>NC_048221.1:9982779-9988864 GCF_002007445.2 Ailuropoda melanoleuca
CCCCACAAAAGATGTTTAGATTAAAGGTAGATGTAAGGATGAAGCAAAACAAACCACCAATAACAACAAAACAGAGAGAAAGAGCAGAAGTGGATTAAAGGCAGAGAGTGTTACCAAAGTGGTAGGTTCTTTGCCTACTCAATACCATTTGCTGAATAGCCGAGTAACAAAACAGTATGGGGTGGCAAGCAGGTGATTTATTTAATGGCCGGAGAACAGAGAAGGGGAGCTCATGTTCTAAAGGTATCTTCTCCCCGATTAGGTCATTGTTAGGGTTTTATGGGGTTAGGGTAATTAAGGGACTGGTAAGCAAGCTGACCTCGGGTGGGGGGGTTTCGAGGCAGGGGGAAGAGGCTTCTAGGAGTCAGAGTGCCACCTCTGTTCTTCCCTTAAAGTGGCACAGTGGGATCTGTCATTTCGCTGGTGGGTGTATTTTTTGTTATTCCAATTAGATGGTAATGTTCTTGAGGTCATCTGGAAGGGTTAGCTTGGCGTCTGAACTGGATCAAACCAGTCAAAAACTGGATTATTGCGGCTTCTTCAGAGCTTGTTAGTAAGCCCCTAGTGACAAGAGCTCCATCCAGCGTGCAAGGATGACGCGATCTAGCATTTTGGAATCTGAGGTCAGGTGTGGCCTTCTGCAGCTTATGTGGGAGGACTTCTCAAAAAATCCCAGATGAAGAATTCTTTTTTTTTTTTTTTTTAAATTCAGACATAGTATCCTGCTCCAGAATTTAAGTTGGTTTGTGTCTATGAAGAAAGGCTAGACTCTAAGCCCGTGAAGTCAGAGACTGTGTTGGGCTTGTCCCTTTTGCAGGTCCACTGCCTACTACGCATCTTGACACATTGTAGAACTCAACAAATATAGTTTTTACCACCCACAAGTTACAGCTTCGTTTACAAGCCCCAAGTCCCACAAGAAAACCAATACCTCCTATAGCAGCCCGTGAGGGTGGCGGTTCCTGGCCTGTGAGGAATGAGTCATTGTATGCAGGAAGTCCAAAGCTATCATCCCTCTTACTATTTATGGTTCATTCACAGAACTCCCTGCCCAGTCAAGCATGACTTTTTCCACAAACAATATTGTCTGGTTACACAAGTGGCCTTTCAATGTTAGCAAATTTCTAGGGAACAGAACTAGAAATTTAACCCAGGGCAAATTTGTCCATGGAGAGTGAAAGGACTTTTTTTTTTTTTAGCTTTTTAATCATATCCTGTGCCTAGAAAAATAAAAGCTTTAGAAATTCTTTTAATTAAAGTGAATGTATTTCTTATAGGGAACTAATATATATATTCCCCTTTCAAAGATACAATCATCTTATTCAACTTCCACAATGTTAAGTAATGATAATAAAAATTTCCAGTTACTGGAGTGCTGAAAACTTGGGGAATTATTTTGGGTTATCTGGGAAGTCTTTCAGAGGTCACAGTCAGCAGCCAGCACCTTTTACAATTTTACTCTTATTGGGAATGATCAAACCTAATATTCATAAATTTTTTTTCTGATCCCTTGACATGCCCTAACATTTTTTTCCTGGTCCTGTTTTCCTTTTGGTCCTTTTTGCAAAGATTTAGAATGAATTCTCCTTTCTGCCCACCAAATAAGGATAGATTTTTTTTAGTGACTCAATATTTCCAATGCTGAGACTATCACATATTAGCTCAAGAAAATAGAAGACAAGGTGTCAGAAATTTCTCAATTTTGTTCATTTTAAAAACAACACATTCTAAAGCTCCTTGGCTAGCAGATGTGGTGGGAATTCACATGGGAGTATAAAATGAAACTGGGAAAATTTTTATGGATTATGAGTTTTGGAGCCCATCTAGCTCATCTAGGGGCATGCCTTCTTAAAGAAGCATATTCTCTCATTTCTTCAAAAAGACAAAAGGGGACAACTATAGAGAGATACAAGGTAGCGCTTTGAGCTTGAGTTAAATCAATGGGAGAACGGATGGATACGAGCCACTGAGTTCCACAGAGGTCTTCTTTCTAACAGGACCATTTCCTTTCCCTGGAACGTCCCATTATTCCATGCACCCCTCCCTTATAGTTATGTAGAACAGCTGGGGTGGGGTCCCTCTCTTTTCCATGGTATCTACCAACCCCGCTGGGCTTACGTTCACCTCTCTATGGGACAGCGGGATTTCAGAGAATGATGACCACCGTGCTATGTCTGTGATTGGAAGTCTGTCCCCAAAAAGATCCTACTTTAGATAGTAATGGTGCTGGTGATATGTCTTACCCCTATTCTTTTGTGTGACAAGAATATATACACAAACTAGCTTAAGCACTCTCAGTGGTCAGGGAAGAGTCACTGAGAAATAATATAGTGAGAACAGGAAATGCAAGCCAGGTCATCGGGTAGCACTCTTGGCCATTACCTCTGGGCAAGGGAGCTCATACTAAGACAGGGAGAGGGGATTTGGGGTGTGAAGGGGGGAAGCATTAGAATAAGTCACAAGCCCTCTTACTTCACTGGGTTTTGAGTCAGCGCCAAACTTGGTGGAAAGTGTATAAGTCTCAGACTCAGATTTAAATTTCATGATCTCTCCAAACCACTTTCGGACCTGGAACATCAAAGAAAATACTGGAATGTCCTTTGCTAACATTGGTGAAGAGAAAAACCAGTGAGTCAGGAAAAGAATAAAGTCATTATTTAAAAAACTTTCCCTACAACATGTAGTATATATGTATAACAGAATATTATTTATGGAGTCTTAGAAAGGAAAGAAATTCTGACACAAACTACAACATGCATGAACCGTGAAGACATCATGCTGAGTGAAAGAAGCCAGGCACTAAAGGACAAATCCTGTCTGATTCCACATATATGAGATCCCTATAATAGTCAAATTAGTTGAGCCCGAAAGTAGTAGTGGTTACCAGGGACTTAGCAGCGGAGAATGGAGAGAAGAATGAATATGTGGACAGACAATGTGATAACACCAATATAGCACAAAGGTAATCAAAGTGATTGGCATATATGTGTTCATTGCATAATTCTTTTAACTTTTTTGTGTGCTTGAAAATGTTCATAATGACATGTTGGAAAAATTAACTTATGTAATGTCATCATACAGCTATTAAAACATATTAGTATGGAGACTATACCGTCACATGGAAATGTGTTTAAGAATTCATGTGTTTAATGAGAGACTATGGACTGTGAGAGGCAAACTGAGGACTTCAGAGGGGAGGAGGTGGGGGAAGGGGATAGCCTGGTGATGGGTAGTAGGGAGGGCACGTATTGCATGGTGCACTGGGTGTTATACGCAACTAATGAAGCATCAAACTTTACATCGGAATCTGGGGATGTACTGTATGGTGATTAACACAATATAATAAAATAAAATTAAAAAAAAAAAGAATTCATGTGTTTAAATGGTGTGGCAGATCGCATTATGGACTTCAGTTATTCACTCCAGTCATAGTGTTACACCCTCATGGTGTAATACCTAGCCTCATGGTGGGTGGAGGGTTCTTTTCCTTGACTTTGGGCTTGGACATTTGACTTTCCTTGGCCAATGGAATATCAGTGGAAGTGATGCAAGCTGGCCCACAAAGCTGGACATGGTCTTGCCCAGCAGGGCTTGTTTTCTTGTGATTTTGCCATTGCCATGAGAAGAACATATCCTTGCTGCCTTTCTGCCACGCCTCAGGGCGAGTCACAAGGAGCAGACCTGCATGTGTTCAGCATCCTGGAACCAAGGTGAGCTGAACTCAGACAAGATCAGCTGAACCTCAATCAACTTTTAGACTTGAGAATGAGAAAAGTAAATATTTGTGTTTAGGCTACTGAGATTTTTTTTTTTTAAAGATTTTATTTATTTATTCGACAGAGATAGAGACAGCCAGCAAGAGAGGGAACACAAGCAGGGGGAGTGGGAGAGGAAGAAGCAGGCTCATAGCAGAGGAGCCTGATGTGGGGCTCGATCCCACAACGCCGGGATCACGCCCTGAGCCGAAGGCAGACGCTTAACCGCTGTGCCACCCAGGCGCCCNTGAGATTTTTGAGGTTGTTTGTTACCCAGCAATAGCTGACTATTGCAAATGGGAAAGCTGACGAAAAACATATTTTCTTGATGTAGCAATTATTGAAAGCTGTTAATAAATCGATGTAGTTTACAATCAATAACATCTTAAAGTAGAGAAGATATGGATAGTGTTTACATATAGCTCAGAGCTCATATGAAAATTTAGAGAACACAGATTTAAAGGTTCATTAAAGTACGCACCTCCAAATATTTCTAACCCTTATGACAATAACAAAAGGGGTCGTTGTGTACCTGCTGGCTGAGGAGGCAGTACACCAGGAAGATGAAGACGCCCTGCAGGCTGTTGACGATGGTGAAGAGGTAAGCCATGACATGGGCAGCTGGACCCACCTGCAGGATGCCCAGGCACCACGTGCAGCCCAGGATGAAGAGCTGAGCTGTGGCTTTAAATGTCAGCATCCTGAGGGGAGTCATACACAATGATGTGAAAAAGCTGATAATGGACCTGGACACCCTAGTGTAGTTGTTAATGGTGAGGGCTCTGGAGCTAGACTGGTTGGGTTTAAACCCAAGGCAGAACTAACTGGCTTGTGCCCTTGGGCAAGTTACTTCACTGTAACTCAGTTCCCTCATCTTTATAATAACCCAATTTCACAGGGTTGCTGCCAAGATTAAAAGAGAATTTAACATATGTAAAGTATTTAGGAAAGTATGTAGAACAAAGTTAGCACATCTATAAAGCATTCTAAAACTGGGTGCTCTTTATCTCTCTCATTATCTTATTTATAGATGAAGTGTCATAGAATTCATTTTTCAGACAAGGAGACTTTTGAGGCAGACGTGGTGCTAATAGTTACAATGGGTCAATGGGCATAAACTGGGACTGTCCCAGGCAAACTAGGATGTAAGGTCACCTTACTTACGTATCTATATCTCCCCAATTAGAAAATATAGTAATACATAAGTGAGAAAAGCTAGTTGAGGAACAATTTGCATAGTGTGAAGCTATTATGTGCACGCCTGTCTCTTCTAGAGAAAAGGCACAGCCCAGAGAAAGGTCTGGGGCAAATATCATACATATCATACAGTTTGTTACCTCTGGCTTCCCTGACAAGTGGAAGTAACGAAGAAAGGGGGGAGTTAGACGCTTTCAGATTTTACTGAAAAATTTTTAAACAAATGCACTACTTTTGCGATTACAAGGAAATCAACAACAAATTACGTGTTCACGTAGAATGGATGCTGCAAAATGGGAAAGTCCTCATCGCCCAAAATGTTGTGAAATAGTAGCATACAAAATATATTTTAATCAAATTCCCACCCAAACCTATTGCATCTGTGTTATGTGGCAGAAATTCCTGTTTTTTCCCCCCATTCTCCTCTTCATTTTAGTGCTGGATCCTCCCTTTTTTGAGTTTATCGAGGACACATGGCACCCAGTTAGAGACTACATTTCCCGGCCTGCCTTGAAGGTAGGTNCAGCCCAGAGAAAGGTCTGGGGCAAATATCATACATATCATACAGTTTGTTACCTCTGGCTTCCCTGACAAGTGGAAGTAGCGAAGAAAGGGGGGAGTTAGACGCTTTCAGATTTTACTGAAAAATTTTTAAACAAATGCACTACTTTTGTGATTACAAGGAAATCAACAACAAATTACGTGTTCACGTAGAATGGATGCTGCAAAATGGGAAAGTCCTCATCGTCCAAAATGTTGTGAAATAGTCGCATACAAAATATATTTTAATCAAATTCCCACCCAAACCTATTGCATCTGTGTTATGTGGCAGAAATTCCTGTTTTTTCCCCCCATTCTCCTCTTCATTTTAGTGCTGGATCCTCCCTTTTTTGAGTTTATCGAGGACACATGGCACCCAGTTAGAGACTACATTTCCCGGCCTGCCTTGAAGGTAGGTATCACTGTGTGATCTGGGTCTAGCCCTTGAGGTACGGGCGAATGTGGGACGTGCGGCTTCTTTCCATGGATGGGATACCGGCAAAGACACATCCCGGGGAACGCGCAGCAACAACATAGAAAGGAGTCAGGTCTCTGGATTCCTTTGTGGAGCCGAGCTTCCCCACTAGCCCTGG
>NC_048221.1:9988964-9992878 GCF_002007445.2 Ailuropoda melanoleuca
CTTGCCTTGTCTATTTTTGCCATTCTAACTGGCGTAAGGTGGTATCTCAGTGTGGTTTTGATTTGAATTCCAACCCTGTAGCTCTTATCTTGCCTGGCAATTATGGGAAGAGACCAGTATGGTGTGGTGGAACAGACATCCTGGGCTGAGGTAGGAGCCTAGGAATGGAGTTCTGGGTCTACTGATGATAATCTGTGTGGCTTTCCTGCGGCTATTACGATAATGCAGGTGAGAGGGGAAAGGGACCAGTTAGGACCAAAATTAATCTATTTTGAAGATAAAAATAATGGGATTTGCTGATGGATTGGATATGGAGTATGAGAGAAAGAGAGGAGTAAAGAGTTATCCCAAAGTTTTCAACTTAGTCAATAGAAAAGATGGAGTTATTATTACCTAGAGCTGAGGAAGAAAAAAAATGCTATGAACACATTTATTTATTTATTTAAATTAAAAAAAAAAGATTTATTTATTTTAGAGAGAGAAAGCACTCAAGCAGGGGCGGGGCAGAAGGAGAGAGAGAATCCTCAAGCTGACTCCCCTTTGAGCTCGGAGCCTGACACGGGGCTTGATCCCAGTACCTGAGCTGAAATTAAGGGGCAGACGCTTAACCGACTAAGCCACCCAGGCACCCCCATACATTTATTTATTTATTAAGATATTTTATTTTTAAGTAATCTCTACCCCCGGTGTGGGGCTCGAACCCACAACCCCAGAATTAAGAGTCACGTGCTCTGCCGACTGAGCCAGCCAGGTGCCCCTGAACACATCTGGATTAGGTGGTTCATGAACTCTTGCTGAAGTTCAAGAATGGAGAATCTTGTGTGCAGCGGATGTGGCCATGACCTACTTAGATCCTTGAGCCTCATATTTTCAGCGACTTCTAATGGCCAGCAACTGCCACCAGAGTCCTCCTGGTGTGGCACATGTCAGGTGAGAAGTGCCATCAGGGAAATGGTTTCTGGACGAGCTCTCAACCAAAGCCTGGACTTGGTGTACACATATCCCAGCTCCCTCACCCCTCAGATGAGATGAGTTTGAGGTGTGTGCCTTGTGCTCATCCAGAGGGCCCCACTAGGATGAAGCTTCCGTTGTCTTCAGTGGTAGCCTCCTTGATAACACATCTTTGAACACATCTTATACTGGCTGCCTTTCTTTCCCTGGCTCACTTCTTCACCCTCCTGCTGATGTTTCTTGGGATCACCTCCAAAATAAACTACTTACACTTGAATCCTTGTCTCAGTGTTTGCTCTTGGGGGAACCCAAATAGAGACTCTCTGGGATAGGAGAATTTGGGCTTATGATGTGGTTCTGGTTTGCCTGGGATGGAGGGGTTCCTGGGACGTGGGACTCCCTGTGCTAAAGATAAAAAGTGCTCCCAATGTTCATAGCAGCATTGTCCACAATAGCTGAATCGTGGAAGGAGCCGAGATGCCCTTCAACAGATGACTGGATTAAAAAGATGTGGTCCATCTATACAATGGAATATTACTCAGCCATCAGAAAGAATGATTACACAACATTTGCAGCAACATGGACGGGACTGGAGGAGATTATGCTAAGCGAAATAAGTCAAGCAGAGAAAGACAATTATCATATGGTTTCACTCATTTAGGGAACATAAGAAGTAGGAAGATCGGTAGGAGAAGAAAGGGAAGAAGAAAGGGGGGGTAAACAGAAGGGGGAATGAACCACGAGAGACTATGGACTCTGGGAAACAAACTGAGGGCTTCAGAGGGGAGGGGGGTAGGGGAATGGGATAGGCTGGTGATGGGTATTAAGGAGGGCACGTATTGGATGGTGCACTGGGTGTTACACGCAAACAATGAATCATGGAACTTTACATCAAAAACCAGGGAGGTACTGTATGGTGACTAACATAACATAATAAAAAATTATTATTTAAAAAAAAAGATGAAAAATGCTGGGCAAATGGGATGAGTTGACTGACCTTATAGGTTAGTGCAGTACCAGGAAAACCAAGAGAAGAGAAAGCTTCCAGAGGAAGAGGGGATAATGCATATGTAGATCAAAGAATCATGTTGTACAGCTTTTATCTGTTAATTATACCTCACTAAACCTGGAAAAATACTTGATTATAAAAAAAAGAAGAAAAGAGGACCAATGGAGTCAACTGTGACCCAAATGTCAAGTTAAAATAGATTGAGAAGCCTCCATCCTTAGCACTGAGGAAGCACTTGGGACATTGAGCCATTCCTGGGTGTGTTGGAGGCAGAAATGAGACGTAATGGCTGAGCAGTGAGGGGGTGGGAGGAAGTGGGAACAGCAGAGCGTAAACAACTTTTCTAGAATTGTGGCTGTGAAGAGAGAGGGAGAGAGAGAGGAAGAAAGAGAGAGTTAATTGCAGCAAGGAGGATTTTGTTGGGTAGAAGGGACCTGAATGCCTCCCACCTACTCTTCCCAAACCTCCTATTATTCTCATGTCAGATCTCTTGGGACTCCCAGGCTAATTTTTTTTTCCTACATAATTTTCATCTTTTGGCATTTTGCTCTGTGCTTTGAGAGATTTCTTCCACGTGGTCTTCCAAGCCACTAATTAGGTTCTTGACAGTGACCACACTCTTCTTTAATTAACCCAGAAAATTTCTCTTTTTAATTATTCCATTTTTATTTAGTTCCATAGAACATTTTGGCACTGTCCTAGAATCTCCTTACATTCTTATTTTAATTAATTTATTTACTTATTTATTTTTTAAAGATTATTTGTTTATTTATTTGACAGAGAGAGAGACAGCCAGTGAGAGAGGGAACACAAGCAGGGGGAGTGGGAGAGGAAGAAGCAAGCTCCCACCGGAGCAGGGAGCCCAATGTGGGGCTTGATCCCAGGACCCTGGGATCACGCCCTGAGCCGAAGGCAGACGCTTAACGACTGAACCACCCAGGCGCCCCTACATTCTTATTTTATTGTGTCCAATTCTTATTGGAATTATTCTTGTTTTAAGTCGTCTGTCTACTCCAGCAACTCAATTTGATGGGTGTCAGTTACGTCAGACCATCCTCTTTCCAGCTGCTAGGACCTCTCAGTGTTGTTATTTTGTCCTGGGGCCCAGACCTGGGGGTTGAGAACTCTAAGCAGGGGCAGTTTCCCAAGTGACAGAAGGAGATGGATTCTCCACCCCAAGAGGTGCCTAGACACCAGAGGCACCTTGTTCCCCAGTCTCCTTGTTCCCTTCTAGATTTAGTAACAGGGTTAATCTTGGGGGCCAGAGGAATCTCTCTCACACACAGAAACACACACAGACACACACACAGACACCACACACACACACACAGACACACACACAGACACACACACAGACACCACACACACACACAGACACACACACACACACAGACACACACACGAGAGTGCTGCTGGCCTGTCCCAGGAGGTCCATGGACCCCTGTGGGCCAGGCGCTTCCTGGAATGGATGGTGTCTGATCTTTGGCTCTTCAGCTTATCTTGGGACTCTCCACCTGGTGCATGGGGGAGAAATTTCAACCCCAGGTTTTCCTTTGGGGCTTCCCCCAGAGATACCTCATCTTTACACAGCTGCCTGTGGTCCCAGCAGACTTTTGGTTCAAAGAAGTAGGTATATTAGTGTAGGGGGTAGAGAGGAATTGAGAAATGTACAAGTGGCCATTTTCCTCGTGTCTGTTACTTCTCTTTCTTTAGCACAGGGGCCAGCAAACTATAGCTTGGGGGAGGGGGTCAAATCCTGAGTGCAGCCTGTTTTACTATGGCCAGTGAGCTAGAAATGGTTGTTATATTTCTAAGGGGCACTTACACACACACACACATACCCTGAAAAGTCTCAACTATTTGTTATTTGGCCTTTTTTTTTTTTTTAAAGATTTTATTTATTTATTTGACAGAGATAGAGACAGCCAGCGAGAGAGGGAACACAAGCAGGGGG
>NC_048221.1:9993002-9994195 GCF_002007445.2 Ailuropoda melanoleuca
GCCCCTGTTATTTGGCCTTTTGCAGAAAAAGTTTCTTGACCTCTTTTTAGCGTATTTAAATACCACTGGGGAAGAACCAGGAGAGAGCATGTCAGAGAGGTGGAAGACTCAAGACAGAGAAAGGAGATATCAGTGGAGAAAGGTCCCCGAACAGGGAGGAGGGGATGAGCAAAGCATAGAGGGAAGGATCAGCCTTAAACGAGAGGAGGGACCCCTTTGCTGTTGTGGAAGAATGGAGGAAGGGACCATGGGGGTCGATGAGGGACGGAGGCAAGGGTGGGCATGGCTGCGGATGTGTTGTGCCTGAAGTTGACGTAGCTTCCATCAGCTGGTGTGTCTTGTCTCTGTGGAGTCGGAGACAAGGTCCTCTGCCTCAGGGAAAGGGAAAGGTGATGAGGCTGGAGGAAGGAAGTGAAAAACTGTAACCTTCCACGAGGGGAAGTGGACTAGGATAAGAAGAGCGAGTTCCAAGTAGCATGGAGAGTCTTGTTGAGATCAGAAAACATACATTTGTAATGACTCCAAGATGAGTGTCTGGGATCTCACTGCCCTGATGGAGAAGTGGTTAAGAGATGTGGTTTGTCGGGGCGCCTGGGTGGCTCAGTTGTTAAGCGTCTGCCTTTGGCTCAGGGCGTGATCCCGGCGTTCTGGGATCGAACCCCATGTCAGGCTCCTCCTCTGGGAGCCTGCTTCTTCCTATCCCACTCCCCCTGCCTGTGTTCTGTCTCTCGCTGGCTGTCTCTCTCTCTGTCAAATAAATAAATAAAATCTTTAAAAAAAAAAAAGAGAGATGTGGTTTGTTCATAAGGAAGGATGCTTTGGACTGCAAGTAACATTACCTGACCCAAACTGGCTTAACAATAGGGGCTTATTTGTGTCACATAGGAGGAAGTCCAAGGTTTGGTTCAGTAGCTCAACAATGTCATAAGAGCCCAGATTATTTTCTTCTTTGTACTCTTCCATCCTCAGTATTTACGTGGTGGTACCTTCCCTCCAAGCATCATATTACTGTCTAACAGCCAAAAATAAGAAGTCATGGGCAGGCTGTCCTTGAATTTGTCTTTGTTTTTATCAAGGAGAAAAAATATTTTCCAGTAGGTGTTTCTTTTATTTATTTATTTATTTTTTAAAGGTTTTATTTATTTATTTATTTGACAGAGACAGAGACAGCCAGCGAGAGAGGGAACACAAGC
>NC_048221.1:9994295-9999817 GCF_002007445.2 Ailuropoda melanoleuca
TGCACAGCAGGAAGGTGAGGGCTGCCAGGAGGAGGCACAGCAGAGAGAGGCCCAGCCCCACATAGGTGATCACAGCCAGCAAGGGATCCTCCTCCTGGGACCCAGCAAAAAGGACATCATGGTCAATCTCCAGGATTAATCCCCCTCCCCCTTGGAATGGGGCATCCCAAACATAGGCATGGCTCCGGAGGAGAGAGAGTGTAAGAAGTGTTTGTCAGGCTAAGTCTTTCTCCCCAGCTTTATTGAGGGATACCTAATATACAAGATACTACAAATATTGAGTGCACACATTTTGATGAGTTTGGACATAGGCACATATCTACGATGCCATCACCACCATCAAGGTAATAAACGTATCCATCACCTCCGAGATCTTGTGTCGCTTTGCTCTTTTCTTTCTGTGGTAAGAAACAAGATGAGATCTACTCTCTTAATGAGTTTTTAAGTGCACAGTACTGTATGAACTATACGCTCTATGTTGTACAGCGAACTGACCTTGAAATGAATGAATATGCTAGGCTGAGTCTTGCACCCAAGAGTTGTAGGAAGCCCCGTGTAGCAGGGGCCACTAACCTCTTCACACTCATTGGTACCTGCCCTTTGGTTGCTTTCTGTGAAATCCAGTGACCCTGTCTGGGAGCATTTCTCCTGCCACATGAACATGCTTGGACATGCCAGAAGGACTCAAGTACCAGGATGTTAATGCCCCTTGAAAGCTGCCCTCAAGCAATAAAAGGTATGGCATTGGTGGATAGATACCCCAGCTCCCTCACCTTTATGTAGGAAGGCTCTGACATGCATGTTCTGTGATATCTCCCAGAAGTACCCAGTGGGATTGAGTCCCAGTTGTCCATGGGGGTAACTTTCTCTTTCACATCCTTTACTGGCTGCCTTCTCTTCCCTGTCTTACTTCTCTATTGTCCTACTGATGTGTCTTGGGGTCACCTCCCAAAGACTACTTGTCCTCAGATTTTTGTCTCAGGATCTGCCTTTAGGAGATCCCAAACCAAGACATCTGTATAATTCAGCTCTTGGCGACTCATCACCTTAAAGACAGGAGCCAGGAATCTGGTGAGCCACACAGACTTAGTAAGACTCACCAGTAGGAAATGACAGTTGCCATCCCTTATAATGATATAGGGATTTTCACTTGTTTCAATGTCACTTTATAGAACTTTTTCATCCTTTGCTTTTTTAACCTTCAGAATTATGAAATAGAACACACATACAGAAAAGAGCATACACATAAGTGTATCACATGATTAAAAATTATTAAATGATTGATAAGATATTAGTCTGTAGACACTATTCCAGAAGCTCTTTTCTTTTCTTTTCTTTTCTTTTCTTTTCTTTTCTTTTCTTTTCTTTTCTTTTCTTTTCTTTAATGTTTTTTTATTATATTATGTTAGTCACCATACAGTACATCCCTGGCTTCTGATGTAAAGTTCCATGATTCATTAGTTGTGTATAACACCCAGTGCACCATGCAATACGTGCCCTCCTTACTACCCATCACCAGTCTATCCCATTCCCCCACCCCCTCCCCTCTGAAGCCCCCAGTTTGTTTCCCCGAGTCCATAGTCCAGAAGCTCTTTTCAATTGCAAACCACATTCTCCCCCAGAGGTAACCATGATCCTTTTACGATAAGCAATTCCTACTTAACTTTATAGTTTTACCACCGAAGTATGCAACCCTTGAGAATATGGCTTAGTCGTGTCTGTTTTTAAACTTTGTACAGATGGAAATAGAGTCTGCTCCACACAGTCACTCAGAAACCCATGATAACAGACACTTCACCGTCTGGTATCTCCACCATCTGGAGGATGCTGCTTCCGTGTCACCCTGGGGGATCCCACATGGGATTTTCTATGCCTCATCCCAGAAAAGTAGCATTGGTTTTTTTTTTTTCTTTTCGAATTTTTATTTAAATTCTGGTCAGTTGACATACAGTGTAATATTGGTTTTAGGGAGTAGAATTCAGCGATTCCTCACTTACATACAGCACCCACTGCTCATCATAGCAAGTGCCCTCCTTAATCCCCATCACCCATCTAGCCCATCCCCATCTACCTGTAGCATCGCTTTTAATAGCCCCCAACAGGAAACAGAGGCACGTTAACTGTAGGATGGAGAAGTAAGTTTAGCACAGCCATGCAAGGGAATATCATATAGCAACAAAAATAAAAGAACCAAGGGCATACCCAACTCATAGATGTAATGATGAATGAAAACAGTGTTTTATGTTTTCAAACCCGTTTTGGCTTGCCTACTGCCCTCTGTAATAGGAGAGGTCAGAGATTTCCACCAGGTGTCGTTCTGGGGGTACTGCCTCTGTCCCTGCGAGGAGAGCGGGATTCAGGACTTCCTGTGTCCTGTCACTCAGCCTATGTTATTAGTGACTCCTCTGACCCCATCTCGAGCATATGTGTCTAGTCTGCTACCCAAATCCTGGCCACCATCGTCTCTCTGCGAGTCCACTCTTGCTGCGTCACGATGGGAGCCAGAGGAATGTTCTAGTGACATAAATACGCAGCATCTCTGTTGCAGACCCTCCATTGTCTTCCCACTGCAAGTCAAATGGAATCTAAGTTCTTTAATACCCATCACCGGCCATTAAGGAGGGCACGTATTGCACGGTGCACTGGGTGTTATACGTAAGTAATGAATCATGGAACTTTACATCAAAAACTGGGGATGTACTGTATGGTGACTAACATAATATAATAAAAATATTATTATTAAAAAAAGAAAGAAATCTAAATTCCTGACCCTGGCGTTGGAGGTCTGACACATTCTCCCTGCTCCTGTCTCTCCAGCTGCATCTCCTTCCCCTTGCCCATCATTCACTTTGCTCCAGCCGCACTTCTTTCTGGAACACACTAAGTTTGTTGCCTCTGCAGGGTCTTTACATATACACACAGCTCTTCTTGGGATGGTTTTCTCTGAGGACTTTTCCTACTGGCTTTCCCCCCCTCGTTGAGGTAAAATCCAAACAATATAAAATTAACCATTTAAAGTATACACTTCAGTGGCATTTGATCCATTCACAATGCTGTCCAATCACACCTGTGTCTAATACCAAAACATCTTCATCCCCCCAAAATATAATCCCATGTCCGTGAAGCGCTTACCCCCATTTCTCCCTCTCCCCGCCCCTGGCAACCAGTAATCTACTTTCTGACCCTCTGGATTTGCTTATTCTGGGCATTTCATGTAAGTGGACTCCTACAACGGGTGGCCCTCTGTGTCTGACTTCTTTCATTCAGTGCTGTGTTTTCGAGGCTCACCCGGGTTGCAGTACTACGGACTCAATATTCCGAAGATTGCAGCTCAAATGCTTAATTCTTGCAGAGGCCACCCTGACCTTTCTATGGAAAGCAGCACGCTTTCCGCACTCACTCACTCTAGTCCCTTGTGTCCCCGCTCCCCTTTATAAAAGAGTACTTATCCAGTAGGAGCTCACACAGGATTACCTGGAGCAATTAAATGTATACGTTATACCTGGCTGGTAAAGGCCACGAGGACAGCGAAACTGGACAGGTGGGTGGAGCTGCATATGGTGTGACTCTCGTTCACTTGCATCAGGAAACAGCCGTCCCTGGACCACTGGCCACGTTCCCCCGAGCTTTTCCAGTACACGCAGAAGGCCTTTCTTGTACCGGGCTTCCTCTGCAGGTAGAAGGGACTCATCATGTTCTTTCTTGGGAGGGACGGCGCGTCAGTCTACACTGGGGTGGCAAGCGAGGAGGTATATGGCTTGGAAGTGGCTCAGGTGATTCCTATTTTAAGTGAAGAGGATGGCTGCCAGGACACCTGCTACTGTAATCCAGCTCTGTTGCAGTTCAAAAATCATAAAACGAGATCAAAGCTCTCTGGGAGCCAGGATTTTACAGGATGTCATTGGTTTCGGGACCTCATCACCCGCCGCGGAAGTCAGACAAAATAACTAAAAAAATAAAAATGTCTGGGGCTCATACAGAGTTTTCTCCTAAACACTCTCTAAGGCAAATTTCCCTGTTTTCTTCACACCAATTCTGTCCCTGATCCCTTACAACATAAAAATTCTCATGCAACAAGAGGGGAAGTTTAGGAAATAATTGAAGAGAGAAATAATAGAATTAGCCTTCGACCTCTTCCTTGTGTCCCAAGGGTTTCCAGACTATCACCTCATGGGGCCAAGGAGGTGAGTCAGACACTCTCCCTGTTGGGGGGCTGTATCTCCTTTGATAACCGTTAGACCATCTCCAGGTTTCTTGTTCCACTCCCACTACCCTGTGCCATTTACGAAAAATTCCATACTTAGGTTGTGAGCATCAGATAGGGAAAACTTACATTTCCCACTGCCCCACTCTTATTTTCTTTAAAACTAAAAAAATAATTTTATTTATTTTTTCCAGCTTTATTGAGATATAACTGACATATCAATTATGGAAGTGTAAGGTATACAACATAAGCTTTTGACATATGCATATATCGCAAAATGAAGTTAGTTACTATCCATCACGTCATGTAGTTACAATTTTTATTTTGTGGAAAGAACTTAAAATCTACTCTGTTAGCAACTTCCGAGTGTGCAATATCGTTAACTACAGTCGTCATGCTGTACGTTACACCCCCAGAACTATTCTACTTGCAACTGGACGTTGTACCTTTGATCTCCTGTGCGTATTTCTCCCATCTCCCACCCCTGGTAACCAAAATACGTTCTCTGTGTCTAGGAGTTTGGCTTTTTAAGAGTCGACATATAAGTAAGACCGTACAGTATCTGTCTTTCTCTGTCTGACTTCTTTCACTTCCCATAATACCCTCCAGGGTCACCCATGTTGCTGCAAATGGCAGGATTTCTTTCAACCCCTACTCCTGTAACAGAGCTGAAAGGCAAGGGAACAGATGAATTTTATTACATCTAGATTTGGCTCCTGACCTTCCTGCCTTTAAGAGTTTGGGCAGAGAAGGGGAAAAGGGAACGGATTAAATAAACATCTTGTTTCCGATCAAGTTATGTAGTCTTAATAATTAATCTCAGGCTTTTGTGTGGGAATGAATACCATGTCTCAGTTAAACTGTTGGAAGTACATCCAACTAAAATAAACCCATGCATAATCCCATGCACTAGAATTATGCTGCCCAAGAGAAATACCGCGTGTGCTACTCGTGCAATTTGAAATTTCCTGCTAGCCACATTAAAAAAGCTAAAGAAACAGTTCAAATTAATTTTAAAAATATATTTTATTTAACCCCTATATTCAAAACAGTATCGTTTAGTATGTCAATATAAATCAATATAGGCAATCAATATAAAATTATAATTATTTTTTAAAAAGATTTTATTTTTATTTTATTTATTTTTTCAACGATTTTATTTATTTGAGAGAGACAGAACGCAAGCGAGCGAGAGAGAGAGAGAGAGAGAATGAGCAGGGGGAGGGGCAGAAGGAGAGGGAGAAGTAGATTCCCTGCTGAACAGGGACCCTGAGGTGGGGCTCAATCCCAGGACCCTGGGATCATGACCTGAGCCGAA
>NC_048221.1:9999844-10001805 GCF_002007445.2 Ailuropoda melanoleuca
AAAGATTTTATTTATTTATTTGACAGAGATAGAGACAGCCAGCGAGAGAGGGAACACAAGCAGGGGGAGTGGGAGAGGAAGAAGCAGGCTCATATCGGAGGAGCCTGATGTGGGGCTCGATCCCATAACGCCGGGATCACGCCCTGAGCCGAAGGCAGATGCTTAACCGCCGTGCCACCCAGGTGCTCCTGAAGGCAGACATTTAACTGACTGCGCCACCCAGGTGCCCAAAAAATATTTTTTTTTAAAAAAGATTTTATTTATTTATTTGACAGAGATAGAGACAGCCAGCGAGAGAGGGAACACAAACAGGGGGAGTGGGAGAGGAAGAAGCAGGCTCATATCGGAGGAGCCTGATGTGGGGCTCGATCCCATAACGCCGGGATCACGCCCTGAGCCGAAGGCAGATGCTTAACCGCCGTGCCACCCAGGTGCCCCTGAAGGCAGACATTTAACTGACTGCGCCACCCAGGTGCCCAAAAAATATATATATATATTTTTTAAGATTTTATTTATTTACTCGACAGAGATAGAGACAGCCAGCGAGAGAGGGAACACAAGCAGGGGGAGTGGGAGAGGAAGAAGCAGGCTCACAGTGGAGGAGCCTGATGTGGGGCTCGATCCCATAACGCTGGGATCACGCCCTCAGCCGAAGGCAGACGCTTAACCCCTGTGCCACCCAGGCACCCCTCAAAAAATTTTTATTTTATTTCAGTAATTTCTACACCCAACATGGGGCTCGAACCCACCACCCTGAGATCAAGAGGCACATGCTTCACCGNCCTGTGCCACCCAGGCACCCCTCAAAAAATTTTTATTTTGTTTCAGTAATTTCTACACCCAACATGGGGCTCGAACCCACCACCCTGAGATCAAGAGGCACATGCTTCACCGACTGAGCCAGCCAGGTGCTCCTTAAAAATTACTATTGAGATATTTTGCATGTTTTCTCTTATGAGTGTTTCAAAATCTGGAACTACCAAGTCTAAATCTGGAAACACTAAGTCTTCCAAAATCTCAGTTCGACGCACCTGTTTCAAATTGCTGCGGGAAGCTCCTGGCTACGGCGTTGGGCCGCACAGCCCAGAGGCACTGACTGGGGAGGGCATGCACAGTGTTCGCTCTACCACCGAGAAATCTAAGCAGGTTCAAATTGCAGCTCTGACCCACCTTCACGTGCTGAAAACTCAGAATCACAGACTTGGAGAGAGAGAGATTCCTTTGGGGTCTAATAGCAGCACTCACGACCTCGGAGTTCAGGTAAACCTGATTTCTCTCATTTGCCTCTTCAAAAAATGTCGCGTTTATGATGTTTCCAAGAGAAGAATAAGAAATAAAGGCAATTGCAGTGGGACCTGAGAAAACAGAAAAATGGGGGTCTTTAAAAGTGCCACCATTCCTTCCTCGTACCTACCAGGCTCGGACACGTGCTATACACACAGGTAATCGTACGCATGCACAGTCACCTATATGTCTCTCTCTTTCTCACCTCTGAGACAGACATTGTGTTCATGGCCTTGAACCCCCCCCTTTTTTTTTTCCAGTTCAAAGACACAGTTTATTTGCAATTCAATATAGGAATCATGGTCTGAACACAGAAAGAGTAGAAATTTTCTGGAATCTGAAAACTTAATAGCATACCATATTCTACTCCACATTTTAATGTCCTTTACAAATTAAAAAAAAACAACTTAGTTTCAACGTTGGCTTTGTGGGAAAACCACTAATTAAATAGGTACATATTTTTGAACCCTTCTTTGTATTGAGTGGGGTAAAACTTGGGGGAAGAAAAGAACTGGACAAACCAAGCGTGGTTGAGTTGATTTGCATAAGAAAGGACACGGCTGTAGCCTCAGGAGAAAATGCTATGAAACAAGATGGGAGGGTGTACCAACTTGCATTCCCACCATGAAAAAATGTTCAAAATCATTAGCCATCAGGGAAATTCAAATCAAAACCAC
>NC_048221.1:10001905-10067787 GCF_002007445.2 Ailuropoda melanoleuca
TAACAATGTAATAAAAAAAACATTAAAAAAATAAAAGTATTTAAATTTCCTTCTTATAAAAAAAAAAAGATGGGAGGGTGTACAGCCCAAGTATCCATTACCGTTTATAATACTAAGTAGTGACCATCTGTGGGCGCTGTTTTCTTCTCTGCTTTGTCTATCTTTGGAGTGTTTTTCTTTTGTCTTTAGGATCTGATTTTAAGCTTCTCTGGACTCCTTCAGCATGATATTGACCGCCCACTAAGCTAAAGTTATTATACAAGAATCTTACTCTGCCTCCTTTCCCACTTTCAGTAAATATGAGATACAACATGATTAATTGTTTGACCTTAGTTTTATAGGTAATTTTCCATCAGATAGAACTTCATATTTTTAGTACAAATACTCCCCACTCAGCCTCTTATGTGCTGAATTTTTGCTCAAGCAATGAGAAATTGCTCATATGCTTCATACCCTTTTGAATATTAGCAGAGGCTGAAGAAACACAGCCTGGCTGGGTCTGTATAGCTCAACACAGTCAATAGGGTGAAGAAAATTAATGTTGTGACTATCTCAATTCTTGGCTCATCCCCTCGGGCTGTCTCCAAGTTCGAATTTCCCAAAGAACAAATTTCTAGGGAGCATTGGATTGCAGAAAAGTGGGGGATGACATTCACTCAAAGATCTCATATCAACACCACCCATACTCAGCAGTGGGCGGTTACACCTATTTTGAGAAATCTCCATAATTTTCGACTCACAAACTTTTAAAGACATCTCTACATTTTTATGTGTGTGTGACTTGAGTGTTACTAATGTTTTTGTAAATATTGACTATGTTTTTCTATTTCACTTAATTCCAACAATTTTTTACTTTAATAAAATGTTCTAAACACCGCAAGAAAAAAAAAAGATGGGAGGAGGGCAAAGAAGAGGCAGATGTCACATCTGTGTTTGAAGACAGGGCCTTTATAAAGATAGGGCTAGAGGAGCGAGGGCCTGACTTCGGCACTGTGATGAGGTGGGCAGTCCTGGGAGGCCTCATGGAGGAGGTGAAAGCTGACCTGCACTGAAGAGTAAAGAAGAAATCTGGACACACAAAGAGAGACTAAGGATGTGCACTCACAGAGAAAAGACCATGTGAAGACACAGGGAGAAGGTGGCCATCTGCCAGGGAGAGAGGTCTCAGAAGAAACCAACCCAGCCAATGCCTTGATCTCAGACTGCGAGCCCCCAGAAATGTGAGAAAATAAATTTCTCTTGTTTATGTATAAATATCTACATATATATGTGTTATATATGTTAGTTACTAACATATATATGTAAACAAACATATACATTTGTAGGTAGTTTGAATATGGTGGATTATAGGATTATAGGATGTTATGACCATATTCCGATGTCAATAGGGTTTCTTTATTATCTTTGTAGCTGCCAAGGGGTCCACACTGCAGAGACCGTATATGTGGAACAGTTAGCATTGTAGGGACAGGAAATAGGTTAATAGGTTTCTGGATTAAAATCCCAGTTTTGCCAATTACTAGCTATGCAGTCCATCCTATTGGAATAAATTCCTCCATAGATTTCTCTAATCAGGCTTCTCTGGTCCCGCTTGACGGATCAGAAGCAATTCATTTCTGCTTCTCCGAGTTAATGACAGTTTCCACTTGTCAGAATGAAACAGTGGTAGGTGGTTGGAAAAGATGGGCAGGTGATTGTCCATCTGTTCTTGTGCTTAGAAATAGCTTATTTTTGGGCTGAAGTATTCTGGTTAAGAGCGAAATCACAAGCAGAAAAGAGAAGGGTGGCTGTAGGTGTCCGTGGTCAGCTTCCGGTGGCCTGGGTTTTGCTCTCTGAGATGCTTTACAGGGAGGGGGTGTCATGGGATTGTATGTCTCGGGTTACCTGGGACCACTCCGGTTCACCTCTAGTGGGTGTCTGGGTGTAATTCGATAGCACCTCCTTTCAGTCTTAAAATTGTTACAATTTGAAGGTCATCTAGAAGGTTGCCTCCCAGGAGCAGTTCTCAGTTGGGGATGGGGGCGATTCTACCCCCTCTGGGGACACTGGCCATGGCTGGATGCATTTTTGGTTGCCACACTGGGTGTTTGCTTCTGGTGTCTAGTGAAGAAAGGCCAGAGGTACTGTTCAACGTCCTACAGGACACAGGGTGGCCCCCATGATAAAGAAGGGTCCTGCCCTAGACAGGACGTGAAGGACAGAAAAATGTCCCTGGGAGTTTGTCACACATCAGTCAATGGGTTCTTTTCTCTCATTAGGAACATTGAGACCTCCACCTAGACGTGGATTTAATTCTGTGAGCATTCATCCCTGTTCTCTATATAACAAGCCCGTCATGGTGACTCTAGAGAAAAATAATTAATGATTGCCATCCTTATGGGGATTCCAGCATGGTGGGGGCGGGACAAGGACACGACAGTCAAGACACAACACAACATGTTAGATGTTAGGATAAGGTAGGTTCAAGAGGCTGGGGGAGCAGAGAGGAGGGAGGGCCTGACTTTAGTGCCGTGGTGGAAGTGGGCAGTCCTGGGAGGCTTCACGGAGGAGGTGAAAGCTGAACCGTGTTGAAGAGTAATAGTTCACCCAGTGGCGTGGTGGGTGGCATTCCTGGCAGAGGAACAACCAATGCAAATGCTTGGAGGTGAGACTATGGGACCCATTGGGGGAGGGTAAGTAGTTTTCCACTGGGCACTTCTATGCCAGGTGCCCCTTCAGGCACATGTAATCACATGATCATGTCTGTGACTTCCTTAAACAGTTCAGCGTGGGCTGCTCTTATGGGCTGAGTTGTGTCCTCTCTGAATTCATGTGCAAAATCCTAATCCCCAGCACCCCAGAATGTGACCAGAGAGCAAGTGGGGCCACGGATGGGCTTTGTTTGGCTTGCACTGTGAAATCTCGCACACTCTGTACAAATTGTGAGTTTCGGAAGAAACTCCTGGTGACAAGGCAGTTTGGACTTGTGTGGACTTGTGTGGTTGGAGGCTGGCTTCCATCCTCCGCCTGGCCCATTCTCAAATGAGGCAGATTCAAGTTCTTATCTTCTTGGGGGAGGAGAGGAAGTGATGGGAGCTAATTGTCTCATGACACTTCCTTAGTTCAGCATGTGGTTAGTTGTGCACATTTTGATGCCTTTACTCAGGGACTTTCACTGATAGCACAGACCAGCCGTACAACCCCACATTTACAGGATTGGATTTTAAGACCCCATTTATCATGCTATAGCAGTTATAACGATAGGGCAGCAATTGTAAGACCAAATTTAAAAACCGAAGGTATTCACGCAACCAACCCAATATTTGGTTTCTCTTGAAAAATCAGTCTGGCGACACTGGGACAATTAAGAATAACAATCCATTCCTTCGTACACAGGCTGTAGCGGATGCTGCAGGTGCCCTAACTTTATTCCCCTGGCGCTCTCGGGTTCCTTACATGCTGATGGATTCTTCCGAAAGCACCTGCAGCTCTCTGCCTGGGAGTGTTCCCTGCAGTGAATGTGCTGGATTGGTACACAGCACAGAATGGCAGGGGCCGGGATTAATCCCGTAGAGGGGCCCTCAACCAATGGTTCAGAGCAGCTCTCTCTCCTTGAATGGGAGGGCTCAGTAGAAGGAGTCTCAGCAGTGACCTACTCACTACCATAATAACACCTGTATTGGCTGTCTCCTCTGCCCTGTCTCATTTCTTTTCTCCCTTACTGGGATGGTTAATTTTATGTGCCAATGTGGCTAGGTCATACTTCCCCAATATGAGGTCAAACATGAGTCTGGGTCTTACTGTAAAGATATTTTTTAAGACAGGCGTAGCATTTAAATCAATAGACTTTGAGTAAAGCAGATTACCCTTCACCATGTGGGTGGGCCTCCTCTAATCAGTTGAAGGCCTTAAGAAAAAGACTGACTTTTCCCAAATAAGAGGGAACGCTGCCTCTAGCCTGTCTTTGTCTGCAGCTACAACATCAACTCTTCCCTGGATCTCCGGCCTGCTGGCTAGATTTTAGACTTGCTACCTTCCACAATCATGGGAGCTAATTTCTTAAAATCTTTGTCTCTGTTTCTCTCTGTCTGCACCCCCACCCCCGCCCCTCATTTCTCTGGAGAACCCTGAATAATACACCTACTGATGCTTGCAGGAATCACCTCCCAGATAAAATCCTTATACTTCTCTTGGGGACTGCATTTGGGTGAACCCCAACTGACACCAGGATGGAACAGCCCCCGAATTGAGAAGAAGTATCTTCCATGCTGAAGAATAGAAAGCCTCCACTTTGGGAAGATTTTTTTTTTTAAGGAAAAGACTCAAATGACACAGTATTAGGGCAACAAACCCATGAGGAAGGAGCCTGTCGGCGACTCTCCTTGTGACTCATACGATGATACTGATCTGTGTGTCTTAGAGGTTCTGAATACAACCACCACGTGTACCTTGTATGTTTCCTTGCACGATGTCATTGCAGTGGATGTCCACTGAGTTCATGTGGGTGTTCAAGCTGAACATCTGTCCTTCTTCAGAACAATTGTCTGTAACAACTCGCGTTTCAATAGCTGGTGAGAAAAGCAACAGGAAGCTTGTCATTATTATAAGCTTTAAAAATGGGCAATAGCAACACGGACAGGTCACATTTACTGAATGTCTAGGAAGTGCCACACACTGTACATTGTCAAATAACCCTGTGAGGGACCCTTATCCAAACGAGGAAACTGAGGTTCAGAAGTTAAGTAAGACCCTAACTCCTGAAATACAAGTTCTTAATGAACGTTCTCTAGCAATCATCCTTTTCAAAAAAAGATTTTATATTTACTTATGGAGAGAGAGGGTATGAGCAGGGGAGGGGTGGGGGGGGAGAGAGAATCGTGAGCAGGCTCCATGCTAGGCATGGAGTCTGATGTGGGGCTCGATCTCACAACCCTGAGAGCATGACCTGAGCCAAAATCAAAAGTGGTAGGCTCAACTGACTGAGCCCCCCAGGCGCCCCCTCTAGCAATCATCTTGAAGCAGAAATTCTGTTTCTAGGAATTTATTCTCAGGAAGTAATCATGGATGAGAGGGTAGATTTAGCTACAAGAAAGTTCACAGCAGCAGAGATGATAGTGTGAAAATTAGGAAATGATCTTAATGTTCAACGAGGAGGAATTGCCTTAATGGTTGACGGCTTATCTCTCTAACAGGGAACGATGCTTCCAATGAAAACGAAGTCACAGGAGAATTGCCATCAAGAAACAAGGTCATGAAAATATTTAACTTAAACATTAGCAGATGGCCGGAGGCTGGCTGTGGGTTTGAAATTGTTGAAACTGGGTGATGGGTACAGTCGGGTTCCTCCTGTGTCTGTCCCATTCACAGATGAGGGGAGTGAAACCCAGTGAGGTGAGGACACTGGTCTGACCCATCGGTTAGGACCTGGCCAGGTCAGGAAAGATGAGGAGCTACTGTAATCTGAAAAATGGTTTAATTTTGAATGAAATGAATGAATGAATGAAATGAATGAATGAATAAATTAATGAATGAGTCCCAATTCCAGTTTCCCAAGAAGATTAGGCATGGGATTTTATTTTATTTTTATTTTTTTTAAAGATTTTATTTATTTATTTGACAGAGATAGAGACAGCCAGTGAGAGGGGGAACACAAGCAGGGGGAGTGGGAGAGGAAAGAAGCAGGCTCATAGCGGAGGAGCCTGATGTGGGGCTCGATCCCATAACGCTGGGATCACGCCCTGAGCCGAAGGCAGACGCTTAACCGCTGTGCCACCCAGGCGCCGGGATTTTATTTTATATTTAAAAATTTATTATTATTATTTTTATAGGGCGTAAACTATCTCATCATGCAAATTGGTAAAGCAAAATGATTAGTTAGGCATACACTGATCCTTTGAGATCCCTGGGCTGAATAAAAACACAGCAAACAGCATTTCTGGAGGCCAGTATGGTGATATGTATCAAAGTCTACAAAATGTTTCTTTTCTCCTTAACCTAATGATTCTTCCTCTATGAATTCATCCTAAGAAAATATCAAAGAAATATACACAGATACATTTTCAATGGTCTTTTTCACGGGGTTATTTGGCAACAACCCACATTTCCCAGGATAGGGAAATAAATATAGTATAAATAAACATATAGTATAAAAAATGATATACAATGGAATTTGATAAACCATTGAAGACAATAACGTAGGGTATGATGATGTATGCAATTTACCTGGAAAGATGTTGGGGGTGTAATGAGTGAAAACTGTACGTACAATGTCACATACATGGCAAATACACATTTGCATCAAACATGCACCCGTGTGGTTATGGGATAGGAAGACTGGGCTGTGGGCAGATCTGGCTGGTCTAAATTTAGTTTTGTTTATGTGTTTTTTTCCTATTTAAAAACATTTTAATACTTGGCTTTGATATTTTATTATTTTTATTTTTTAAAATAGCGAAATGATACTAATGTCAAGCTATTTAATATATCATCTCATCAAGTGGTTCCATTATATGTATTACAAGTATGATAAAAGTATTTTTATTTAAAATATATGCACTAAGATGTTCCTTCTGGGATGGAACTGTGATATGTGCCAGTAGGTATTAGGCACTGGATTAAAAAACAAACAAAAAAACCAAAAAAACTACTTTTAAGCCAAAATCCCAGACTCAGGATTGGAAGCCATTGGCAATCTTTTCTTTACTTCTTTTTGTTTTTAAAAGATTTTATTTATTTGTTTATTTGAGAGAGAGAACGAGCGAGCAAGAGAGAGCACAAGCAGGGGGAGGCGCAGAAGGAAAAGCAGACTCCCCACTGAGTGGGAGACCGACACAGGGCTCCATCCCAGGACCCTAAGATCATGACCTGAGCCGAAGGCAGCTGCTTAACCCACTGACCCACCTAGGTGCCCCCTTTCTTTCTTTTTTTAAAACAGGTCTGTGGAGCTGTGATAATACAGTGTACAATTTGATGAGTTTTATTGAGTGTATATACCTGTGTTTATGCTATATTCCTTTGACACCAACACCAACACCGAGGGACTGAACATGTCTCTCATCCCCAATAGTCTCCTCAAATTTTCTCACCGCCCCCTCCACCCATCACTATAGAATAGCTTGCATTTTCTAGAAGTCTATATAAATGGACTCAGGCAGGATATTTATTTTTCTAATTGTGTAACCCAGACTCCAGTTTGTAACTAGCCCCCTGTGTGTATCAGGCCATATCGTCTTCTTACCCACAGTATTGTTGTGGATTTCCTGGATTTTGTGCTCCGGGGATTTCAAGGCAGTTTCTAGAGCAGCTGATTCCACCGTCTGGAGAACTTCCGTGGCCCAAGTTGCGACTGCTCCCTTCTCTCCTGTTCCCAGTGGAGTGTTATTAGTGAGAAGTGACTGGAATGTCTCAACAACATGTTGCAGCTTTGAAGATACAAAGAATAAGAAAACAAATCCAAGCTGAGAGATCCTACACCCCGAAGCAAAGTAGAAAGCACGAGAAAGCAACTTCTGGAGCCAGAGGAACCGGTTTCAATCTGGACTCCACCACTGACCGGCTGTTCGAACCTGGAAAAATCACCCAATTGCTCTGTGCCTCAGTTTCCCCATATTAGGACAGGGACAGTAAAAAGACCCTGTGGAGTTTTTGGGAATATTAAATGAATTAAGAGACGCTACCTTTTTAGAACAGTGTCTGTGCCTGGTACACACCAGATGAAGGTTAGTTATTATGAACATCTTTTACCGACAAGGAAGTGGTAATGTTGCCAGAAATAGACCAGTGGTTTTCCATTAGGGCGATTTTGACCCCCCGGGGACATCTGGTAATGTCTGGAGACACTGGGATTGTCACCACCGAGGAATGCTACTGGTATCTAGTGGGTGGGGGCCAGGGAAGCTGCTCACCACCTAATATGCACAGGACAGCGCCTCCCCTGCCCCCTCCGGAAAGTGACCCCAGCTCAGGTGTCAGTGGTGCCAAAGCTGAGAAACTGTGAAGCAGAATTACGGCTCAAAAGACATTCTAACTGGCCTTTTCGAGTCAAGAAGTTTATCTATGAAGTAAGTAAAGCAAAGAGATGAGCCAGAGGGGAGATGAAGAGCCAAGGTGAAGTTTTCTAAATATAGGTGTGATATGATTGTAATATAGGTGATTTGAAAGACGATTTTTATGCGAACCCCCACGTCTTTGTACTTAAAGCGTGGTCTTCGGGCAGGCAGCACCAGCTTCACCTGGCAGCCCATTTGGAATGCAGCCTCTGGGTGCACTGAGTCCAGATCTGCACTTGAACAAGTTCCCCAGGGGATTTGTGGGCACAGACACACGTCAGAGGTATTGCAGGTTTGGTTTCATACCACTGCAGGAAAGTGAATATCGCTGTAAAGCTATTCAAATAACGTTTTTGGTGGCCCAGGACATATAAAAGTTTTGTCTACACTCTAGTCTATTAAGCGTGCAACAGCATTCTGTCTAAAAAACGTACAAACCTTGCATCACCCAGTGCTCCTTGTGACAAGTGCGCTCCTTAGTCCCCTATGTCACCACGAGCACGGGGTGATGTGCGGGAGTGCCGAGTCCCTATACTGTACACCCTAAAATGAATATAGCACTGTATGTCAACTAACTGGAATTGAATAAAAACTTAAAAAAAGCCAGTCAATCAAAATAAACAATGTGCAAAGCTTAACTGAAAAACACTTTATTGCTAAGAAATGCTAATCGTCACCTGAGCTCTTAGTGAGTCATAATCATTGATCACAGATCACCACCACCATAACGATCATAATGAAGAAGTTTGAAATACTGTGAGAATTAATCAGAACGTGCCACAGAGACATGACGTGAGCAAAAGCTGTTGGAAAAATGGCACCAATAAACTTGTCCCGTGTGGGGTTCCCCAAACCTCCAATTTGTAAAAATCGCAATGCCAGTGGAATAAAATGAAACACGACGACGTGAGGTTTGCCTGTATGTTAAAGTACTAGACAGCAAGGTACTGGACAGGATAGGGACTCTGTCTTGCTCACGATGTGGCACCTAGAACAGTCCTTGGCAAAGGTAGGTGTTCAGTAAATGTTCATGGGTTGCACGAATGCTCTTGGGAGGCAAATGTTATCGCAGGAAAGAGTTTTTTTTTTTTTTAAGATTTTATTTATTTATTTGACAGAGAGAGACAGCCAGCGAAAGAGGGCACACAAGCAGGGGGAGTGGGAGAGGAAGAAGCAGGCTCCTAGCAGAGGAGCCCGATGTGGGGCTCGATCCCAGAATGCCGGGATCACGCTCTGAGCCGAAGGCAGATGCCTAACGACTGTGCCACCCAGGTGCCCCCTACACGAAAGAGTTTTAAGCGGAGTGATAGATCAAAAGGGCTGGAGGAACATTCAGAACCAGGGTTCAAATAAATCTCTTCAAGGTTTTGTTCTTTCAGTCTGAGTCTTTGTGGAAAGTTTACATGCAGCCTCCCTTCCTGCCCAGTAGAGAAAACCTACCTCTGTCCTCTAAATGAAAGCAGAAATCTTGGTTCAAATTCATTCGTACAGAGTAGGCACGAAACTATTTGCCCTTCAGAATTGCTATCGTAGTGTCTGATCCAGCATGAAGACTTTGTACCTTTTTCTGGCCATGCTTTCCTTAATTGAGGTGAACGTCACACAACGTGAAATGCACCCTTTTAAAGTATACAAGGCGGTGGCCACGATGTTGTGTAACTCCCACGTCTATGTAGTTCCAACACACTTCCATCCTCCCGAGATAAAACCCATTGAGCAATCACTTCCCACTTTTCCTTCCCCTGGGCTCTGGCAACCACCAATCTGCTTTCTGTTTCTGTGGATTTTCCTGTTCTGGACATGTCATAGAAATGGAAACCTACCCTGGGTGACCTTTGTGTCTGGTTTCTTGCGCCCAGCATGATGGTTTTGAGGTTTATCTATGTAGTAACGTGAATTAGAACTTTATTCCTTTTTATGACTGAATGGATATACCACTTTTTTTTTAATCCATTCATCTATTGATGGACATTTGGGCTGTTTCTTCCTTTTGGCTACCACGAATAGTGCTGCTATGAACATGCGAGTGCGAGTATCTGTTTGAGTCCCTGCTTTCAGTTCTCTTGGGTATATTCCTAGGAGTGGAATTGCTGGGTCATATGGGAATTCTATGTTTAACCTTTTGAGGAAATGGGCAATGAACCTTCGTAATGAAATGTTCCTGTTAAGTACATGATTATCTGTTCGCTACTTTTAGGAACACTTGCCGAACTCCCAGTGTGGGCTTGGGCTGATTCCTGCCCTCAAGAAGCTCATTGTCCAGGTGGTGAGGACACATCGTGGAAATGTCGTGAGTCTGCCAGAGGTAACAATGAACAACCTGGATGGAAGGTATACTCTGGACCATGTGTTGTGGTAAGTCCTCTACATACAGTATTTCATCTAACCCTCCCAGCCTTCCGAGGACGTAGGCGCCTTGATGACCCCCATCTTATGGATG
Source organism: Ailuropoda melanoleuca (assembly GCF_002007445.2). Taxonomy (NCBI): domain Eukaryota; kingdom Metazoa; phylum Chordata; class Mammalia; order Carnivora; family Ursidae; genus Ailuropoda; species Ailuropoda melanoleuca. The sequence goes on from NC_048221.1 coordinate 10,012,373, forward strand.
AGTAAATCAATCCTGCAGAGTGTGATAGTTAATTTTATGTGTCAACTTGGCTGGGCCAGAGGGTACTCAGATATATTTGGTCAAGTGTGATTCTGGGTGTGTCTGTGAGAGTGTTTCTGGATGCAATGAACATTTGAATGGGTAGATGGAGTAAAGCAGATTGCCCTTCGCAATTTGAGTGGGCTCATCCAATTGGTAGAGGGCCTGAGCAGAACAAAGCGTCTGAATAAGAGGGAATTATCTCCCTCCTGAATGCCTGACTGATTGGCTGCCTTGAGCTGGGATACTGGTTTTTTTGCTCAGGCTTGCTTGAAACATCGGCTCTCCGTGGTCTCGGGTCTCTGGATTTGAACAGGCACCATTGGTTCTCCTGGATCTCTAGCTTGTTTAGTGCAGATCTTGGGACGTGTCAGTCCCCATAATTGCATGAGTGAATTCCTTATAACGAATATCTTTTATCTATGTCTCTTGTTGGTTCTGTTTCTCTGGAGAGCCCTAATACAGAGGGCTGTGTCATTTTGCCCATGTTTCTTTTCACTGTGGTGCTATGATTTGAACTTCTGTCTACACTTCTAACCTCCACAGAAGAACATGGGGAAACAGATACAAACTCATTTGGAAGGATTTAGGGAGGCCATCCAGGGGGATGTGAAACCTGAATTGAGTCTTGAGCAGAGAAGGGTAGAAGGAAGCCAGTCAGGTGAGGAACTGGGAACAGAGTTGCAGGCAGAGAGAACAGCATGTACTTGGAGGCCTGGAGCTTGGAGGATGAGATGTGAATGGTCCCTCTGGAGTAGAGCAGGGTGAGGGTGGGGAGTAGGGAGAGGAATGGATGAGCCCATTCTGCTAGACTCTAGGTTCTCAGAGATATGGGTCATTCTCTCTGTTAACATTCAGAGTCAGTTTACAGACACTAAGTGATTACTACCTAACAGGCACTTTCTTTTTTTAAAAACTTAATCTAATTTCATTTAAATTCAATTAATTAACATATCGTGCATTATTAGTTTCAGGGGTAGAGTGTAGTGACTCGTCAGTTGCATACAACACCCAGTGCTCATTACATCAAGTGCCCTCCTTAATGCCCATCACCCACTTACCCCGTCCCTCACCCTCATCCCCTCAAGCAACCCTCAGTTTGTTTCCTATAGATAGGAGTCTCTTATGGTTTGTTTCCTTCTTGATTTTGTCTTGTTCTATTTTTCCCTCCCTTCTTCTATGCTCCTCTGTTTTAACAGGCACTGTCTTGGTCTATCTTTTGTAACTGCCTACAATATCCATTCCCCTCCCCCTTCCTTTTACTAATTGAATGAATTACTTAAACTTTATCTGGACCATATTCCCCATTTAGAGACCACGTTGTCCCAGCTTCCCTTGCAGCTAGTTTTGGCTGTGATACCTTCAGCTTCTGGGTTCTTGCTTTAAGACAGATCTCCAAGGAAATCATCACAACTTCATTAGCCTATAATCGAGTGAGTAGACGTATCCCTTTTCCTCCACTCTCCCCTCTTCACCTTGTGCTCTAGACAAATTGCCCTGGACTCATCTCCCCTCGACCCACCGGTACAAAAGCCACATTGCAGCAACCCAGTTTTGGTCATGTCATCGAGGACAAGATGCCAGGGGATGGTGGAATAGCAGTAAGGAAGAATTTGGGTACCCTTAATGGCCTCATGGAGCAGAGTCCTTTCACCACCTGGACCACTAACTCAGAAAGTAATAAGATCCATCTTTTTAAAGCTGTTGAATATTTGGATCTCTTTGTTGTAGAACTAAGCATACCCTAATACAGTTTCACTTAGCCTGTCTTTCTTGGTCTGGGATCGATCCTATCTTTAGGGGGCAGTATACACACATGCATGTGTGCGTACACACACACACACATATGTACATACACTCTATCTCTACTGTGAGATATATAGCAATATACATATCATGATAAACATGGTGATGTATTTGTATATTTCACAGTTATACATAATGTAAATTATATATAACGTTGTACTATTGTGTTATAATGGATTTCTATTATAATTAAAAACTACTACATTAAAATATATTACATACCATAACAGATAATACATAATATATATGACATATCACACATTATGATACCTAGACAATATACAATGTATAGTAGACATATAATATATAGTATCACATCCACTTGCTAATTTTGGGCTTTGTAAACATCTGTTACCTCGTTGGGTTCAAGGACTGGGCTTTTGCTCACATCCTTCATGTCTTTGGTTGTGGCTGAGGAAGTGGTTTCTGTAAAAATCATCAAGGGAAGTTACTGTTGGAACCGAGACTAAAAGGGCGGAGAGGTAGACCAGGAAGGTGAATAGAAGGGCTGAACTCATACTCAATTTTTCTTATTAAAATTTTTTTAATTTATTAATTTAAAAATTCCAGTATCATTAACACACAGCGTTATATTAATTTCAGGTGTCCCCTATAGTGATTCAACTGTTCTGTACATTACTCAGTGCTCATCATGGTACGGCTACTGTCCATCCTCATCACCCAGTCCACCCATCCCTCCACCCAGCTCCCCTCTGGCAACCACTGTGTTGTTCTCTACAGTTAAGAGTCTGGTTTTTGTTCCTTTTTTTCTTTGGAACTCAAATTCTTATTCACTGGCAAGGTTGTGCTCTTTTGAGGGATCAGAGCAGAGTTCCTTATCATGGTGCAGAGCAGTGTTTTTCGATGGGGGGTGATTTGGCCCGCAGGGGACATTGGCAATGGCTGGAGACATTTTTGGTGGTCACAACTTGGGATGGGGCGTGTTACTGCCATCTAGTGGGCGGAGGCTTGGGCTTGGGGTGCTGCTTAATGTCCTACATTGCGCAGGATGGCTCCTGACCCCAAGGAATTATTGGGCCCCAAATATCAATATTGCTGGGGTAGACACACCCTGGCATAGAGGAGGCAGGAAAGTGTCAGCTCCAAATTCAGTCTTGGCTGGACATTACAAGTGAAATGGCTGGCAGACCAGAAAATTAGATACTTCGGGTTTTAAAATTCAGGCTGGCCGGGAATTACAACTGAAACAAGAGTGTCAGTGTTCGGTTATCAGCCCTTAATGAGACCCCTGTGTGTCGCTTCCTGCGCTTCGTGAGGACCACCATCTCTATTTTAGGAAGACGAGGAAAGGTCAGCCAACGCCGACATCCAGTTACCATCAGACCGAGGTGATGTCTCTATTTCTTCTGTGTCTCGGTTTTCAGCCATGTCTATTTGCTAAAAAGGACGAAGAGCTTTCTTGTAATAGCGAAAGTTTTGTCTTGAGCTCAAGAATTTTGACCTAAAACCCTGAGTCTAGAATACATTTGTTATTGGAAACCACATTTGTTGTCGAAAACAGCACTTTCGGCTGAAAGCTGCATACTTTTTTATGGGGGCTTTCTTGGAACTCCAACCTTGGTGACAGCTAACTCCAGATGGACTCAATCCATGTGAAAGGACTGCGAAGAGCTCTTAAAATTAGGAAAATAACCAAAGGCATTTCTTTTCCCTGTACAAGAAAGCGAGTTTAACGGATCAACTCTAGAACCCAGGTAGGATCCCAGTTTGTACATTGTCATAGAGGTGCCTGCTGCCTAATAAAAGGCTCATTCACTTTGGGCTCAATCATATTAATTCACTCAACAGCTATTTATTGATCGTCTGAGTTAGTGGTGGGCTTATGGCCCAGCAACCCCTACCCGCCCACCTGTGCTCTTTTTTTTTAAATTTATTTTTAAATTTATTTATTTTTTAATTTTTTATTATGTTATGTTAGTCACCATACAGTACATCCTTAGTTTTTGATGTAGCGTTCGACAATTCATTAGTTGCATATAACACCCAGTGCACCATGCAATACGTGCCCTTCTTACTACCCATCACCAGTCTATCCCATCCCCCACCCCCTCCCCTCTGAAGCCCTCAGTTTGTTTTCTAAAGAGTCTCTTCTGGTTTGTCTCCCTCTCTGATTTCATCTCGTTTTATTTTTCCCTCCCTTCCCCTATGTTCCTCTATTTTTGTTATTATGCTCCTCTGTTTGTTTCTTTTGTTCTTTTTTCCTCCTCTGTTTTGCTTCTTCCACATACGGGTGAAATCCTATGATAATTGTCTTTCTCTGATTAACTTATTTTGCTTATCATAATACCCTCTAGTTCCATCCACGTCATTGCAAATGGCAAGATTTCATTTTTTTGATGGCTGAGTGATATTCCATTGTAAATATATACACCACATCTTCTTCATTCATTCATCTATTGATGGACATCTGGGCTTTTTGCATACTTTGGCTATTGGGGACTTGCTGCTATGAACATTGGGGTGCAGGTGCCCCTTTGGATCACTACATTTGTACCTTTGGGGTAAATACCTAGTAGTGCAATTTCTGGATTGTAAGGTAGCTCTATTTTCAACTTTTTGAGGAACCTCCATACTGTGTTCCAGAGTGGCTGCAACCAGTTTGCATTCCCACCAACAGTGTGAGAGGGTTCCCCTTTCTCCATATCCTCACCAACATCTGTCATTTCCTGACTTGTTTTTTTTTTTTTAAGACATTGTCCCTTATTCTTTTTTTTTTTTTTTTTAGATTTTATTTATTTATTTGACAGAGATAGAGACAGCCAGTGAGAGAGGGAACACAAGCAGGGGGAGTGGGAGAGGAAGAAGCAGGCTCATAGCGGAGGAGCCTGATGTGGGGCTCGATCCCATAATGCCGGGATCACGCCCTGAGCCGAAGGCAGACGCTCAACCGCTGTGCCACCCAGGCACCCCTGTCATTTCCTGACTTGTTAATTGCAGCCATTCTGACTGGTGTGAGGTGATATCTCATTGTGGTTTTGATGTGTGTTTCCCTGATGCTGAGTGATGTTGAGCATCTTTTCATGTGTCTGTTGGCCACTGTTATGTTTTCTTTGGAGAAATGTCTATTCATGTCTTCTGCCCAAGGAGCAGAGAGTATATATATATATAATTTTTTATATTTATAAATTTTATATTTATAAAATATACTATATATCATAATTTTTATATTTATAATTTTTATATATAAAATAGAAAATATATTATAATTTTTATATTTATAAATTTTTTATTTATAAATAAAATTATATAACATATATGTATATATACATACATACATACATGTATATTTTGGAGAAGCAGATGAAATGTGAACCATACTAGCAAACACTTGTAGGCGCTGTCTTAAGTGCTCTGTATGGTAGTGTTTCATTTAAGCCTCAATTAATCTTGCAACAGCCCTGTGAGGTACGTACCCCGTGAGGTTATCTACTGATTTAATGAATAAATTAATTTTTTAAAAAGATTTTATTTATTTATTTGACAGAGAGACAGCCAGCCAGCGAGAGAGGGAACACGAGCAGGGGGAGTGGGAGAGGAAGAAGCAGGCTCCCAGCAGAGCAGGGAGCCTGATGCAGGGCTTGATCCCAGGACACCGGGACCTCGCCCTGAGCCGAAAGCAGACGCTTAACGACTGAGCCACCCAGGCGCCCCATTAATTTCTTTTTTTCTTGATGAGCCTGGCTACAGGTTTATTGCTTGTTTATCTTTTCAAAGAACCCACTCTTAGTTTCATTGACTTTTTCTATTTTTTTGGTCTCTGTTTAATTTATTTCTGCTCTGCTCTTTATTATTTCTTTCCTTCTATTAACTTTGGGCTTTGTTCTTATTTATTTATTTTTCTATTCCTTTAGGTGTAAGGTTTTATTGTGAGATTTTTCTTGTCTCTTGAGGTAGGCCTGTGTTACTATAAACTTCCTTCTTAGAACTGCTTTTACTGTGTCCCAACGATTTTAGGTCAGAGGCGCCTGGCTGGCTCAGTTGGTAGAGCATGTGATTCTTGATCTCGGGGTCATGGGTTCAAGCCCCATGTTGGGTGCAGAGATTACTTAAAGCCACTATTTCCTTATTGAATTTCGGTCGGGATGATCTATCCATTGATGTAAGTGGAGTGTTAAAGTACCCAACTATTGTATTACTGTCAATTTCTCCCTTTATGTCTGTTAATATTTGCTTTGTAATTGTTATATCTTCTTGCTGGATTGATCCCTTTATCATTATGTAATGACAGTCTTTGTTTCAAAGTTTATTTTGTCTCATATAAATATCACTACCCCAGTTTTTTGTTTGCTTGTTTGTTTACATTTGCTTGAATACCTTTGTCCGTCCCTTCAATTTCAATCTGTATATGTCTTTAGGCCTGAAGTAAGTCTCTGGCAGGCAGCATATAGATGGATCTTCTTTTTTAAAATCCATTCAACCACCCTATGCCTTTTGATTGGAACATTTACATTTAAAGTAATTATTGATAGATATGCCCTACTGATTTTCAGAGCCAGACATTATGGGGCTTGCCTTCTTGGTGCAGGTCCCAGGTGGGTGTGAGTTTGAACTGCTTGCTGCTCAGGGAGAACCTGTGCACTTGTAACATTCCTCCAGCTTGTGGTGGGGCCACTGGGGGTTTTGGTTCCTGACCTGACCATGTCTTTACTTCTCCTGCCCTTCTTGATGTGGCTTTATCTCTATCTTTAGCTGTGGAAGAGGTGCTCTGCTAGTCTTCATGTCAGTCTCAGAGAGAGTTGCTCTTTAGGTAGTTGCAGCCTTGGTGTGTTCATGGGACGAGGTGAGCTCAGGATGTTCCTACCACACCATCTTCCCCTTGTGTCTCCCAGTTATACCTCCCATATTTCTTGTGTATAGATTTCCCTGTCTATGTGGCTTCCATGAGAGTGCTTATGCTTATACAAGATGGTGCCTCTCCCTGGACACAGATCCAAGGGTGGGTATATAATTCAAACTGGTCTAATTGGTATATTTCCAAAGAATTTACAGTTAGGTCCAAAAGAGAGTCAGTTGATCTCTCTTTGGGTGGTTTGATCATTAACAATGGTAAAATTTGGACTTGGTGGTGGTCATATTTCCTGTCCTGTGGACTAAGAAGGCAGAGAAAGCCAGTTTGCAATGAAAAAGAAGAAAGGAGTAGACCTAAAGAGCTTCAGAGACTGGGGTGCATTGATAGTGTGGAGTCCCCATTTCAGTTCATTCCAGAAGCCCAGCTACATTCTTGTTTTGAGTTCCAAGCCACATCCATTCATCCTTATCATAAACTCATCTTTTCTGCTTAAGTTAGCCTGAGTGAGCTCCTCTTTGCAATTCAAAGAATCCTGTCTCAGTCAGCACCTTGTCACCCCAATTTCCAAAGTCCATTCTTATTAACCCCATTATTTCTCTAAACTTCCTTCTTTCCTTTTGTCTCCTGTTTCCATCATCCATTTACCTCCAAAAAATGGAAACATGTACTAGCCTCACCACACACACACACACACACACACACACACACACACACACACACACACATCTTTTCTGGCATTAGGCTCAATGAAAAATAAGAAGGGAGACAAGAAGACAAGAATTTCCTTACTTTGACAAGTGTTTTCATTGGAATTCTGGAATTGTGTATCCCCAGAGAGGAGTTTGTATCCAGGATTACAGCGACAGTGGAAACCTCCATCGACATTCTTACATGCAGCATTTGCTCCACAGTATATACTAATGGGTGGGTCACATTCATTAATATCTGGAACACAAAAGAGGAATTTGGCCATTAATATGACAAAGATTTATGGAACATCTAATACGTGCCAGAGGCTATACCCTTTCCACCCAATCTGTCCTGGCTTTCCAGGACAACTCAGTTAAGGTAGTGGGTTGTACTTGTTCTTCCCTTTCCTCTTTGACTTTGGTTGGATGCTCTGAGAAGCAGACACTGAGACAAGAATTCATGCTCAAGTGCTTTATGTGGGAGGTGATCCCAGAAAACACTGGAGTGGAAGTGGTGAAATGAAACAGGAAAGGCCAAGCAGAAAGTAAAGAGGGAAGTTTCTACTGTGGGCAATCGGGACTCGATTCCCCTGGGACCCTCTGGGAGGCAGCATAGAGCACCCACTGCAGAGTGACTCCCCAAGGGGTGAGGGGGCTGGGGTATTTATCTGCCAAATCTTTTTTTTCTTTTAAGTTTTTATTTAAATTGTATTTGGTTATCACGTAGTGTAATATTCGTTTTGGGAGTAGAATTTAGTGATTCATCAGTTACATACAATACCCGGTGCTCATTACAACAAATGTCCTCCTTAATCCCCATCACCCATCCAGCCCATCCCCCACCCACCTCCCCTCCAGCAGCCCTCAGTTTGTTCTCTGTAGTTAAGAGCCTCTTATGGTTTGCCTCCCTCTCTCTTTTCCCCCCTCCCCCATGCTCCCCTATTTTGTTTCTTAAATTCCACATATGAATGAAATCATATGGTATTTGTCTTTTTCTGACTGACTTATTTTGCTTAGCATAATACACTCTAGCTCCATCCATGTCATTGCAAATGGTAAAATTTCATTCTTTTTGATGGCTGAATAATATTCCATTGCATATATATATATATATATATATATATATATATATAAATATAATATCTTCTTTATCCATTCACAGCTGATGGACATTTGGGCTCTTTCCATAATTTGGCTATTGTTGACAATGTGCCAAATCTTATCATTCATCAGCAGAGAAGAGCTTGCATGGGTAGTTAACTCTCTGGTACTTCCACCTGTCCTGAGCATGAACTGAGTGGTCTCCAGTAGCCAGACAGAGCTGAGACTTGGTGTGCAAAATAATGGCAAGTGCTGAGAGCATATAAGTGGGAAACTGACTATGTCTGCTGTTGTGAACTGAATGTATTTTCCCTCAATTCAACATGTTGAAACCTTAACTCCCAGTGTGGCTGTATTTGGAAATGGGGCCTCTATTGTACCTGAGGTTAAATGAGGTCATAAGAATGGGGCCTTGTCTGTTAAGATTAGTATCCGTAGAAGAAGAGACAAGAGAGCTTCTTCACCTACCTGACCACTGTGTGGACAGAGTGAGGAAAGACCAGGTAAAGATAGAGCAAGAAGACAGGCATCTTCAAGGTTGGAAGAGAGGCCTCTCGAGAAAGTGGAACTGCCAGAACCTTGATCATGGGCTGCCCAGCTTCCAGAACTGTGAGAAAATACATTTCTGCTGTTTAAGCCACCCGGTCTGTGGTGTTTTGTCATAGCATCCCAAGCAGAGTAATACACCTGCTAGATTAACTAATTGAGCTAGAATGTTGATTAAGTCAATGTGTCTCCAGTCCTGTGGGTTGCTGTAGTCCCTTTACAAATGTCAGGTGGGTAGTGAAGATGTGTGATTTCCCCATCTGGTATGGCGAACATGAAGTTGGGAACTTTCAGATTGTGATATAATAGAGCAGATGATCTCAGGTCCCGCTTAACAATCATTCTCTTTTGAGGAGGCCGTCTTGTTCCCATCACCCAGGCACTCTCTCCCCCAGCCTCCCTCCCAGCTTTCACTTTGCACCCCAGCCAATGAAAAGTAAGGATGTTCTTCCCGGGGCATCTGCAAGAAACCGAGGCCTGAGACAGAATTCACTACAAAGGGATGAGACTCAGACTGATGCTGGAATTTGTGTCTGCAACCCTGTAAGCTTGAAGACGGTTCTGTGATTGCTGGGATATTCACTGATGGATCACTTGGAGAAGAGGACGGAACAAAAATGTCCCCCATTGAGGCAGGATAGAACCTACTCGTTAGAGCCAAAGAAATGTGAGATGGTGCGTTCATGGAGAGAGATTTTAGCTACGTGGGCCAGTTTGAGGAAAGCACGTGAGAAGGTGCTCCAAACAAACAACAAATTAGCAAATATGAAACTAGGAAGTACAGAAACCTCAACGTAGGGGGATGAAGGGAAGAGGAAGCAGGGGTGAGCAGTGAACCTTGAGATAAAGTTAAAATCATGGGGGGGTGTGGCAGGGGAAATGGGGTGGGGGTGAAATTACAGTATTTTACAGGTCTCATCTCTGCACTGGGGGAGGGGAAGTGAGGGTGAAATGAAGCATCTTTTTAAAAAAATGCCTGTATAATTAACATACAGTGTTATATTAGTTCCAAGTGGGCAATATGGTGATTCAACAATTCTATACTTTACTCAATGCTCATCATGGTGAGGATGCACTCATCCCCTTCACCTGAAATGATGGGGAAAACAATGCATCTTGGAAGGGGAAATAATTGATGAGTTTAAAAAAATCATGGTAGAGAAACACATGTTTGATTATGAGAAGGTAGCCATAAATGGGGTGGAAAAGTATATTAGGGCTTCCAAATAAATAAAGGGAAATGATGGGGTGCCTGGGTGGCTCAGTCGGTTAACCATCCGACTCTTTGTTTCAGCTCTGGTCATGATCTCAGAGTCGTGAGATCGAGCCCCGTGTTGGGTTCTACTGGGCATGGAGCCTGCTTGGGATTCTCTCTCCCTCGCCCTCTGCCCCTCCCCCCCTCCACTCATGCTCTCCCTCCCTTAAAAATAATAGAGGGGAAATGCTGATTTCATGAAAGTGTTTCTTTCTTGATGAGGGTGGAGTTGGTAGACTTTTTAAGCAGTGCACATTACTAGCAGTGGCCTCCCCACAGTCCTTATGCTGTCTCCCTTCCACTCCCACCTCTGGGTGGTGTGAAAATTATCCCTTACCTTGGCATGTAGTCAAGGGAAATGTGAAGAACTGCTGCTCAAAGTCAGAACGGTATCCATGTTCGCATGTACAGTGAGTGTCATTGACACAGTAAGCATGCTGGGGGCAGTTACAGGAAGCTGCAAGGAGAAGGAGGGACAGGTCAAACATCCGCTGGGGGTAAGAGATGTCCTGTGATTATTTGGCTTTGCCTCTGACCAGGACCTCTTGAGGATGAGGAAGCCTACACTCTTTTCCTCTTGTGAGATCTCAGGACAATAAAAAGATGAGAGATACCAAACCCAAGTTACAGAAAAAAGTGAGATTCGTCTGCATGATAAAGGACCGAGGTTGGTGTTAATTTTAACACAACAATTTCAATGCGATAAAAGTGTGCAATTCTCAAGATCATGCACAATTTATAAAAGGGGGGATGAATTGGTTAATACCCTGCATTTAATTCTGACTCTGCCACTTACCAGCCATGTGTCTTTGCACAAATGTCTTCACCTCTTTGTGCCTCAATGCCCTCATTTGTAAACTGGGTTATTGCGAAGAGTAAGTGAATTAATACGTATAAAGTGTGTTGGGCAGTGCCTGGCACATAATAAGTATCACCTAGGATTATAAAAATTTGAATTTGTGAGGGTCCACAGGGGATGTATTCTGATATGGGTATACATTATCTTTGTAACCCTATGTGTAACTTCATTTGGACAGAGAGACGCTAAAGCTCTTAATTCGAGCCCTCTTTGGAATGAACTGAGCTGAGGAAGTATCCCGAGCTTTGGGTCTAGTGGAGAAATCTGGGAACTGTGCAGTGTTCACAGGGAGTGGGGGCTGGGAACCTGATGGGGGCCACAGTGAATAATCTGGCTACTCAGAAGGCGTCCCCTGGAGGTTGGCTGGACAGGCAGAATCTCAGGCCCCGCCCTGGACCTGCTGAATCAGAATCCAGTGAGATCTCCGAGGGATTAAAGTTAGCCTGAAATCATCTTGTTCATTTTTTTTTTTTTTGGTGCCTTGCTTATGATCAGAATGGAATGGTTACCATCATGGTCTGTCTCTCCCTACTGGAACGCTCACTTCGTGAGACCGTGCCTTTTAGCCACTGTTCTATTCCTACATCGGACACATTGTGGTTACTGGAAACAGACGGATAGACTAAGGACAGTAAAATAGAAAGACACATTAAGGGGCGCCTGGCTGGCTCAGGCAGAATCAGTCAGAAGAGCATGTGACTCTTAATCTCGGGGTCGTGAGTTCGAGCCCCAAGTTGGGTGTAGAGATTACTTAAATGAATGAAACTTAAAAAAAAGATACGTTAAAATTTGATGAAATGACGAGTTAAAAAGAATGACAGGAGCAAGCATCCCCAAATTCTGCTCCCAGAACAAGCCCCTTTGCTCTAGTCCCTTGGAGGATGTGAGTGGTCCCAGGTGTGGCCTTGGTCTACACCCTTCCTGGTCTCTGGCTGTGGAGAAGTCAGGCACTGAGCACTTACCTGTGGTCTTTTGATCCATGACTACTGATAAACTCAGCAGAAAACAGAGTCCTGGAACAGGGAAGCAGAAGGGAGACACATGAATTGAATGAGGAAAGATTCCAGGAAATTCTCCAACTGTGTATCAGTTATCCACGACTGCATGAAGACCATCACAAAATGTAATGGCTTAAAACAGCAACGATCATTTTCTTATCTCTTATGGTTTCCATGCTTTGGGAATCTGGGCAAGGCTCAGCTGGGTGATTCTGGTTTGGGGTTTCTTACACAGTCAGTTAGGCAGTGTCTGGGGCTGGAGCAGCTAGGAACGGGCTGTGTGCTGCCGTCCCTTCACATGGCCTCAGACTTGGGGACTTTGGCCTTCCTCCCAACCTGGCGACCTCAGGCATGCAGCCTCCATGACGATTCAGAGCTCTAAGTAGGGGTGTCCCAGCCAACAAGGCTATGTCTCCTGCTAAGATCCATCCTTGCAAGCCATGCAACTCCATTTCCACGACATTCTCTTGGTTACAAGCAAGTCACAAGTCTACCCAGATTCAAGGGGATAAGAATCAGTCTTCCTCTTGAGAGAGGACTGGCAAGGTTCTAGAAACGCTTCTTGGAAGGGAAGTATTTTTTTTGTCTTCTTGGGAAATTCAGGCTGCCTCTACCGTGGCTGATAAAATGCTCTCTTCCCCAAAGCTTCCCAACTTCTGATGGGGTAAGCAACCATGTTCCTGCTTCTGCAAAGACCTGAGGCTACTGGATGGATGGGTGGCTTCTCTTTCCCTTTCCTGAGAAATCCAACAACACTCTGATTGCTAGTTTTCTCCTCACCTTCTTTTCATTCCCTTATTACATACTAATGTACATAATTATTTGCCATTTGCAAGGACAATATTAACAGCTGGTATGGTGCAGGAATCGGCCAATCAGAGTGGACGCTGGAGACCCTTCTCTGTTACGGCAGATGTTATTTTAGCTGCTGAATTGTGGGGAGGTTGGTGAATCTCAGGGCAGGGTCTGGGCTGGCAGGAGGGTGGTGGGAGCTGGTTCTGGGCAATGATCATTTCCAAGTGGCGTGGGAATATTTCAATATGAACCACCAAACAGTGGCTCTTCTAGTGAGCACTGGTTGAAATTTAGCTCGGTGACCAGTCATCTTATTTGCAACTTTGTTTACCCCTTGAGAAAGTGGGTCCTGCAGATAAATGGATAAAGAAAATGTGGTGTATATATACACAACGGAATATTATTTGGCCTTAAAAAATAAGGAAATCCTGTCATTTGTGGCAACATCTATGAAACTAGAGGACATTATTCTGAGTGAAATAAGTCAAACACAGAAGGACAAATAGTGCACAATTCCACTTACACAAAATATCTAAAGTAGTCAAGCTCATGGAAGCAGAGAATAGATCGACGGTCAGCAGGGACTAGGGAGAGGGGGAAATGGGAGATTGCTTTTCAGTGGGTAAAAAGTTTTTGTTATATAAGGTGAATAAGTTCTAGAGATCTGCCACAAAATCGAGTACCTATAGTTAACAATACAGTGTTGTGCGCTTCAAGATATGTTAAAAGAAGAGATCTCATGTTATGTGTTCTCACCAAACACACACACGCACAGAGGGACATTTTTGGAGGTGATGGATACGCTTGGCACCGTCCTTGTGGTGATGATGGTATTATGGGTGTATGGTGTATGCATATGCAAACTCATCAAGACGTACACATTAAATGTGTGCATTTTTTGGTGTCTCGATTACACCTCAATAAGGTTAAAATTTTAAAAAAGAAAGTGGGTCCTGGTAATAGAAGGGTCTCTGTCTATCAAGTGGGGTGATGGGTGTAGGTCAGGGTGGACTAGTTAGGTGGAACTGGGGCAAACTTCGATTCCTGTGCATGAAGGACTGGGATCAGGGGATTGAGAGACACTCTGAGGCTGAGAGTCTGGAGAAGATGGGGGTGTGTGTGGCTTCCCTGGGGAGATCCAGGAGATGTGGCAGCTGGCGGCTTTGAAGCAAGACTTGGAGGAGATGGGAATTTTTGGAGTAAAATGCAGCACGCCCTGTGATGCAACCACCCCTCCATCCTGCCTATAAACATACCAGTGAAACCTCCCTTGGAGAGAGATACTATGTCTTGGAGAGAGGATTTCCTTGGTGGGGGGTTGGGCAAAATACTAAGGCCAGCCTCTCCAACATCTAAGGGGAAAGAGCTCTTACTACATGCCAGGCATTGTTCTAAGCACCGGGCACATGAATTTAATTCAGCTTTGCAAGGACCTTAGGAGGTGAGTGCATGATCCCAGTTGTGCAGATTAAGAAACAGAGGCACGGAGGGGCTAAGGTACTTGCTCCATTTCCCAGAGCTGGTTAGTGGCAGAGCTGAGATTAAACTCAGGCACTGGGTTCCTACTGATAACCAACCCCCCACCCCCCACCATGACCTCTCTTGCAGAAATCCCACACAAGCTGTGTGCATAAGAGCTGCTTTTGAGATTGGCATGTTTCCAGTGACAGTGACTTGAGGAAATAGTGCCTTTTCTTCCAGTCGATGTTGCTTCTCAGATGTGACAGTCCAGTAGGAGGTGTGACATGTCACTTGGTTACATGGGGGCAATCTAGACGGATTGCAGCATTTGGAAGACAAAGCCCTATGGGCTAGCGGTGACCCTTTAAGGGTGGGAAGGAGGGCAGTGCTGACTCTTTTTGGGTTTCCCTGTATGAGTTTCTGATTGCTGACAAATTACCATGAACTCAGTGGCTTAAAAACAACAGAAATTTATTCCCATGCAGGTCTGTAAGCCAGACATCCGAAGTTAAAGTGTCAGTGGGACTGCTTCCTTTTGGAAGCTCTAAGGGAGAGTCCATTTCCTTCCGCTGCCAACTGTCAGAGGTGACCCACATTCCATGCTCAGGGTCTCCTCTTCCATCCTCAGAGCCAGCAGCACAGCACATTCCTTCCTTTCTGGTGTCCTGTCTCCCTCTTTTTTTTTTTTTTTAAATAATTTTTTATTAATTTATGTTAGTCACCATACAGTACATCCCTAGTATTTGATGTAAAGTTCCATGATTCATTACTTGCGTATAACACCCAGTGCACCATGCAATACGTGCCCTCCTTTTTTTTTTTATTTAAGATTTTATTTATTTATTTGACAGAGATAGAGACAGCTAGCGAGAGAGGGAACACAAGCAGGGGGAGTGGGAGAGGAAGAAGCAGGCTCATAGCGGAGGAGCCTGATGTGGGACTCAATCCCAGGACCCCGGGATCACGCCCTGGGCCAAAGGCAGACGTTTAACCGTTGTGCCACCCAGGCGCCCCAATACGTGCCCTCCTTACTACCCATCACCAGCCTATCCCAATCTCCCACCCCCCTCCCCTCTGACGCACTCAGTTTGTTTCCCAGGGTCCATAGTCTCTGGTGGTTCATTCCCCCTTCTGTTTACCCCCCCTTCATTCTTCCCTTCCTTCTTCCCTCTTATAAGGACCCTTATGATTATAATGGGCCCCCCTGTATAACCCCGGATAATCTCCCCATCTCAAGATCCTTAGTTTAACTGATCTCTGTAAAGTCCCTTTGACCACATGAAGTTGCTCAGGACATGCCACCCCCGAATATGCCACCTTGGCGAGTTGGTTACTCGGAGTGGAAGCCACCTGAGAGCACACGCAGGAAGGGCTTTCTGACCGACTTTTTCCTACTTAAAACCAGGCCATAAAATTTCTCCTGAGAAAGCTGCCCTCCCTGTGCCAGGAAGAAAAGAATGTCCTTATCCCCAGAGACTGGGAAGGAACACTGAAATGGATCTGTACAAACACACTCACTGAAATAGCCCTTGCCTTCCTCCAGTTTTCCCTCCGACAGACCTCCTAGTCACTTTCTCTCAACCCACCATTCCTAGCCCAAACCCCTTTGCCTTGTCATCTCACAAATTCATATCTTTGTCCCTCCTACATTGTTGGTGGGAATGCAAGTTGGTACAGCCACTTTGGAAAACAGTGTGGAGGTCCCTTAAAAAGTTAAAAACCCCAAAGTTACAGACATAGTGAAGAGAAGGGCCATATGCACCCCAATGTTCATAGCAGCATTGTCCACAATAGCTAAATCATGGAAGGAGCCGAGATGCCCTTCAACAGATGACTGGATTAAGAAGCTAGGAGCCGAGATGCCCTTCAACAGATGACTGGATTAAGAAGCTGTGGTCCATATATACAATGGAATATTACTCAGCCATGAAAAAGAACTATTTCTCAACATTTGCTGCAACATGGAAGGCACTGGAGGAGATAGTGCTAAGCGAAATAAGTCAAGCAGAGAAACACAATTATCATATGCTTTCTCTCATTTATGGAACATAAGAAGTAGGAAGATCGGTAGGAGAAGATAGGGATAAAGAAAGGGGGGGGGTAAACAGAAGGGGGAATGAACCACGAGAGACTATGGACCATGGGAAACAAACTGAGGGCTTCAGAGGGGCGGAGGGTGGGGGAATGGGATAGGCCAGTGATGGGCAGTAAGGAGGGCACGTATTGCATGGTGCACTGGGTGTTATACGCAACTAATGAATCATGGAAATTTACATCAAAAACTAGGGATGTACTGTATGGTGACTAACATAATATAATAAAAATATTATTATAAAAAAAATAAAAGGCACAAAAACTTGGTGCTCTGGTCACTTCCCTGGGTCTTCATTCTCTTGTGAAGGTTCTCATGTACACGCTTCAATTTGATAAAACTTGTGCGCTTCTCTCCTATCAATTTGTCTCATGTGAGCTTAATTCTTACTTCCAGCCGGAGACCCTAAGAGGGTAGCAGTGAAGTTTTTCCTCCCCTATGCATTTATGGTAACATATTCACAGGTTGCAGGGGATGAGGACATTGACGTCTTTGGGGGGCTGCTATTCATCCTTCCATGCTCCCATCCACCGTCAAAGAAGATACCAGCTGTGATCAGTTACTTGTGCAAATACATTCATGGAGCATTTTGAATATTTTTGTTTGTCCGATGAATATATTCTCAGCTGAGCTGTGAACTGCTTCATGGCAGGGCCCTGGCATGTTTCTGAATGAATTGAAATTTCCTACCCCCTGCTTCTGTATAATAATTAGTTCGCAGAAGCTGTTCTTACAGTACACCTGCCCAGATGATGAGTGTCGCTCACAGAGCTAATTAGTAGCACATACAGGTTGAAGAGCGTTTCCCAGTCCTGAAAGCTCAGGCAGTCTGGGCACCACCCCGTTTCCTCAAGGCTAGTCTTCAGGGTCTCCTTCCAGTCCAGCCAGCAACCCTGTGCCCAGTAACACGTGCATGCCTCTTAAATTATTGTTTCCCCAGAGTCGTGAGCATGCCTGAATCCCAGACTTCTAAGAAACTTTAGAAATCATCCACTGACTCTTTTTGTCCTGAGGAAACAGGTGCCCAGAGGTCATGTGGCTGGGACACTATTTATGCAAATTGTTTAAGTTGTTTCCTTATATGAAACATGGTGACAGCATTGTCTGCCAGCTGGGGTTGGGTGTGATGACATCAACAAGGGCATGCATGAAACACAGTGTCTGGCAGAAATCACTCCATAAATGTTAGCTGTTGCCGTCACCATTTTATTTGCACTGGAACCCTATTCTTATTCTTGACCAGATGCCCATCCTGTTACACTGCCTGTTGCCTCCAGTGATGTGGGCAGAGAATTCACAGGTAACTGAATTCACAAATAATTCAGCCCAGAGTTGTCCCAGATTCTGCCTCTGGCTGCCAAAAAGCAGGAGACATCTTGTTTGAGCATCTCTCTCTCTCTCTTTTTCATTTTGTTTAAGCTTTATTGATATACACATACATAGAGAGATATATAAAAATTGCACACTCTCTCACTTAAATTTGATTCCATAGATATATATCAGATACCTCTTATATATAAGGTACGGAAGGGGCTGCAAAGGTGAGGGCATAAGTCCTTTGCCTTCAAGACATTGCACTACTGGGTATTTACCCCAAAGATACAGATGTAGTGAAGAGAAGGGCCATATGCACCCCAATGTTCATAAGCAGCAATGTCCACAATAGCTAAATCATGGAAGGAGCCGAGATGCCCTTCAACAGATGACTGGATTAAGAAGTTGTGGTCCATATATACAATGGAATATTACTCAGCTATCAGAAAGAACAAGTTCTCAACATTTGCTGCAACATGGACGGCACTGGAGGAGATAATGCTAAGTGAAATAAGTCAAGCAGAGAAAGACAATTATCATATGGTTTCTCTCATCTATGGAACATAAGAACTAGGAAGATCGGTAGGAGAAGAAAGGGATGAAGGGGGGGTAATCAGAAGGGGGAATGAACCATGAGAGACTATGGACTAAGAGAAACAAACTGAAGACTTCAGAGGGGAGGGGGGTGGGGGAATGGGATAGACTGGTGATGGGTAATAAGGAGGGCACGTATTGCATGGTGTACTGGGTGTTACACGCAACTAACGAATCATCGAACTTTACATCAAAAAAAAAAGCAGCTTATATTATTTTGATAGATTTTAAGATCTTTCACCTGCCTCTGCAACTAAACAGCTGTGAGACTTTAAACAAATCCTACTAAAAAGTTAAAAATTGAACAACCCTATGACCCAGCCATTGCACTACTGGGTGTTTACCCCAAAGATACAGACGTAGTGAAGAGAAGGGCCATATGCACCCCAATGTTCATAGCTGCATTGTCCACAATAGCTAAATCGTGGAAGGAGCCGAGATGCCCTTCAACAGATGACTGGATTAAGAAGCTGTGGTCCATATATACAATGGAATATTACTCAGCTATCAGAAAGAACAAATTCTCAACATTTGCTGCAACATGGACGGCACTGGAGGAGATAATGCTAAGTGAAATAAGTCAAGCAGAGAAAGACAATTAGCATATGATTTCTCTCATCTATGGAACATAAGAACTAGGATGATCGGTAGGGGAAGAAAGGGATAAAGAAAGGGGGTAATCAGAAGGGGGAATGAAACATGAGAGACTATGGACTATGAGAAACAAACTGAAGACTTCAGAGGGGAGGGGGGTGGGGGAAGGGGATAGACTGGTGATGGGTAGTAAGGAGGGCACGTATTGCATGGTGCACTGGGTGTTATACGCAACTAATGAAGCATCAAACTTTACATCGGAATCCGGGGATGTACTGTATGGTGACTAACATAATATAATAAAAAAATCATTAAAACACCTCTCTGTGATGCTGTTTTGCATCTGTTATGTGAAGGTGCTGGACAATAATGAAGGTAAAATGATTTTAAGCTAAAGCGCGCGCTCAATGAATGTAAGGTCGACGGTGTGGCTGTTGATATTGTTATTTGATCTTGAGTCAGAAGGATGGATGGGACTTCAGAGTTGGAGAACCGTCTGCACAGAGGTGCCGAGGTCAAACGCTTCCTCTAGGAGAGGGAGTGGTAAAAGAGAAGACCTGAGCAGAATCCCGTGGGAGGAGCATGACAGCAAGGATCCGGAGCCAGGTGGCTTGGGTTTGAATCCTGACTCTGTCATTTACAAGCTGTGTGACCTTGAGCATGTAATACAATCTCCCTGTGCCTCAGTTTTCTCATCCCTAAGATGGGGATAATATTAATATCCTTGGTACAGGACAGAGAAAAAAGAGGGGGAAGGAAAGAACGGCAAGAGAGGCAGAGAAAAAGTCAATGCCATGCTGGGTCACAGAATTATCTAGGAGAAGAGGATGTTAATTAGAAAACAAAACCTTTGAAGATGATGATGAACAAGTCCTTGGATTGGACCATCAGGAACATCTTAGGGATGTTTGACAGCACAGTTTGAACAGGGTGGTGAGGAAGGAAACCATAATCCAAGGGGAAAGAGAGAATGTTTAAAGCAGAGCAGAGGAAGGAGGAGAAGGAAAAGACAGCTAATTGTTGAACTGATAGAGGGTAGGTTAGGGTACAGTCATTCCCAAGGTTGCACATACCTGGAAGGAGTGATGGCCCTCGCATGCCTGCACACAGGTAACCCTTGCCGACCAGCTCTTGAAGCTCCTTTTTGCTTTACGGCTACCACTTTTCCTATCTCAAGGAAATCTTATGAGAATTGATACACATAGGTTAGCTGACTAAGGAAATTTCTATCAGAAAAGGGAACTCGTTCTTGTCTTTCACCATCAGACCCATGGTTCTGCTTTTTTGCTTTTTTATTTCTTTTCTATGTTTTCTGCACTTGTTTTTATATGCCTCTTTGGTGGTAGGTTTTCATAGCTACTGTTGATTGCCTTTGGGGTGAAAGAATCAGTCGACCCTGGGAAAGGAATGCCTTTTAGTTACAGAGCATTGTCTGAGGAGTGGTTAGTGACTTTGAGGTCAAAATAAAGCTTAAATAACCCTGTGGTTTTGAGCCGGGTAAGCCAGAATTTAGGGTATCTCTGTTGGTATCTAATGTTACTGGAGGCGTCATTTTTCAGAAATGTTGATAGTTTTACCCCCTTAGCAGATGACAGCCAACGGTTCTGACTAGAGTCTCAAAGTAGACCCAGTTGAGGTTGACAAATTATTTGGTTATTTGGGGGGCAATCCAAACCAATTGCAGGATTTGGGAGAAAAATCTAAGTCCTTCCCTCTTCAAATAAATGTTTACTAAGACATATATTATTAAGTGACAGGATCGGTGCTGTATCACAGCAGTGAACAAAGTTAACACATTCTTTTCTACATAGAACTACAGAGAAAGGAAACTTGGAGGAAAAGTGGATTTTTGGGGACAGATGACATTAGGTTTTGGATAAGTTGATTTTGAGGTACTGTGATTTCAACATTTTTTACATATATAGTCTCATTCACAAAAGAGAGGGCTTTCCTCCCTCACTAGATGGTAATTGTAGCCATAGTACTAGATGAAATCATGTAGGGAGAGATAGTAGAGTGAGAAGAGAGCCCTGGGTAAGTTATTTAAAAACCAGGGAGTGGAGGAGCAGAAAGTAGAGGAGACAGGCCAAGAGTGGCTAGACAGATGGGGGGGGGTTATGAGTAGAGTATGGTGTCATGGAGGGAAAGGACAGAGACCAGACTGAATTAAGACCGAAAAATAGTCATGGGACAGAGCAGTAGGAGGTTGTTATATTCTTATCAAGAAAAGTTCCAGTGGTGACGATGATGGTGGTGATGGTGCTAAAGATGACGATGATGAAGGTGGTGACGAATGGTGGTGATGGTGATAAAGATGACGATGATGAAGGTGGTGGAGATGATGGTGGTGATGGTGATAAAGATGACGATGATGAAGGTGGTGATGATGATGGTGGTGATGGTGATAAAGATGACGATGGTGAAGGTGGTGGAGATGGAGGTGGTGGTGGGGATAATGAGGTTGGTGGTAAAGATGGTAGAGGTGATTGTGCTGGTGGTGCTGGTGGCTATAAGGCAGTGATAGTAGTGGTGATGATGATGGTAGCAAACATGGTGGAGGTGATGGCTGTGATGAGGTGGTGGAGGTGACGATGATGGTGATAATAGTAGTGAAGGTGGTGGTGGTGATGGTGGTAGTGATAATGGTGATGCTAGTGGTGGAAGTCAGAATGGAGTTGACTGAGGGAAAATGGGAGGTGAAGAAAGGGAGACAGCAAGTACGGTCAACTCCAGAGACACTTGGAGGAAAGTGTGTGAGGAAGGAAAAAGAACAGACATATTTCCTAGGTGGTTGGGGCATGGTGGAATTGGCTGGCTCTTGGGGTTGTCAAGACCACAAGTCTTGTGTAATAAGTTTGTTTGGCTCTCAACATCCCCCTTCCCCTATGGCCCAGCAGCCATGCAGTGGGGCTTCCGGTTCTTTCTCCCTAGCGGTCCTCTGGGAGTGTGGTGATAGTTGGAGGCAAGAGTGGATCAAGAAAGACAGGTGGTGCCACCTAATGGCCAGGCCTCTGCTATTACAGAGTGTTGGTTCTAGAGCCAGACCACCCCCGGGTTCGAATCTTAGCTCTGCCACTTAGTAGCTGTGTGACTTTGGGAAAGTCACTCAACACCTGTCCCTCAGGCATCTCTGATCTGGGGTGACTTTGATAGTCTCTTAACTGGTTGTCCTTCCACTTGCAGCTGGGAGAGTTTTCTGAAATATGAATCTGAGCCCATCACACCCCTGTCTCACAGCCCCATGGATACTTTGCAGGCTAAACGTGCTTAGTAGGCTCAAAAAACCCACCAGATCTGGCCCCAGCTGGCCCCTACAGGCTCATCTCTCACTCTTCCCTCTTAGGCTGCCCACCTGCTCTGCTGGCTCTCTATCACCCTCACACTGCTTCATAAAGCACGTAAGTATAAACCAGAGTGTCCCTAGCCTTTTACCTGTGATACAAAATTAGATTATAATTCCTTTTTGTAACCCCATTACAGCGTAAAACTCCAGGGGCTTTTTTTTCCTTTCCTTTCCTTTCCTTTTTTTTTTTTTTTTTTTTTGCTGAAAATCAGACCCTCTGAGAATGTCTTCTCAGTTTTTTCTGAGCGTCTCCTGCAGGTCCAGCTCACAGATGCCCTTACATCCGTCCATCTATTCCTCCTTCCCTCCATCCATTCATCCCTCCCTCCATCCATCCCTTGCTCCATCCATCCATCACTCCATCCATCCATCCATCCATCCATCCATCCATCCATCCATCCATCCATCCAACTCTCCCTCCCAGATTTTTCATCTTACTGACAGACTGCTATCTTTGCTACTGTCGACTTCAGTGAACAGTCTGTTTGTTGTCTTATGCCGATTCCTACCCCTGACACCCTAGCTCTAGACTCAGGTCGGAGATGCTGTTCTCTCTGCTTCCTCCTGCAGCATCTCAGCCAGGCTGTGATGTTTAATAAAGCTTTATGAGGTCAAAGGTAATGTGGTCCTGTTAAATCTAGGTCAGATCCTGTTCCTCCTCGGGTGAGAGACTTCATGACTCCCACTTCACTTATTTACTATTTATTCATTTATTTAGACTCCCACTTCACTTAAAAGCCAAAGTCCTCACCATAGCCCCTAAGTCCCTATGTGATCTGCCCTTGTCACCACCTTGCACTTATACCCTCCCAGTCTCCCCTACCCTGCCCTCTGCTTTCTCTGCTTCAGCCACACCAGTTCCTTGCCTTTCCTTGAGCATGCCAGGCACACTCCTGCCTCGGCTTGTGTACTTGTTGTTCCCTAAATGCTGTTCTTCCTAATGTTTTCCTCCAGGTTCCCACATGTAACCACATGGTTCCCTGGCTTACTTCAAGTCATTGCTTAAGTGTCCCCTTGTTGGTGAGGCCTCCCCTGACCTCCCTGTCTAAAATCTCTCTCTGTTTCCTTCTTCCTTTCTCCCTCCCTTTCCCTCCCTCCCTCTCTCTCTCAATCTCTCTCTTTCTCTCACACACACACATCCTCCATCCACTTTGCTTAGTTATTTCTGTTCATTGTACCCATCACCTTCTAATATACAAAACAATTTGCTTATTCATTTATTTTGTTTGCTGTCTCTCTGCCCTACCAGAATGCCTGCCCCACAGGGCAAGGAATTTTGTTTGGTCTCTTCATTGCTGTAGTCCCCATGCCTCACACAGCGTCTGGCACACAGTAGCTGCTCAATAAATATTGATTTAACGAATGAACGGACACAAAGATCTGGCTGGAGGGTAGTTATCAGCCACCCTCAGAAGTGGCTGCCCTTGGTGACTTCAAGTTCCTGACTCTCTCGAACTAGCTCTCTAGAGGGGGTGGGGGGCCATCAGCTTGGCTCTCAACAGTGGGAATCTCCAGGCATCTACATACCTCAGAGTCCAGGCTCAAGGTAATCCTCCACCCTAACCCCAGAGAGCACTGATCTGTTCTGGGCACGAGGGATAAAGTAGTGAACAAAACAGACAAAACCCCCCATTCTCATAAAGTCTTTTATTTCCACATGACATTCCCTCTCCCTGAAGTTCTCTTTCTCTCTCTAATGCTAGTCCCCCTCCTAGTTCCTCAAGACCCAGGAGGATTTCCTCCAGAAAACCTTCACAATAGTCCTAAAGTTAGCCTATACCAGTGGATAGAAAATTCTTCATAGTGCGGCTGTCTTAGGCCGGTTGCCTGTCAGGAAATCCTGAGGTAGGAATTGGGATGCACATTTTGGTGTTGGGGGAGAATAAGGGTCATATGCACATAGTTTGTTGGGGAAGAGTGGGGGTTGGGATGCACAGAATTTATTAAAGAAGGATAGGGGCGGGGATGCCCATGAGTTTTTGGAGGAGTACACTCTTGGGAGAAGGGTACCGGGACACGTGATAGGCAGGGGAAGGAACTACATAAGGACGGGGTCTCAGCAGGAGTCTAGCCTCAGCTTAATTCCTTAGGGGAGCTCTGGAGTGTGCACCATGGAGCTGGTCCCTCTGGAAGCAAGGCCTTTTATCCCCTGGGTCAGTCAATCACTGGCCTTGGGCTGCCTCTTAGGGTGGGGTGGGGACAGAACCCGACAGGCACAGTGATGGATAGGATCTGGGCAGAGCACAAGGGGTGCCCACTGCAGCGCTCAAACCTTTCTCTGGGTTATGTATGCCTACTGCCTCAAACATCGCTACACAGAATACGAACGTCACTTGCTCTGTATTTTCACGTGCTCGAAATAATGATTTCCCATGCACCGCATTGCATCAACACACGATAAAACTGGGAGTGAGTAGCTTTCCCAGGTCCTTAAACATTTTTTTTTCTTTTGAGTGTAGTTCATGCATAATGTTCCATAAGTTTCAGGGGTGTACAACATAGTGATTGAACAAGTTTATGCATTATCCCCATGATTCTTAATTCTTTAAAGTCTCGAGGATTGTGATGGCAGACAGTTTGTCAGTCAGGCTTAATTCATGCAAGAGTTGGCGTAGATCCCTATAGAGGATGCCACTGGTGCCTTGCCCAGATCTTGCTTCCTGGCCTCTTCCATAAAACCATTTCCATGAAAGTGTTAATTAATTAATTAATTAATAAGTTTTATTTATGTATTTGAGAGAGGGCGAGTGAGTGTGTGTGTGGGGAGGGGCAGAGGGAGAGAGAGAAGGAGAGCAGCACACTCCCTGCTGAGCACGGAGCCCGACATGGGGCTCCTTCCCAGGACCCCTAGATCATGACCTGAGCCAAAAGCAAAAGTCGGCCACTTATCTGGCTGAGCCACCCAGGCACCTGTAAAATGTATTTTTTTAAAAAAACAAATATTGTTAATTCCATGAATGTATTTCTTTCCTCTAAAGAACAAACGGGGTCATAAAGATCACAGGTGGGGACGTAAAGGGTTTTCTTTATGTCCCCACACCCAGCTTTTTTGAATTGGCTGTTATCACTTGTATCTGCCCTTTCCTCCAGAGAATTGCCTTCAATTGAACTGAAGCTGCTCTAGGGGGCATCTTGCAGCCAATGCTGATCTGAGATGGGGGTACAAAAGCTCAGCCCCTTGTCTCTAAGTGGGAGCACCTGTGGGGTGTCATGCTCCACGGCTCCCCATGGGGTCACATTGATATTTGACTGCAGCTCAATCCTTATCTTTGTTCAACCCCTTCTTCTGCCTTATCTTGCTTTCCTCATTCTCTCTCTCCTGAGAGTAGTCCCCAGTAAATCACAAGCCTAGGGAGCTGGACCTAACATAATCCCTCCTTTATTTGGTTATGTCACCAAAATAAAGTAGGAAAAAATAATTCAAGGTTCCTAACTTTTTCTGATTTTGTTCTGAAACAAGATTTAAAAATAATATTATGCCAAGGCACAAACAATATCCCTTAGCAATATAGTTTTATTGGCAATGACGATGATGAAAGACGGTTAAACCCTATTTGGACCTAAATAGAGAACGCAGTCTTTGCACCATACCGCCACCTTCTGGGAAAACTAAGGAATAAGAAATTCAAAGTAGCTTCAAATGGCTTGGTTTTTAGAGCAGGATTGAACATGAAGATTTAAACCTTTAGGGTATAAGGACCTGAGGCAAATCCTACAGAGATATTTAGTAACCAGCCCTTTTCTATGTTACCTTAAATATACTATTATATTCTTTTTAAAAATTAGTTTCAGAAATATACTGTTATATTGTTATTGCATTTGGGAATTCAGGCCCCAAGATACTTACTGAATTAATAAGCTAAATTTAGTAATAGGTGCATGGAAATGGGTTAGGAACCTGGTCTTCACATTTATTCATCCACTCTTCCTTCCTTCCTTTCATCCATCCATCCATATTTTAGCTCAAAGTCCTAAAATATTTGCTCAAGCCACTGTCAGGGAATCAGGGCCTTTGTATTGCTTTACTAAAATAATCTCTTATTTCTTATAGCCTCGAGTTTGAAGTAACTCTAAAACTAAACTCAAAATTTATTTTGTAGACAGAATTACGGCTGCAGATAAATTTGCAACCTCAGTGGAATCCCAATTTTGACAGCGTGAGCATTAGGGAGATTCCATAGTGACCAAACTAATTTTGGGAACAAAGAGAACTCTTAAACATACTTTTAATTTGTATTTCCAAAAAGATGAAACCAGAATAGTTGGAGAAAAAGGGAATCTTCAGAGAATAAAGAAGAGCTTTAAGAAATTAAAACTACGGCAGCCAACATAAAAACTCAATAGAAGGATAAGATATAAAGTGGTGACAATCTGCAAGAAAGGAGACCAAAAACATAAAGAGTTTAAGGAATTCTGGAAAGAAAGAAACAAACAACAACAAAACAAACAGAAAGGAGGCTATTATTCAAGGAAATAATATAAAACTATTTCCTAGAGCTGAAAGACATGAGTTTCTATGTTTAACAAGCCTACTGAGTAGTGAAAATTTGGAACATGTAGAATATAAAGAAATTATCTGTGAATGATGTAAAATTGAGATCTAATAAGTTAATCCTTTAGCCAATTGTCCCAACAGCTTCCCTTCCCCACTGACTTGAAATACTAACACATAGTGAATGTCCATATGTGCCCGAGTCTGCTTCTGAGCCGTTTTGTCTTTTGGATCTATCTGTTTGTGACAATAACACACACATACCCTTAATTTCTAGGCATAACACATTACTCAGTGTTCCCAGAATGTGTATTTTCCCTATGCTGCTGTGTTCTTGCTTACACTCTAACCCTACTGGCAACATTTCCTATAATCACTCCCCATGGCTTGATGTTCATTCTTCAAGACCCACTTTCAACCACACCAAATTTCTTGATTCCTCCTCCCTATCTCCTTATCAGGTTTTGTTGTTGTTGTTGTTTAAATTGTGGTAACATAGCACATACTCTGATGTGTTGAGTTAGTTTTACTGGAATGGATCAACCTCATCTCTCTCCATACCTCCCCTCCAATTCTCCACTTGGAACACCCCTGCAGGAAGGCGCTTCGTAATCCTAGCACTTAGCATGTAGCAATCGATTGACGCCGTATCAGTATTTACTGAAAGAAGTAATACACACATGTGCTTGATATATACAAAATATCAGGGAACTGTTTACAGTGGTTATTTCTGGGAAAATTTAGAGATGGGTTGAGTGCCCCCCCCCCCGATTTGAACTCCTACGTGTATTATTATCTATGCTATACACTAAACACATTATTTTTTATTGTCTTGAACATTTTTTCACATCTTATTTTTAGTGAGAAAGTAAGTGTAGAAGACATAAAATGTATAATCCTATTTTTAGAAGAAATTAGAAAGACTAAAAAATAAATCTTACCCATGGTTTTTGGGTATGGATTGTTTCTGTAGGGGTACGGATTGAGCCAAAGGATCAAAGAGGAGGTGGGCGAAGATAAGTTAAACACTGAGCATCCCAACTTGTCAGCGAGATCCCTCCCACCCCTATCCTCGCCCGCCAAGCCCGGGACCCGCCCAGTCCCCCCGCCCATCAGCCCAAGCCCCGCCCCCGGCTCGTCAGTCAGTCATAGGCTCCACCTCCACCCGCCCCTCTCCAGGTCCGGTCCGACCCCATCCCAGAGCCTAACCTTACCCCGCGGGGCAGGAAACTAGCGTTTATTCTCCGAGGCTGGATGAAGAGGGGGTCAACATTTCTGTCACTGCCTGAAGCTCTTCTGATCCCGAGAGCTGGAGCCCCGGTCACTTCCGCTCCCGGCGACCTCCAGGCCGGAAGCGGAAGTGCGCGGTGGCCGCGGACCGCGGCGGGTGTGCAGGTCCGCGCGGCGATTTGCGGTGGGAGTGTCTCCGGCCGATCTGCAGGTGCGGCCCGGCCCCTCGGGAAGCCAGGGAGGGCCCTGCGGGCGCGGGGAGGAGCCGGAGGGCCCTGAACCGCCGCCGGTGCGGCAGAGCCTCCTCCCTGCCGTGGCACCCCGGGGCGGGATGGGACCCCCGCACCGCTCGGCCTCGCAGCCGTCACCCCTGACCCCTCGGCCCGGCCCCCTGCCCTCAGGTACACCCAGTCCGGGCTGACAGGACTGTCGCTCAACCATCGAAAGGGAAATCACAACGTACAGTCCAGGTCCCGCAGCTGAGGGATGTGGTGCCACCAGCCTGCCCAGCCTTCACCGTCGTCCCGGATTTGTAGGGCTCTACCGTACCTCCCTTATGCATGGAGCTGTTTGTTAGTAATTCACGTTTTATTTTATAGGAAGTTTCGTGTTATCTACTTCTGCAACTGGAAGGTTAGGTCCTAAGTCTGCATGTGCCAATTGGGTTGAGTGACTGTCGAGTGAATTAAAAAAATGGAATGTTCCCTCTATTAAGGGATGGCAAGAGTTTGTTGTTGCTGTTTGTTTTTTCGTTTTTTTGTCTCTGACAGTTTGTAGTTCCTTAGCTTAGGGCCTGTTAACTTAGCTTTCATTTTTCCTTTCCCTTTCCTTTCTCTTTACTCTTTTCTTTTATTTAAAAGAGCTTTTAATTTGTGAGCATCAGTGTTTTTCACTGTGAGATGAGGGTATCTTAAGAAAAGCTATTTCCCAGTTATGTCAGAAGTCTTGCCATCAAGGAAAAGGAAGATTATTCCGTTCTTTTCACGGCAGTTCCTGCCCTGGTTACCCCCAAGCCTATGAATGAATCACCACGAGGCTTAAAAACATATGGGACTCCAGGAAAAAAGATGACATAGCTTTGTTAGTACTGGGAAGTGAAATTAAGTTGGCCATAAATGGAGTGTCTTTTTTTTTTTTTAATAATAGCGTTAGTGTTAAAACTAACTTTTGAGAAATGAGGAAAAAAATTAATTCTGGAAGAAGAGTAGACTTCAGATTTCAAGTGAGGTGTTTGTTGTCAAAAAGAGCACAGGTTCTGCCTTGCCTTTTTAGAAAGACTTAACATTGCTTCTTAAAGACATCTGAGAACTGGTGTTGATTTATGTTATATGAACAGGCATTTTAAGTCATTTTTACATTTGATTTTGTGGTGTTACGTTGTTGTTTTGTGTGTCTGTGCAGGAGCCTGCCTCTTAGGCTGGTTATGCTGCATTATTCTTGGGAAGTGTTGATTGTTTGGCACATTTCCATTGGGGTTGCCCTCTATGACCTGGGCCTTGTACAGGGGGAAACAAAGTGATTGAAATACATAACACTTGTCTCTGTGGAGGTTTTATTCTACCTTAAATTAATCATGACCAGAGTGATAGGGACACATGGAACAGGAGAACTTGGGGAGGAGGTCAGGAAAAACCCCTTACAAGGGAAAGATGTTTGAACCCCCCAGTGACTTGCATATAGCTAGACAAGGAGTCGGGCTGTGGAGTAGGATTAGGGAGGAGATTTGAGAGAACATTCCAGAATGCACAGCCTCTCAGGCAGGACAAAGCCTGGTGTGTTCCAAGAGTTGAGAGAAGAGGGACAGCTGAAGTAGAGAAAACAAAGTGTGGAATGGATGAGCCAGGTTGGAGAGGCAGGCAGGGCCCTGAAGGCCAGGGTAAACTTTGGACTTGTTCTAAGGCCATTGGGAAGCCTTCAGTTTTTAAAAAATTAATTAATTAATTAATTAACATAGGCTCCACACCCAGGGTGAAGCCCAATGTGGGGCTTGAACTCCCAACCCTGAGATCAAGACCTGAGCTGAGATCAAGAGTTGGATGCTTAACCAACTGAGCCATGCAGGCATCCTACCACTGAATCAGTTTTAAGTAGGAGAGTGACAGAGTGTTTGTGATTTAGACAAAACACCTACCCCTGGATTGAGCATGCAGTGTAGGATGGACAAGAATGAATGGAAAATCCATATATGTTAGTACTAGGAATTGAAATTGAGTTGGCCATAAATGGGGTGTCTGGAGAGTCCATATATGAGCTAGAATCCATTCAGGACTCGTGCTGGTATTTGGGGCCTAATGATCGTGGTATTGGCAAAGTTGGCGTGTTTGAGAGGCATGTGGGAGGTGCAGTGGAGAGAATTTGGTTGATGTATTCTCTCTATCACGAGTTACAGAGCAGGGGTTGGCAAACTATGCCAAATCTGACCGAATGCTGGTTTCCATAAAAGATGTATTATTGGGATACATTTGTTTACGTGGTGTCTGTGGCTGTTTTTGTGCTACAACCACAGTTAAATTGTTGGTTTAGAGGCCGTTTGGCCCACAAATCCGAAGATATTAACTCTCTGGCTTTTTAAAGCAAGTTTGTCAACCCCTAATATATAAAGTACTTAGTACGCATCAAGCGCTGTGCTAGCAGCAGGATTCAGAGTCCTAGGAAAGGTGGGCGTGGGGCTGTACTTTGGGAATGTACATTATAGTTGGAGAGGGGGAGGCAAAATCACCTAAACAAATAAATTAACAATCACAACTTGGTAAGAGGCGGTGGAGGAAAGGTAGAGGGTGTTAGAGGTATTTTGAGAGAATATATGAGGAGAAGTAATCCTTTAATTAGATGAGAGGAACCACTAGAAATGATTGCGAGCTATGATCTGGAAGGTGGTTCTGGGCGCGATATGTTGCTTATTGGGAAAGATTCCCTGTAAGAGTTTTCACTGGGCCACGCTGCAGGAGGCCGATGGAAGTGGAATTACCTGGGCCAAAACCCCCGCTCTGCTTCCACCCCCCTTGGTTTTTTGTTGTTGTTGTTGTTGTTGTTTTTTTTTTTTTTTTTTTTATCTTGGTCTCTTTTATTGCAGGGAGAACGCCTAATGAGACCTTAAATCCTGGCGCTGGTGTCATGGTGAGGGGACTGGAGGAGATGGAATCGCGGGGGGTGGGGGGTGGGGGGTGGGTGTTGGGCATGATTATGTACTCTGGACCCTGTCCCTTCTCCCCGCCCCCAGCTGAGGAAGAAAGGGGAGGGGAAGTGTGGAGCACCCTCTGCCTTGCCCCAGGGGACCTGCTGGCCTCTTTCAGTGCATGACCTCTGGAGGCAGCTGGCTTGGGAGGAGGGTCCCGGGGCGGGGGGGCGCCCCGAGGCTCTGTGCCTAATTCCGGAGTCTGACTGCAGAATGGGGCTCATTTAGACTTGACAGCAGCCGAGCTCCACACTGGGGCTATCCCTCTTGGGACCTAGCAAAAACACACATCTGTATAAATTTAAATTAATTTTTAAATTTAATTAAAATTTTAATTAATTTCAGTAAAATTAAAAATCCAGTTTCTTGGTTGCCTGAGCCACATTTCTCAGGTGCTCAACAGCTGCATGTGCTGGTGGCCTTTTTGGAAAGCACAGACATAGAACATTCCCGTCACCACGGAGACCTCCGTCAAACCATGCTTCGCTACGGGATTCTGAAAATAAAGGGCCGTTAAGTTTCTCAGATGCCTATTTTCACAGGCGTAAAGGATTATGAAATGCTTATGTCTTGGGAGGGGTGTAGGGATTTCATGAAAATTAAGTGATCAATCCCAAACTTTTGATGCCTTAAAGAGTCTAGGAAAAGCTCTCTAGAGCCCAGAAATAGGCTCTGGTAGTCACTGGTGGTGTGAAGTGACAAAGAGAGCCAAAGCCTACACTCTCAGATTTGTCCAACTGTTAAAAGAAAGGAAATATTTCCGGCTCAGTTTGCCATATGATCCCTGTTGCTGTCACAGCTGTTACAGCACAACACCAGCTGTAGAAATGGGCAAACAAATGGGCATGGCTTGGTGCCAGTAAAACTTTATTTATAAAAACAGGAGGCAGGCCAGGTTTGCTGAGCCCTGCTGTGGCGGGAGTGTACTGAATGTCTTCCCTTCCCTGGTGATCACCAGTTGTCCTGCAGGTGGTCCTTGCTGAGCCAGAATATGTGTGCTGTTTTAGGAGTCACTCACCTTCGAGGATGTGGCGGTGGGGCTCATCCAGGAGTGGGCATTGCTGGACGGTGCGCGGAGGAACCTGTGCCAATTCGTGATCCTGGACAAATGTAGGATCCTGGCCCCCAGGGGTAAGGCTAACATCAGGCTGGTCCTTCTCCCATGCAGGTGTCTAATGCCTCTTAAGGGCCGGCTGCGTGGGCGAGGAAGATGTGTGGGCTTCCACAGGATAACAGAACTCCATCTGTTGTATTGTATTTATTCTCTCTGTAGTCAGAACCTGTGTGGGTCTCATTGAACTTGGCCTTGGGCTTCAGGGCTTCAGCCCGTGGGGCAGAGAGGAGCGTATTTGTGGTTTGGGCCCTTGTGAAAGAGCCTCACTGAGTTCATTGGAAATTGGGGACAATCACTTTGCTACCCATGGTATTTGCTCAGTGCCAGGAGCTGAAGGTCACGCAGAAGCGGGAAGCCCACCGCAGACCCTCCCCGCCTCCCTCAGCATGTGTATCTTTGTCCAGGAGTGGGGAGCCCACCATGCAAACCCAGTCTGGGCTCCCAGGTGGGGCCAGAGGAAGAGCTGAGGACCCCACGGGTATGGGTGAATGTGTGTGGGGTGCCCACCGGGTGGGGGAGCGGTGTGCTGGGAAGTGTCAGTCTGAGAGCCTTTCAGAGGCCCTTTATCCCAAAGGGAAATGAGACTCTGGGGGGTGAGGTTTCTCAAGTGAGTTCCTGTAGTGTTTGTTCTCTTCTGCCAGCCTTCTCCTACTTCGCTTTGGTCTCAGAGAAAGATCTGTTCAGATGTCTTTCTCTCTCTCTTTTAAATTGAGATATTCACATACTGTAGAATCCACCCTTTTAAAGTGTATGGCTCGCTGGTTTTCAGCGTATTCATGAAGTCTCACCGCCCTCACCGGTCTTGTCCTCCTCCCCATCTGCTTTCAGTCTCTATGGATTTGCCTGTTCTGGACACTTCATATAAAGGAATCACACAACATGTGGCCTTTGGTCTCTGTCTGCTTTCGTTGTGATGTTGTTGAGGTTCATCCACACTGTAGCGTGTGTCAGAGCTCTGTTCCTTTTTAGGGCTGAATACTGTTCCAGTGAATGGGTAGACCACGTTTTGTTTGTCCGTTCATCTGTGGACGGACATTTGGGTTGTTTCTACTTTTTGGCTCTTGTGAACAGTGTTGTGAACGTTTATTTTTATTTATTTATTTTTTTTAATGATTTTTTATTATATTGTGTTAGTCACCATACAGTACATCCCCGGATTCCGATGTAAAGTTCGATGATTCATTAGTTGCGTATAACACCCAGTGCATCATGCAATACGTGCCCTCCTTACTCCCCATCACCAGTCTATCCCAATCCCCCACCCCCCTTCCCTCTGAGGCCCTCAGTTTGTTTCTCAGAGTCCATAGTCTCTCATGCTTCATTCCCCCTTCTGATTACCCCCTCTTTCTTCTTCCCTTTCTTCTCCTACTGATCTTCCTACTTCTTATGTTCCATAAATGAGTGAAACCATATGATAATTGTCTTTCTCTGCTTGACTTATTTCACTTAGCATTATCTCCTCCAGTCCCGTCTATGTTGCTGCAAATGTTGAGAAATCGTTCTTTTTGATGGCTGAGTAATATTCCATTGTATATATGGACCACAGCTTCTTAATCCAGTCATCTGTCTAATTGCTTCTTACTTGTTTCTCTGATAAGGCTGTCTTTCTGGCAATGTCTGTCTCAACCCCCAGAGGACATAGTTTCTCGCTCCTGTCACTGTCAGATCTCTGCACACAGCTATACTTTTCAGAGTCTCCCTTTGCTCACTGATGCTTTCTTCCCTTTTAGTACCATCTCAAGTGTAGGGTCAATATTTAAAAACAATATTTTACAAACAATAAATAAATACTTAAATATTTATTTTGGCCAATTTCATGCCACTATTTCTGAAAGAACTTAATTTATTTTTTTTTTCTAATTCATTTTAGACTGGGAATCTCAACTTAAATCCAAAGCATCTACGCCTGTGCAGGCTATTTTGGAGGAAAATTCATCCCATGAGATGCAGATGGTAAGATTCATGGGGATTATCCTTGTTTCCTCTCTTGGGAGAAGTTGAGGAATTTCTGAGTCGGAAATGCATGCCAGAGCCAGGGAGACATTTGGGGTATTTCCTCAAGGACATTCCCACGTGGTCTGAAGCGAGTGGCCATGACTCATGAATTTGGGCAAACCCTGTCTGTCACTCAAGGCCCTTTCTTCTTCGAATGTTCCCCCCAAGTAAACATTGCCATCGTTGTGAGTCAGACATCGATTGTGTACAGTATGATTTATTCCTCAATAGTCATGGGAGACTCCTGCCTTTTGGAGAGGCCCCATGGAAATCAGGAATGGGAGAAAGCCCGCAACGTCCTTGAGCCCTCACCCTGCTTAAGCAAGGTGCATTTCTGAACATGCTAGAAATGTGCCTTGATGGGGAAGGAAGAAGCCCTGGGTGCTCTGCGGGTGTTGGTGGGGTTTTTGTTGTCACTCCCCCTAGCCAGGGGTGACAAACTCTGCCTAGGGAGATGATTCAGCCGCACCCAGAATGGCTTCAGGAGGAGCTCTAACCTAGACCTGACAAGAGAATCGTGAGAGAGAGGGCCGTCCTGACTATAAGGGATGTCGGAGAGCTGTTGCGGACCACTCCCCACTTAGGAGACAAGTTAAGATCCCACACCAGAAAGAAGCCCTTGTCAAAGCGTGGGACAGCCTTCAGAGCCAGCTGGCGCATTCCAGTGTCCCAGGGAACAAACTGAGCCCTGCTACCCCCACCTTGGCCCTGAGTTCCTGCCTCTCCACACTATAGGAATTTCCAAGGTTTGGGTTCCCATTCTTGGGAATTTCAAAGGTGAAGGTTAGAGTTTGGATAGAGGGACACACAGAGCCCAGTTTCAGCCCCAGGCTGGGCCCATTATTCCCAGAGCCAGTGAGCTCTCTGGGCTCCCTCAGTCTATGCCCTTCCACCTCTGTCACGGATGGTGTCAGTGTCAGGGTGTCAGAGACGCCAGCCCAGCGGTTGGGGTGGCAGGGCCTGGATGGTAGAGACCTGTTTCGTTGCATTGCTCTGAGCATGCAGAGCCTCAACCCTGCGCAGCCTGGTGTGGGCTGCAGGGCAGCTGAAACCCTCACCCCTGCGTGGCTTGCATCAGACCCCAGGGCAGCTGAGACACTCCTCACTGTCCAGGTCCTCCTCACTGTTGGTTCGCATTTTTGTTTAGGTGGAGAATGTCCTCCAGTAGCTGCTTGGGAAAGAGCGTGTTGCTCCGGAGGCCCTGAGGTCTGAAAATACCTCATTGGAGCTGCTGGATTGCGGGGCCTCACCTGGCAGATCGTTGCGGGAACCCCATGCAGAGCATTCTGGGTGTCATTGCAGAGCCTCAGTTAATGCTTGTTCCGTGAAGGCACGAACACAGGTACCCCAGGCCTTCACCGCCCGAGTGTCTGGATTAGCAGGTGGACCCTTTGAGGGAGGGACGGAGGAGGACCCACAGGGACCGCTCTCCTCTCCAGTTTCTATGGGCTTTTCCCCCTCAGTACGGGGTTCCAGCACCTTCCACAGAGTTCCACTTCAGTCTCAGCAGTGAGCACTGAGTGTGGGAGAGGAGGGGCCTCTGCTGCATCTGAGCCTCAGGAAACAAGTGGTCACAGAATGTTCTGAGCGGGCAGAGGAGGTCCACCCAGACACACATGTGGAGAAACAGTGGTTCATCCGTGAAGACACACAGCCCATAAGCGGTATAGCCACGTTTGGAGCTGGGAGTCAAATCCAGGCCTAAGTGCAGAGATTGCCGTGCTGGCTGCCGGGATCTACTGGACGGGATCATACAATCTGCCGCGTGGGTGAAGGTCCAGCTAGCCCTTCCAGGCATCAGTGACCTCATCCCAACCACTGAGGCCCGATGGCTGCTCTGAGGCCTCCCTGTCATGTGACAGTAAGGCCTTGTAGTCTGCCCCGTGGCCAGCTAGGCACATAGAGGGCTAGAGACTGCTTCCAGAAGAACCCCCCAAACAGGCCGGGGGTTCAGAGGATGGGCGTGGATGGCAGGGCAGATGGCAACAGCTCTGGCTGATAGTTTGGTCCTGCAATTGATGGCTGCCGAACAGACAAGTACAGACTCTAAGAAAACAGAACAACATTCATAGTCAGAACCGAGGGCCCCTAGCCTTTCTTCAGTGAAGCACGTTGCGGTGCCTCTGAGGGCCTGGGGCCCAACCCCCAGAACCAGAAAGGGTCGGCTTCACAACTGCGTCTGCGGCATGATCAGTCCTTGAGACCCTGGGGGGCTGGTGCCCACCATCCAGTAGGGTGAGTCACCAGGTCTGAAGCTGCCAGACCTGTACGCCGCCCGTCTTCTGACGGTGCCGCCCCAAAACTGAGGGTCCCTCAGGTGTAGAGCAGCCGCAGTGCTGCCTCTGTCCTGCTTAGTCCCCTCCGTGTCTTCTCCTAGGCACCGAGGCTGGACCTGAGGATGCAGGTCAGGCCCACCATTGGAGAGAGGGGGACACCTTCGATTCCAGAGGACTGTCTGGCTCTCCGGGTGTCACCTTGGTCTTCTGGATATACAGTAAGCCTGGTAAAATGTTTGCTCTGAGGGCCCAGCCCCAGCCAGGGAGGCCCAGGGTTCAGGATTTCTGCCCATCACCTGCCCTGAGAGACCTGCCACATTTTCTTTCCATCCACCACCAAGTCCTGTGAGCTTCTCCCCCGAAATAGAACTTATCTCTGCCCCTGCTCCCCACTGCCACCACCCTGCCCAGAGCCACTGTTAGTTCTCTGGGACCCCCGGAACCGCCCCCTACAGGCTCCTGTTTCTCCTGGGCCCCATCCTGGACACAGAGGCTAGAGACATCCCTTAGCACTGCAAGTCAGGTCAGACCCCTTCCCTGAGGGAGCAGCCACCAGTGGTGGGAGTTCAGATCCTTCCTCCCACCACAGGGCTTCCTCCCGGGAGTAACGTACTGACTGCGCCTCACATGTGGAGGTCCGCCTCCGCGTCCTGCCACCACCCCCCAGCCTGCTGTCCATCCGCACCCCTCCTTGCTCCAGCATCCCCCCCCAGCTGGAGGCGCCTCAGAGGTCGCCTCCCCCAGCCCGGGCCCCTTCTCCATCCCACTTTGCAGTTGAAATTCTATCACAGTGATTAGTTTTGTACCCACAGATTGGTTTAATCCGGACAAGCTACTTTGGGTATGTCTCAGTTTTATCAGTATGTTGAGGAGATTCCATTGACTGTGTGACCCTGATCTGTCCCTGTCCCTCTGTCTAGGGGCTGAAGGTGGCTGTGCAGATTCAGAGGGTGGCCATGCCGGTGCCCGCACTGGGTGTCCCTGAGCTGGGGATGGCCGGGGGTTCTGGTGAGTGAGTGCCGGGTGGAATCGGCGGCCTGGGGGTCTGGGAACTTGCACGTCCCCGCTTCCTTTCCTCCGACTGCAGGCCTTTCCCTGCCCTGGGAGTAGAGAATACATAAAGTCACGTCACCGTTCTTTATGCAGTCAAGGGGAAAGACACTTTCTCAGGATTGTGGGCTGGGAATCTTTTTGGGTTTTTATTTTTGGTCTTTGGTCTTTCTGTTAAGAAACAGCAGACCCCCTTCAGCGGTGACCTAATCCAGACCTCTTTTTTGGGCAAGGTTAAATTCCACAGTTATGTCGATGCTGAAAATGACAATTGAATTTACCATAAATGGCATATGTTTTAACTGAGCTTATAAAGAATGAGGTTAAAACAAACCACATGTCCTAAGAAGTGGGGGAAAAAAATTAATTCCGGAGGACAAATAACATCTTAGCTGTAATTTCAAGGCATTTGTTTCCTTCCATCTTGCCTTCCAGTGAGAATAATAAACTTTGTTTCTGAACAATATCATCCAGTCTTGCATTTGGAATCTGTTCCATCATTGACAGGAAGTAATTCTTAGATTATGTGATGTGTTGCTCTTCTGTGTATTTTTGGTGAGCTTTCTGGGCAAGGCTTTGTCTTCTTGAGTACTCTTGAAGTACTTGGAGTACCCTGTGCTGTTGAAGTACTCTCCTGGCTCTAGTTGGCCGCCCTGGGGTGAGGTGGCCCCCAGGGGACAATCTCAAACAAAACATGGGCCCCTTCCCCGCGGAGCTCACAGTCTGCCTGGGCGGAGCTCACAGTCTGCCTGGGCGGAGCTCACAGTCTGCCTGGGCAGTCAGATTTTTCAGTGAAGCCTAGAATACAATGGAAGCATGTAACACGAGGACTTTACCTGGGGGGCAGAGAGGAGTTTCTGGAAATTGGAAGTCAGAGCATGGTTTTTCAGCGGCAGCGCTATTGTCGTTGGGGCCGGATCCTTCTCTGTGGTGGGGCCGTTCTGTGCACCGCAGGATGTTGGGCGGCATCTCTGACTGCCACCCACCAGACGCCAGTGGAGCCTCCGGTATTGGTCCACCAGGGCCGCCGTAGCAAAGTACCACAGACCGAGTGGCTCAACCACAAAAATTTGTTTTCTCACAATTCTGGAGGCTGGAAGTCCGAGATCAAGGGGTTGGCAGGGCTGGTTCTTCTCAGGGCTGTGACCTGTTCCAGCCATCTCTCCTTGGCTTGTAGGTGGTTGACTTCTTGTGTTTTCTTTTTCTGGATGTGTCTGTGTTCAGATTTTGTTTTCTTAGAAGGACACCAGTCATATTGGATTAGGGCCCACCCAACCGACCTCATTTTAATAACCTCTTTAAAGACCTCATGTCCAAATATGGTCGTATTCTGAGGTACTGGGTATTAATTTAGGACCTCAGCCTATGAATTTTTAGAGGGACACAATTAAGCCCATAACAGCCCCTAGTCATGACAGCTGAAATGTCTCCAGAAGCTCTGGCTGCTCCCCACCCCCTGCCCCCTAGATCATATGCTGAAGTCCTAACCTCGCATGTGACCACATTGCATGGAGGCTGGGCCTTTAAGGAGGTGGTTGAGGTTGCGTGAGGTCATAAGGGTGGAGCCCCAATACCAGAGATGGGGAGACACCAGAGCTCTCTGTTGAGTGAGGACACAGAAGGCTTTTGTGTACGAGCCGGGAAGACCGCTGTCACTAGCCCGACCACACTGGCAGCCTGCCTTCGCACTTCCAGCCTCCAGAACTGTGAGGGTAAATGTCTACCGTTTAAGCCGCCCTGTCTATAGTATTTTGTTATGCAGGGGAGCTGACTGAGATACCAGACTTTGCCGCACGTGCCCTGGGGGATGAGAATCGACTTAGACCATGATAATAATGTATCATTTAGCTTGGCAAGATGTTGAGTTGTTTGGAGAAGGTTTGCGGGGAGGATTTTAGGCCTAGGAATGGCATCTGTCAAATTCCTCTGGGGTGGAGGCGCAGGCAGGCGGAGAGCCTGGTGTGCCCCGGGGGCCCACGGAAGGCTGTGTGAAGGGAGCAGAGGAAGGGAAGAGTGGTGTGAGCTGACTGCAGAGGGCTGGGCTCCGGATCAGTCAGGGCCTGGAAGCACGGGAGGAGAATCCTGGCCTGCGTGCTGAGGCTGCTGGGAGCCAGGGGTGGGTTTGGGTGGGTTTGGGTGAATGGTGCCATGCATCTGCGGTTTTGGCAGAACCCTCCAGCATCTGCGGTTTTGGCAGAACCCTCCAGCACCCTCGGGGGGGATCTGGATGGTGGGGGGAGGCCGTGAGGAATGGGGTGGTAGTGGCCTGGACCAGTGGTGAGTGTGGAGTGGGTGTGGCAGGGTCCCTGAGACCATGCCCGCTTGTGGCCATTCGCTGGGACTCCGAGGCCTCGGGCCACAGTCATACTCACGGTGGTGGGTTATCACAGTGAAGGAGCACAGAGCTCAG
The DNA here is from genome assembly GCF_002007445.2 of Ailuropoda melanoleuca. Lineage (NCBI taxonomy): Eukaryota > Metazoa > Chordata > Mammalia > Carnivora > Ursidae > Ailuropoda > Ailuropoda melanoleuca. The sequence continues at coordinate 10,052,411 of NC_048221.1, forward strand.
TCCGCTGGAGCATTAGGTGAAGTCTGGGGGAGTCCAGGCATGAGCTTCCGGAGGCCTCTGCCAGTGGAGTCACACAGGACACGCTTAATACTCCCGGCAACAAGCTGTGACAACACACGCGAGGTGATGTCCACCAGGGAAGCTCCGTAGAGACTTGGCGCCCAGGCTCCTCACTCGGGCCTGGTCATGGCGGCACCCTCTGCGCAGCATGAACCTGACTCCTGCCAGCAGGTGCCGGACTCCTAGGAGGAAAGCAGGCGTTCAGCATAAACCACAGGGTTTGTAGAAACAGTTGAAGCAGAGTGAGCCCCTCTTACCAGTTAGGGTGGTGGGAACCCCCTGGAGATCCATGTTCGCAAGGGCCAGCCGTCACGCCTGTTGTGTTAATTCTTGTCTACATGGTAGGGAGTTATGGAATGATTTAAGACATGTGCAGGAGGTTGAGTGGGGGTCATTTGGTATGCTTTCATTTACCAGACAGTCCAGAGCATTCATGTGCCAAGCACAGTGCGGGGAGGGGCTATGAAAGGAAAGGGAACCCAGGCTTGTTCTTCCGAAGCTTCCAGTCCCACAAGGGTAGCAGAAAATATGCACCTCAGGAAGCCAGTAACCGTGTGGTTACAGATAGATAGGGGCTGTGAGGAGAGCGGGAGGGTCCTTCTGGAGGAAAGAAGGATACTTGGCGGGGGAGGCATTCTGAGGGAGCGACCTTTCAGTGGATTCAAAAAGGAAAGGCCTGATGTGGCATTAGCCATGGTGGGGATAGGGGTAGGAGGAAAGGGAGTGGGGTGGGTGGGGGTGGGGCTGGGTGAGGGAGGTGCTCTCTGTAGAGATGTCATCACTGAGGTGGGGTTTTTTTTTGTTTTTGTTTTTGTTTTTTTGGATTAATTATTGGGGTTTGGAGAGTGTCAGGGGTGAGATTTCCCATCTGAGGCAGGGAGGGATGTTGCTTCCTGAGATCAGGGACACTGGAAGGAGAGTAGCCTTTGAGAATAAGGTGATGAGCACATTTTTTTGGGGGGCAGGCATGAGACAACAGAAATTCGTATCTCACATTTCTGGAGGCCAGAAGTCTCCAGTCAGGGTGTGGCAGGGCCGTGCTTCCTGTGAAGCCTGTGGGGAGGCTCCTTCCTGGCATCTGGTGATGGCTGGCAATCCCTGGTGTTCCTTGGCTTGTAGCTACATCGCTCCAGTCTCTGCCTGTGTCGTCACATGGCCCTCTCTCGTCGTGTGTCCCTGCTTTGGTCTTTTCTCCTCTTCTTGGGACACCAGTCATACTGGGTTTGGGGCCCACTCCGCTCCACTGTGATTTCATCTTAGCTAGTCACCTCTGCAAAGACCCTGTTTCCAAATAGGGTCACATTTTAAGGTAGTGGGGGGTTACAACTTCATAATTTTGGGGGACACAATTCAACCCATAACGGTCTGCCCCCTAGTCTCCTCCCCCCAAATTCATGTCCTCTCCACATACAAAATACAGCCAGATGATCTTGACATCCCTGAAGTTTTTACCCATTCCAGCATCAACTCTAGGTCCCAAATCTCAACTCAACTCCCAACTCAGAGTCCCCAAGTCCATATGAATCATCTAAATCAGGCATGGGTGAGACTCGGGGTGTGGTCTCTCCCATGTGCAGAATTCTTCTTCATCTGTGAACCTGTGAAATGAGAAAAGTCCTCTGCTTCCAAAAGACATTGGTGGGACATGCATAAGGTACACGCTTCCTGGGGCGCCTGGGTGGCACAGCGGTTAAGCGTCTGCCTTCGGCTCAGGGCGTGATCCCGGCGTTATGGGATCGAGCCCCACATTAGGCTCCTCTGCTATGAGCCTGCTTCTTCCTCTCCCACTCCCCCTGCTTGTGTTCCCTCTCTCGCTGGCTGTCTCTGTCTCTGTAGAATAAAAAAAAAAAAAAAAAAAAAAAAAAGTACACGCTTCCTCTCTCAAAGGGAGAGACAGAAGGGGTTATGGGTCCCAAGCAATCTTGAAACCCAGCAGGGCAAGTTCAAGGCCTGATACCAGTCCTCTGGTGTCAGCAGCCCTGCCCCCCAGCTCATCGTGGTTGTAAGGCGAATTCCCTGGACAGATGAGTGGGGACATGAGCTGATGGTGTGGCGGTGGGTCTGGAGTTCAGGGGAGAGAATCAGCCTGGGGGTTTGGGCCCGGTCAGGCCAGGCTGGGAACTGATGCCCAGAGCGGGTGAGGCTGCCTGCCGAGGCAGAGGCTGAGGGAAGTGAGAAGGGTGAGGGATGGAGGAGGGTCTTGTATAGGAGACCGAGGGGATTGGGGGTGTGGCCATTTCAGGGTGGAGGGATTGGATGACCGCACACATGGACTGGATCCCCACCAGGGATGGAGGTGTGAATGAGCAGGAGGTGAGGAAATGGGCAGTGAGTTGGTTGCCCACAGTGGGGAACAAAAGCATATGTAGAGAGAAAAGCAGAGTGTTTTGGCTTTTTAATTGTGGCCCCCCAAAAAGGCATATTGAAGGCCTAATTAGCTCCAGTACTTGCGACTGTGCCTGGGACCTTACTTGGAAAGAGGTCTCTGCAGCTGCCATCGAGTTAAGGTGGCTGTCATCCAATGTGACTGGTGTCCTTTTAAGAAGAGAAACACGTGGGCGCCTGGGTGGCTCAGTCGGTTAAGCGTCTGCCTTCAGCTAAGGTCATGATCCCAGGGTTCTGGGATTGAGCCCTGAGTTGGGCTCTCTGCTCAGTGGGGAGCCTGCTTCTCCCTCCCTCTCCCTCTGCCCCTCTTCCTTGCTCTTTCTCTCTCTGTCAAATAAATAAATAAAATCTAAAAAAAAAAAGAGAGAGAGAAAGAGAAACATGCCTAGGGGGAGACAGGGACACAGAGGGGAGAGGACAGCCACGTGTCAACAGATGCAGAGATTGGAGGGATGCAGCTGCAGACCAGGGAGCACCCGGGATTCCGGACAGCCTCCGCCAGAAGCCAGGAAGAAGCAGGGAGGGTTTCTGCCCGGAGTGTCAGAGGGAGCGTGGCCCTGCTGACACCTTGGTCTTGGACTTCTGGCCTCCAGAGCCAGGAGAGAGTACGTGTCTGCGGCTTTGAGCCTCTCAGTTTGCGTACTTGTTAAGCAGCCCCGGGAGGGGAATACGTGGGTCAGAGGTTGGACAGGGTTCAGGTTTTCTTTTTTTATTATCCGCAATTTATTTTATTTATTTGTATGATATGCATAATTTTTTAGGTCAGGATTAATTTCTGAGAGGGAAGGTCCCATGTTGAGGGGAGATGAGGGTGCAGGGAGACCGCTTGACGGTGTGGTGGGGTCACTTGCTTGTCTGTAATAGGCCGGAGCCAGGAGGTCCTGTGTGGATGGAGGGGTGTGGTTGATTTGAAGGCAGGAAGGGGAGATGCTGCCTTCTCACAGGCAGACTTGGGGTGCTGGCAGCTTCTCTGTCCTCTACTTGTGGTAAGTCCTGGGGTGCTACTGGCCCCGCAGAGTGGGGCAGAGGAAGGGGCGAGCAGCAGGGAGGAATGCTGACCCAGGGCTGAATCAAGGGGCAAGGGGGGTGCCCCAGAAACTCCAGAGTCTGTTGGTGAATGGAGACTGTGACTCCAGAGATTTGGAATGGAAAAAATGTGCGTGTGTGTACGTGCGTGTTCTTCTCCATATGTGTATGTGTGTGCATACGTATGTTTTGTGTCTGTGTGTATACGTGTCTGCATGTTTGTGTGAACGCACGCATGTGTGTACATGTGTAAGTGCACGTGTGCCTGAGCATGTGAGTACATGCAAGTGCATGTGTGTGTCCCTGTGAGTGTGTGCACATGTGGTCACTCAGTCGGCACGGGCAGCCTTCGGTCCTGTGGGTGTGCTCACGGGGCCTCCTGGCTTCCCTCCTCTCCTGTAGCTCTGCTTGCCCGGGACCCCGCCTGGCTCCAGCAGGAGCGCACCGAGGAGGAAGCTGTGGCCCCGGGGGTACTGATCACCTGTCCGCAGGTAAGTAAGAAATCCCTGTTGCTCTTCTTTCTTGCTTGGGGCCTTGTCCTCTTCCCCTGGCCTGGAGCTTCTTGACCCCATGGGGCTGGTCTCCAGGCCTCCAGGCACTGGACCTCCTGTAATGTGTGTTGGGGGAGGTGCATGGGACCACCCAGGCAACAGTCCCACTGCTCCATTCAGACCTTCCCTAGCTGTGGAGTGCCTCGTTCTGCTGAGCATCCGGAGGGAAAACAGAGCGAGGTGTGATTTTTCCTTGCCTTCCAGTCTTCAGGGTCTCTGGGAGCAAACAGTTGTCGTTTACCAGCTACTTCTCTCTTGCCTGCAACATGCTCGGGTCTGCTGGACCCTGGTGCTGGAAAAGAATAAAACTGCCATGCCTTCCTGGCTAGTTGCCAATGGCTCAGTCCTTTGATGCCACACGTCCGGATGCTGTCCCTCAGTAAGGAATGAGTAGGTGGAGGAGAGTTCTAGTTCTGGGGCCCCAAGCCAAAGGGCAGATTCTGAGAGACCTCAGAGCCCCGTCTGAGAATCCTCTGCACGGGTCTCCCTTCCCCAGGCCGGCCGGCCCCTCACCAGCCTCTTGAGTACTGGTGGGGGTGGCCCTGGCTGAGCTGGGATGGGTGTGTGTTTCAGGAACCAGTCACCTTTGCGGATGTGGCTGTGTTGTTCACCCCAGAAGAATGGATGTTTCTGGACTCTGCCCAGAGAAGCCTGTACAGAGATGTGATGCTGGAGAACTATAGGAACCTGGCCTCCGTGGGTAAGGCCAGGCTCGTTGCTTCATCTACACAGTCCTGCCGCACCTATGTGTTCCCAGAGGTGTGCTGGTTTGGGGAATCAAGAGGTGAAAAACCAGACAAATCCTGCTCTCATGGTGCTTACAGTCCAGGGGCTTCTCTGTGGAAACAAAGGGCTCTCTTCTGCTCTTTGTTGTTCCGTGGTTAAAAGTTCGGGGCTTTTCAAGTGTGTCTCTGAGTGAGGCCCTGGGTTTTGGGGTCTGGAGAATCCCGTTGTCCTTTGGGACCCAGTGAGGGAGCTTGTACTTTGGTTCCTTCGTGAATGAGCCCTGCCATGCCTGTGAGAAGGTAGGTGGGCTCATTTTGCTCTTCCCATCCCTGGTGCCCCTAAAGACTTCAGAATATCCACCCCAGTTGATGGCAGGCACAGTCTGCTCACACCCTGCATCTTTCCCCACGAGCAGGAGATCAGCTAGGCAAACCCAGTACGTTTTCCCATTTGGAGCCAGGGGAAGAGCGGTGGCCCCCTGAGAGAAGAAGCTTCCCAGGAACCCATCCAGGTGAGCAGCAGGCAGATCAGGGAGCACCAGCTCTGGTCGTGAGATGAGAGTTAGGTTTGGAAATTGTCAGTCGGGGAAACACCTCCAGTGCCCTTGACAGAGCTTTTTTATTGCATTGCACCTCCTCTCCTTTTTATCCCTAATACTCTACTCTGGTTTCATAGGACGATTTGTCCTACCCCCTTTTCACATTTATAATTTCCGCATGTATAGTTTATCATGTGTGGAGTTTATATGTATGTAGCATGTGTATGCTTTATCCAGTGCCTCCCCACTGTAAGTTCTTGCTAATACTTTCTCTCAGTTTCGGTCTCAATCTTCATAGAACTCTTTCTCAATAACCTAACGACCATCTCCATTCCTTGTGCCTGTGGTTACGTGACTCCTTACAGAGCCGAATACCTTAAAATTTCCTTTACTCTTTGATACGTTCCTCCTCTTCACAATTTCCTCCCATAGTTAGAATCAGTATTTATTTTTTATTTTTTCAAAAAAGATTATTTGTGTGAGAGAGAGAGTGCATGCACACGAGTGGGGGGAAGTGCAGAGGGAGAGGAAGAGAGAAAATCTCAAGCAGACTCCTCAATGAGCTTGGAACCTGATGCTTGAGACCATGACCTGAGCCGAAATCAAGAGTCAGACACTTAACTGACTGAGTCACCCAGGCACCCCTAGAACCAGTATTTAGAAAAGAAAATCCACATGTTCTCTGCTTACTTTTTTGGTTGCCTTGGTCCCACAGTTTCCTTCCCTGTGTACTTAATTTTTCTATCCTTATTCATTCCAGAACCTCAGCATCAACCCCAAGATTCAATTTCTAACCAAGATATGTTTGCAGAGATTCCATCTATTGGCATGAAAAGGGTAAGGTACCCAAGGATTTTTCTTGGTCCTCTGTTGTAGGACAAGTCTGGGGTTGCTGTAGGTTAGAAAAGCAGCACAAGAGGCCAGAGAGTCAAGGCAAGTGGCGTTCACCCAGGGGAAAGCAGGTTCTTGGGAAAGAGTCTGTGAATGTCATGAGTTGGGGAAAACCCTCCACGTAGACGAAGGCATGTGTTTCCCAGAGTTTCCACATGGTGCCATGTTTATAAATGTGAACAGACAAGTGTTTAAGACTGAATTTGCCTTGAACTTGGCAAACCCTTGTGAACGTAAGGAGAATGACAGCTCTCTGGCAGAGTATCAACTGGAAGGGACTCAGGGTCAAAGGGTCCAGGACACACTAAAGTGGGAAAAGCTTCAGCTACAGAAATGCCTTTTCCCTACATGTAGTTTACCTGGGGGAGCGTCTATGGATGTAATAGAGCCCTTGGTCTTCCTATTTTCCTCAATTGACAGGAGCAACCCCAGACTGGGGAGAAACTCGATAAATACAGTGAACTTGGGGAACCCTTTCACGGCATCAAACCACTTTTTCAGTACCAGAGGATTCATGCTGGAGGTGACCCCTATGAATGCCATGAGAGCGGCACATCCTTCTTCCAACCCGCTCACCTAAGCGTGCCTGACAGAATCCCTCGTGGGGACAAAACCTACGCGTGCAGCAAATGTGAGAAAGCCTTCAGATACAGCTCCGACCTGAGCAGGCACGAGAAGACTCATACCGCGGAGAAGTGCTTTGAATGTCAGGAGTGTCGGCAAGCCTTCAAGTACTCCTCGAACCTGCGGCGCCACCTGAGGACTCACACTGGAGAGAAGCCCTTCGAATGTGCTCAGTGTGGGAAAACCTTCACACGGAACTTCAACCTGATTCTGCACCAGCGAAACCACACGGGCGAGAAGCCTTACGAATGTAAGGACTGTGGGAAAGCGTTCAATCAGCCGTCCTCTCTGAGGAGCCACGTGAGGACTCACACCGGAGAGAAGCCCTTTGGATGCGCTCAGTGCGGGAAAGCCTTCCGGGAGCACTCGTCGCTGAAGACACACCTGCGCACTCACACCAGGGAGAAGCCGTATGCGTGTAGCCAGTGTGGGAAGCCCTTCCGGACGAGCACTCACCTGAACGTCCACAAGAGGATACACACCGGGGAGAAACTGTATGAGTGCGCTACCTGTGGGCAGGTCCTGAGTCGCCTCTCAACGCTCAAGAGCCACATGCGAACTCACACGGGAGAGAAGCCTTACGTGTGCCAGGAGTGTGGGCGAGCCTTCAGTGAACCTTCGTCCCTCAGGAAACACGCGAGGACCCACACCGGCAAGAAGCCCTATGCCTGTCAGGAATGTGGGCGGGCCTTTGGTCAGTCTTCACACCTTCTCGTGCACGTGAGAACTCACACTGCAGGGAAACCCTATGAGTGCAATCAGTGTGAGAAAGCCTTCAGGCACAGCTCTTCACTTACTGTGCATAAAAGGATTCATGCCGGCAGAGAGACCGTGAGGAATGGTGGCCTGCCTTTATCCGTGTCCCATCCGTATGGGGGGCCCCTTGCTGACTGACTCCCAAGTTTTAAAAATATACACGTTCTGGGCTATAATCATCTCTCCTAGTACTCATTTAGGCACATCACACGTTTTGATGTATAATATTTTCATTTTGGTTGAAATATAAATATTGTCTTAGTTTCTATTATCACTTATTCTTTGGCCCATGAGTTATTTATAATTAGATTTTCAAATAACAGGACATGGGTATATTTTTATAGAGGTATAATTACTTATAGTGAAATGCATAAATCTTAAGTGTATGGTTGGAGGACTCAGACAGGTCGTACATATGTATATGTAACCAACACACCATTTAAGATACAGAACATTTCTATTCTTCTGGAAAGTTCCTGCATGTATATGAATGGTTTTTTAGTTGCGTTTTTGTTGTTGGTTTCTAATTTAATTACACTGTGAACAGAGAATGTGGTCTTTATGTTATTGAATGTTAGGTATCTGTTTCGTTTTTAATGTGGCGTATCCTGTTAGTTGCCTGTCAGAATTGCCCCTTCTATGAACTTATGGTTTTTGTTCAGATTGGTAACGTGCACTGTTAAAAAACCTCTATCTCCTGGTCCTTGGAGCTAGAGGAGCGGACGCGCCCCCCAGTCCTGGCCTTTCTAAGTATGAGAAGTCATTGGGTGTGATACCTGGGAAGGATGTTGCAAAGGAACATTTAGCTAGATCCCTCCACGTCTTGCCCTTTGTACAAACTGACATGATGTCCGGTGCCAGGGGAGCCCTCCCATGACCGTGAGGGTAAAAGGTACAGGCTAAAGAGAGTGTGGCCAGAAGTCACACCAATCCGTTTCCCCAGTTGGTATCTTTGTGTGGCTGTGCTGGACTGTTTGTTTCTGGACATCTTGTGACGTGAAGAAAATGTACTTCTTACTGGTACATGACGTTTCTATTTTGGGGATGGGGTGGGGGAGGGTAGGGCTGGGTTCATTACGGCCGAGTGCAGTATCTCACTGATGCCCTTAGTATAGGGTCAGTTTTCATAAATGCTTCATGGGTGGTTGAAATCAACATATTGTAGTCTACATACGTCCGCTAGATTGAGCATATTTGAGTTTCAAAATCTACACATTTATACATATTGGTCAATATCTTAGTCTCTTTGGGCTTCATAACAAAAATACTGTAGACTGGGTGGCTTATAAGCAACAGAACTTTTTTCTCATAGTTCTGGAGGCTGGAGTCCAAGATCAAGATGTCAGTAGATTGCTGTCTGGTGAGGCCTGCTTCATGGTTCATAGATGGCCGTCTTCTTGCCTGGTCCTCACATGGAAGATAGAGATCAGGGGAGCTCTGTGGGGTGTCTTGTAGAAGGGCACTAATCCCGTTCATGAGGGTTCCACCCTTATAACCTAAGCATCTCCTGAAGTCCCGCCTCCTAATACCATCACAGAGTGCGAATTAGGCTTCAGAATATGAATCTGGAGGTGGGAGGCACAGACATTCAATCCATATCTGCCTTTGATCTGTGTACTGAGACAGCCATGTTAAACTCTCCCACCATGATTGCTGAATACATCTTGTAATTCTGTCCGTTTTTAAATTTATATATTTTCAACCAGTCAAATGAGAAGATTTTTGATATTTAATGTTTCGAGCAAATTTTTCTTTTATTCTTCTAGTGACCATCTTTCTCTCCAGTGATGAATATTCAGCCATTCATGTTCATAACAGCAAGTCATTATTTGGAGCTTACTGTTAATAGATACCCTAAGTTTTGAACCTTCTAAGTTACTTATTTTGCACAATGACACTTTGAAGTCGATACTGTTATTATCCCCAGTTTATGGGTGAGGAAACTGAGGCCAAGCCAGTCGAGGTGAGTTAACCAGGGTTGTACAGTGGTTAAGTGATGGAGTCTGGCTCTCAAATCCAGGGGCTGTACACAGTGCTTTACTCTGGGGGACTTTTCTTCCTTTGTACCTTTTCTCAGTCTCACAAAGATCTGTTTTTGTGTGTCGTTGGGTTTTCTTTTCTTTTCTTAATTTTCTTTTTTTTTTAGAGAGGGACGGAGATAGAGGAAGAGGGAGGGGCAGAAGGAGATGGAGAGAGAGAGTCTTAAGCAGGCTCCATACCCAGTGTGGAGCCCGACACAGGGCTCCGATCTCACAACCCTGAGATCATGACCTGAGCTGAAATTAAGAGTCAGATGCTTAACCAACTGAGTGTCCCAGGTGCCCCTGTTTTTGTGTTTTAAAATTCTAGGGGCACCTGAGTGGCTCAGTCTGTTAAGTGTCTGCTTTTAGCTTGGGTCGTGATCTCCGGGTCCTGGGATCGTGCCCCACGTCAGGCTCCCTGCTCAGTGGGGAGTCTGCTTCTCCCTCTCTCTCTGCCCCTCCCCCCACTAGTGCTGTCTCTCTCTCTCTCTCTCTCTCAAATAATTAAAATCTTAAAAAAATCTTAACTGAATTATAACTTGTATAAAAGTTCATAAATCCTAGTGCACACCTTGGTGAATTTTATGTATGTCAACACCACCATATCAAGATATTAAACATTTTATCTCCCAAGAAGTTTCCCTTGGGCCCTACCCTGGCCAATAAGCCCCACCCAGAGGTAATAAGCATTCTGACTTCTGTCACTACAGATTTGTTTTCCCTGTTCATAGAAATGGAACCACACACTCTGCCCTCTTGTGGCTGGGTTTTCACCTAAGATAGTGGCTGTGAAATTTATCTTTGTCACATTATCAGTAGTTTATTCTCTTTAAAAACTGCTGGGTAATATTCCATTGTCTGAATATCCCACAGCCAAAACATTCCGTTCTGTTTACAGACATTTGGATTCTTTCCAGGTTTTGCTGTTAGGACCAAAGCTGCTGTGAATGTTCTTGGACATGTCTTACTGTGAACAAATGTTCTCATTTCTCTTAGGTGTCAGCCTGGAGCAGAATCGCTGGGTCATTGGGTAGGCAGACTGTGAGCTGTGGTACATACCGCCAACAGTTTTCCAAAGTGGTTGAAACAATTTATACATCCATCATGAACGCATGAAAGTTTTGTTTGCTTCATATCCGGATAATGTGTGCTGTTTAATTAAATTACTTTTTAAAAATTTAAATTCAATTAATTCACATATAGCATATTATTAGTTTCAGAGGTAGAATTCAGTGATTCATCAGTTGCATACAATACCCAGTGCTCATTACATCAAGTGCCCTCCTTAATGCCCATCACCTAGTTACCCTATCCCCCCTCCGACCTCCCTTCCAGCAACCCTCAGTTTGTTTCTATAGCTAGGACTCTCTTATGGTTTGTCTTCCTCTCTGATTTTGTCTTATTTTATTTTTGTCTCCCTTCCCCTATGATCCTCTGTTTTGTTTCTTAAATTCCACATATGAGTGAAATCATACAATAATTATCTTTCTCTGATTAACTTATTTCACTTAGCATAATAGCCTCTAGTTCCATCCATGTCATTGCAAATGGCAAGATTTCATTTTTTGATGGCTGAGTAATATTCCATCACACACACACACACACACACACACACACACACACACATCATCTTATCCATTTATCTTTCAGTGGACATCTGGGCCTTTTCCATAGTTTGGCTATTGTGAACATTTCTGCTATAAACATTGAGGGGCAGGTGACCCTTTGGATCACTATGTTTTTATCCTTTGGGTAAATAGCTAGTAATGTAATTGCTGGGTCATAGAGTAGCTCTATTTTTTTTTTTTAAGATTTTATTTATTTATTTGATGGAGAGAGACAGACAGCGAGAGAGGGAACACAAGTAGGGGGAGTGGGAGAGGAAGAAGCAGGCTCCTAGCGGAGGAGCCTGATGTGGGGCTCGATCCCAGGACTCTGGGATCATGCCCTGAGCCGAAGGCAGATGCTTAATGACTGCGCCACGCAGGCGCGCCTAGAGTAGCTCTATTTTTAACTTCTTGAGGAACCTCCATACTGTTTTCCAGAGTGACTGCACCAGCTTGCATTCCCACCAGCACTGTAAGACGGTTCCCCTTTCTCTCCATCCTCGCCAACATCTATTGTTTCCTGACTTGTTAATTTTAGCCATTCAGACGTGTGAGATTGTATCTCATTGTGGTTTTGATTTGTATTGCCCTGATGCCAAGTGATGTGGAGCATTTTTTCATGTGTCTGTTGGCTATTTGTATGTCTTCTTTGGAGAAATGTCTGTTCATGTCTTCTGTCCACTCCTTGACTGGATTATTTGTTTTTTGGGTGTTGAGTTTTGTAAATTCTCTATAGATTTTGGATACTAGCCCTTTATGTGATAAGACATTTGCAAATATCTTCTCCCATTCTGTTAGATGTCTTTCGGTTTTGTTGACTTTCCTTCCTGCAAAAGCTTTTTATTTGATGAAGTCCCAATAGTTCATTTTTGCTTTTGTTTCCCTTGCCTTTGAAGACGTGTCTAGCAAGACACGTGTGTCTTGCTGTGGCTGAGGTTGCAGAGGTTGCTGGCTGTGCTCCCTCTAGAATTGTGATGGATTCCTGTCTCACCTTTAGGGCTTTCATCCACTTCAAGTCTATTTTATGTATGGTGTAAGAAAATGGCCCACTTTCATTCTTCTACATATGGCTGTCCAGTTTTCCCAACACCATTTGTTGAAGAGACTGTCTTTTCTCCCCATTGGATATTCTTTCCTGCTTTGTCAAAGATTAGTTGACCGTAGTGTTGAGGGTCCATTTCTGGAGTCTCTAGTCTGTTCCATTGATCTGTGTGTCTGTTTTTATTCCAGTATCATGCTGTCTTGAGGACCACAGCTTTGTAATACAGCTTGACTTCCAGAATTGTGATGCCTCCAGCTTTGATTTTCTTTTTCAAAATTCCTTTGGCTATTTGGGATCTTTTCTGTTTTCATACAAATTTTAGGATTGTTTGTTCCAGCTCTGTGAAAAATGTTGATGATATTTTGATAGGGATTTCATTGAATGTGTAGATTTCTCTGGGTAGCATGGACATTTTAGCAACATTTATTCTTCCAATCCATGAGCATGGATTGTTTTTCCATTTCTTTGTGTCTTCCTCAATTTCTTTCATAAGTGTTCTATAGTTTTCAGAGTACAGATCATTGCCTCTTTGGTTAGGTTTATTCCTAGATATCTTATGGTTTTTGGTGCAGTTGCAAATGGGATTGATTCCTTAATTTCTCTTCCTTCTGTCTCATTGTTAGTCTATAGAAATGCAACTGACTTCTGTGCATTGATTTTATATCCTGCCACTTTGCTGAATTCCTGTGTGAGTTCTAGCAATTATGGTGTAGAATCTTTTGGGTTTTCCACGTAGAGTATCTTGTCATCTGCAAAGAGTGAGAGTTTGATTTTTTCTTCTCTGATTTGGATGACTTTTAATTATTTTGTTGTCAGATTGCTGAGGCTAGGACTTCTAGTACTATGTTGAACAAGAGTGGTGAGAGTGGGGGCGCCTGGGTGGTGCAGCCCTTAAGCGTCTGCCTTCGGCTCAGGGCATGATCCCAGCATTATGGGATCAAGCCCCGCATCAGGCTCCTCTGCTGGGAGCCTGCTTCTTCCTCTCCCACTCCCCCTGCTTGTGTTCCCTCTCTAGCTGGCTGTCTCTGTCAAATAAATAAAATCTTAAAAAAAAAAAAGAGTGAGAGTGGATGGACATCCCTGTCATGTTCCTGACCTTCGGGAAAGCTCTCAGTTTTTCCCTATTGAGGATGGTATTCACTGTGGGTTTTTTGTATATGGCTTTTATGATATNGAGTGAGAGTGGATGGACATCCCTGTCATGTTCCTGACCTTCAGGAAAGCTCTCAGTTTTTCCCTATTGAGGATGGTATTCACTGTGGGTTTTTTGTATATGGCTTTTATGATATTGAGGTATGTTCCCTCTATCCCTACACTGTGGAGAGTTTTAATCAAGAAAGAATGCCGTATTTTTCAAATGCTTTTTCTGCATGTATTGAGAGCATCATATGATTCTTGTCATTTCTTTTATTCCTGTGGTGTATCACATTGGTTGATTTGGGGATGGAGAACCACCCTTGCTGTGCAAGAATGAATCCCACTTGGTCATGGAGAATAATCCTTTTAGTGTACTGTTGGATCCTATTGGCTAGGATCTTGGTGAGTATTTTGGCATCCATGTTCATCAGGGATATTGGCCTCTAATTCTCCTCTTTGGTGGGTTCTTTGTTCAGGTTTTGGGATCAAGGTAATGCTGGTCTCATAGAAAGAGTTTGAAATTTTTCCTTCCATTTCTATTTTTTTGAAACAGCTTCAGATGAATAGGTATTAATTCTTCTTTAAATGTTTGGTAGAATTCCCTTGGGAGGCCATCTGGTCCTGGACTCTAGTTTTTTTTGGGAGTATTTTGATTACTGCTTCAATTTCTTTGCTGGTTATGGCTCTCTTCAGGTTTCTATTTCTTCCTGTTTCGGTTTTGGAAGTTTTTATGTTCCTAGGAATGTATCCATTTCTTCCAGATTGTCTAATTTGTTGGCATATAGTTGCTCGTATGTTCTTAAAATTGTATTTCTTTGGTGTTGGTTGTGAACTCACCTCTTTTATTTATGATTTTATTTATTTGGGTCCTTTCTCTTTTCTTTTTGATAAGTCTGGTTAGGGGTTTATTAATCTTTTTAATTCTTTAAAGAACAAGCTCCTAGTTTTGTTCCTCTATTCTGCTGTTCATTTGATTTCTTTTTTTTTTCAAAGATTTTATTTATTTATTCGACAGAGATAGAGCCAGCCAGCGAGAGAGGGAACACAAGCAGGGGGAGTGGGAGAGGAAGAAGCAGGCTCATAGCGGAGGAGCCTGATGTGGGGCTCGATCCCATATCGCCGGGATCACGCCCTGAGCTGAAGGCAGACGCTTAACCACTGTGCCACCCAGGTGCCCCTGTTCATTTGATTTCTATTTCATTGATTTCTGCTCTAATCTTTATTATTTCTCTTGTCGTGCTGTATTTAGGCTTTGTTTGCTGCTCTTTCTCCAGCTTCTTTAGGTGTAGGGTTGGCTTGTGTATTTGAGAACTTTCTTGTTTCTTGAGAAAGTCTTGTAGTGCTATAGACTTCCCTCTTAGGACTGCCTTTGCTGCATCCTAAAGGTTCTGAACATTTGTGTTTTCATTTTCATTTGTTTCCATGAATTTTTAAAATTCTTCTTTAATTTCCTTGTTGACCCATTCATTCTTTAGTATGATGCTCTTTAATCTTCATGTATTTGTGTTCCTCCCAAATTTCCTCTTGTGATTCAGTCCAAGTTTCAAAGCACTGTGGTCTGAGAATATCCTGGAGTAATCCCAATCTTTGGTACTGATTGAGACCTGATTTGTGACCCAGTATGTGATCTATTCTGGAGACTGTTCCATGTGCACTCGAGAGGAATGTGTATTCTGTTGCTTTAGGATGAAGCTTTCTGGATATATCTGTGAGGTCCATCTGGTCCAGTGTGTCATTGAAAGCCCCAGTTTCATTGTTGATCTTCTCTTAGATGATCTGTCCATTGCTGTGAGTGGGATGTTAATGTCTCCAACGATTCTTGTATTGTTATCAATGTGTTTCTTTAATTTTCTTATTAATTGGTTTATATAATTGCCTGCTCCTAAGTTAGGGTTATAAATATTTACAATTGTTAGCTCTTTGTTGGATAGACCCTTTAATTATAATATAGTGTCCTTGTTAATCTCTTATTACAGTCTTTGGTTTATTTATTTATTTATTTATTTATTTATT
>NC_048221.1:10067811-10068919 GCF_002007445.2 Ailuropoda melanoleuca
ATTTATTTATTCGACAGAGATAGAGACAGCCAGCGAGAGAGGGAACACAAGCAGGGGGAGTGGGAGAGGAAGAAGCAGGCTCATGGCGGAAGAGCCTGATGTGGGGCTCGATCCCATAACGCCGGGATCACGCCCTGAGCCGAAGGCAGACGCTTAACCGCTGTGCCACCCAGGCGCCCCTATTTATTTATTTTTTAAATAAGAATATTTTTTTATTATGTTAGTCGCCATACAGTACATCCCTAGTTTTTGATGTAAAGTTCCATGAGTCATTACTTGCGTATAACACCCAGTGCACCATGCAATACATGCCCTCCTTAATACCTATCACCGGCCTATCCCAATCCCCCACCCCCCTCCCCTCTGAAGCCCTCAGTTTGTTTCCCAGAGTCCACAGTCTCTCATGGTTCATTCCCCCTTCTGTTTACCCCGCCCCCCCTTTCTTCTTCCCTTACAGTCTTTGGTTTAAATCTAGTTTGTCTGATATAAGGATTGCTACCTCAGCTTTCTTTTGATGTCAGTTACCATGATAAATGATTCTCCACCCCTCACTTTCAATCTGAAGATATCTTTGGGTCTAAAATGAGTCTCTTGTGACAGCATATCGATGGGTCTTGTTTTTTTTTTTTTTAATCCAATCTGATACCCTGTGTCTTTGATTGGGGCTTTTAGCCCATTGCCATTCAGAGTAACTATTGAAAGATACAAATTTAGTGCCATTGTATTACCTGTAAAGTCCCCATTTCTATATATTGTCTCTGTTCCTTTCTGGTCTTTGTTACTTTTGGGCTCTCTCTTCGCTCAGAGGATCCCCTTTAATATTTCTTGCAGGATGGTTTAGTGATCACAAATTCATTTGGTTTGTGTTTGTCCCAGAAGCTGTTTATCTCTCCTATTCTGAATGACAGCCTTGCTGGATAAAGTATTCTTGGCTGCATATTTTTCTCATTTAGCTTCCTGAATATATCATGCCAGTCCCTTCAGCCTGCCAGGTCTCTGTGGATAGGTCTGCTGCCAATCTAATGTTTCTATACTTGTAGGTTAAGGACCTCCTGTCCTGAGCTGAGCTGCTTCAGGATTTTCTCTTTATTTCTGAAATTTGCAAGCT
>NC_048221.1:10069019-10074704 GCF_002007445.2 Ailuropoda melanoleuca
GAAGCTTAACTGACTGAAACACTCAGGCTTGAAAATGCCTGAGAGTGGAGCTGGGGGAGTGCTTGATGAGGACTCTGGGGTTTACTAGGACCCCTGTTTGTATTGGGAGGTGGAAGCTGTCAATGGGCAGGGGCCTGACCACCTGGCTTTATCCTCGGGTGTGAAAGAGTGTTACCCTGGACAGACTCCAGCCATGACTCCCTTCACTGACTCAGCATCCAGAGTGGCCTTCAGTGCCACTGTCACCCTGACTGGAGCCCACCCCCAGGTCCCCAATAGTGCAAATAGGGACTCAGTGCCTCTGTCTACCTCACAAGGCCTGCAGAAGGGGGTGCAGGCCTCTTTCAGCCCCCATCATGGCACAGCAGAGTGTCTGAGTCTAGGTGCTCTGGGGCCCAGCCAGAGAGCAGGGATGAGCAGAGCATGAGCAGACTTTCAGAGCAGCTGGCTCCAGCTCAGACCTGCCCCAGGAATGCCACCTGCAAGCTGAGTTCTCTCCAGTCCCTATGGCTGAGTCAGGCTGGAGGCCAGGGCCTCTGCCCTATGGGAACTCACAGCTTTGGGAGGTGACCCTTTGCCCTGTTGTGTTCCAGACATCAATGAGTGTGGGCCATCCTCGACAGTGTCCTGTGGAAAATTCGCAGAGCCAGAACACAGAGGGCAGCTACTATTGCACGTGCATTCCAGGATATGAGCTTGCTTCTGGGGCAAGAACGTTCAGGAATGAGAGTGAGAACACGTGTCGAGGTAAGAATTGACTTGTGTGTTCCATCTCCTCGTACCTGAGGTCTGAGGTCACTCAGCTCACTTTTTCCAGGCATCAGAGAACATCCTGGTATCCTGTCCCTTCCCAAACCCCTGAGTCAGAACCCTATGTAGAGGGTCACTTCTGCAGTTTTGGAATGTCCTTGCCCACCTGGCATCTTATTTTCATGAAGCAAATGAGAGAGATGGCATCAAGATACTTCACAAGCTGAGAGCATGTGTCTTCCCACACAGTATCCATTTTCTTCACCATCATCAGTGACTGTCATGAAGAATCCTGCACCCACTGGGGCCCACACGGGCTTGGCCACACCGGGAGCTCTCTCAGACCCCTGGGCCCTGAATAATCCAGGGACCATGTCCAGAAACATGGGAGGAGGGGAATTTGAGAGTGGCTTCCTCTTCCCCAGCTGGCCCTGACCATGGCCAACAACCCCACCTGGAGAAGACACCGCCTGGCACCTTGACTTGGGTTTTTGTCTGCTCTGTCTACATGTATTTCCCCGTGCAAGGCTCTGCCTGACTCTCCCCAATAATTCCATTAACTAGCCCGTGGCAAATCAGATGACCAGGGTCTGGGAGGTTGTTGTGTTGGGTGTGGGAAGGGTGATGTGGACCACCCCGCACATACCTGGAGATTCAGGTGAATGGAAGAGGGTCTCATCTGGACCAAATGGCAAGAGACCGATGCTCTTCCAAGGGGGTCGACCCAGGGCCCATGTCGACTCATATCACTTGGGAACAGAAGATGGAAGCTGAGCCCACTCGGGAGGGACCACAGGTCTGTGTCCTTTGTTGGGACACATGGCCAAGAAGACAGAAACCCCTGCCACCCCTTGCCATCAGCTCCCATTCCCCATTCTAGCCAATCAGCCCTTGCTCACCACTGGCCTTGCTCAGATGTGGATTCTCACCACTTCCTGCCAGTCCAAGCATGCCTTCATGGGAATCAGAAAAGGTCACCTTCATCTCCCCAAGGCTGCTTGCCTGAACATCAGCCCCACTGTCCTCCTCAGCTTGGTGTCCGCTCTCTGGGTGGCCCAGGAGTGGCTGGCATCATCTTCATCTCCCTTCCTCTGTAGAAAGCCTTCTTGAGGAGCCTGGCTTGGGCATGGGTCTTGGTCCATCTCCATGGAGCTGGAGTCTCAGAGATAGTGGGGATGAGAGCAAGCTGTCCTGCTAGGATCACCAGGATTCCAATGGCAACTCAGGAAGCAAGCAATTGGTCTGGGAAATTAGGACAAAAGCCATCACTGGGAGCCAAGATGGTCCTGCTTGGGGAACACAGGATTTCCCTTGCACTTGGTTCCCAGGAAGGCGCACCCTGGACTCGTCCAGGTCCTCAGGCTGGGACACAGGTGGTCATATGACCCCGCACCAGCTGGGAGCTGCAGGGAGAGGCCAAGGGAGCCAGAGCTGGCAGATGGGGAGGACTTGGACCACTTCTGGCAACATCTGGACAACAGAGCATCTGGGCCACCATGCTCGCCCATAGCACGCCTCCGTGTGAATTAGAAAAGGCACTCACTCACTGAAGAGCAGAGAGCAGGGCCTTCCCGATGCTTCTATCCCAGGACACAGCTGCAGGCACCCATCACCCTCTCCTTCCCCCTGCAGACGTGGACGAATGTCAGCTGAAACCCAGGGTCTGTAAAAGCCACGGCGTCTGCATCAACTCCCAGGGCAGCTACACCTGCAAGTGCCCGCCCGGCTTGGAGCTCAACCCGGGCGACCCGAATCTGTGCACAGGTAGAGGCCTTGGAAGACGCCGCCCGCCCGTGAGGCTGCGCTGGAGCTGGGGGGGCTGAGGCGGATCCCGCAGCGTCAGGAGGAGGGAGAAGACCCTCAGGTTCCCGAAACACCAGGGCTTTGCTCTGCCCAAGGATTCACCTCCCCGGAAGGTCCCACCACAGAGCAGGGAGGCAGCAGGGCTTTCTGGGCCTGGGGTTCCCTTGTGGGGGCCAGGCNGGCCTCCAGGTTCTATGTGCAGCCTCCTCCACTGCCCCTTCTCATCTGTCACATTCCAGCAGGAAGTGTCACTTCTAGCTCTGAGAAGGGGAATCTCAGTCCCCAGTTGAGGAGGAAATGAGTAAGAGCCTTCGTTGGGAAGTGCAGTTCCCACGACTCAGTTCCCCTCTTTGCCTTAGTTTTGCCTGAAAAAGGAAGACACTGTCCCTGTTGAGTCATCTTGAAGCAAGCTGCCATAAGGAGCTTTGGGAGTGGAGAGACAGCGGTACTTTCAGACCAGTGGAAGCTCAGTGCAGGCAGTGAGGAGACAGGGAACCTGGGCTGTGAGGGGCAGGGCGGACCCTCTGGGGTCTGTTTGACCAAAGTGCAGCTTGGGACAGCAGTGGTGTCATTACCCCACCCAGCGAGTCAACAAGGGGGCAGGTCAGCATTGCAGCCTCCCTGGATAGAGGCCCATCAGAGCCTCCTTCCTTTCTCTCGCCCGACACCCAGTCCATTCTGCACTGTACGTGAAGGGACTGAGCGTTGTCTGGAATGACTCGCATGCACACTTCTACCCTGTTCACCCTGCAGGGACAATCTGAGATTATGGGGTTTTGACAGTAGAAATGCTATCGTAAAGTTCTGTCTTGACAGGCTAGGTGGCTGGTACATGGTGTGTGTGTGTCTGTGTGCCCTTGGTGTGAAGTACAGGGAATCTGAGAGATGGGGCAGTGAGAACGGGTGCGGTGAGTGGAGGGGACCCTGACCCTCTGGCTTTGTCCTCAGATGTGAATGAATGCACGTCGGGGCAGAACCCATGCCACACCTCCACCCACTGCCTCAACAACATTGGGGGCTATGAGTGCCGCTGCCGCCCTGGCTGGAAGCCGGTCCCTGGGTCCCCCAACGGCCCAAACAACCACCGTCTGTGAAGGTGCAGAGCTCAGACGCCACATCCTGGACCCACACTCAGAACATCTGATCACATATTCAGTGGCACCCATACAAACCAAGCAGAATGAGCCCTGGGGGTGCCCTGCTGAGCCAGGCGTTAATTCTTTTGAGGCTGGATGGGAAAAGACCTGGGGGGTTCCGGGGAAGGAGCTGGGGTACCGAGGAGCAGGCTCCTTGGAGACTCCAGGCAGCAGCTAATTACTACCTGGGACAAAGGTATTTCTATATTCACAACCTGCACTTCCGTACGGGGCTCACGTGCCACCTGTCAGGCTCCGCACACTTCCCGTAACCGCGGCATCATCAGGGTGTGGGGTCAGCAGGTGTTATCGCCTCCAGCCAAGGGGGGGACAGTAACACAGGGAAAAGGGGGCAGGGCATTGAGGGGAAAGGGGTCCTGACCCTCATCTCTGTGTCCCCAGATGTGGACGAGTGCAGCTCCGGGCCGCCTAGGTGCCATAACTCCACTGTCTGCATCAACACCGTGGGCTCATACAAGTGCCGCTGCCCCCGGGGCTGGGAGCCCAAACCCGGATTCCAGGATAAGCAGCCCAACACCATCTGTGAAGGTACCTGGTCTGATCTGACCCCTGACCCTGCCCCGGACACAGGCACACACACTGTCACACCTAATGAATGGTGTTCTACCCCCTGCAGAGATGTCCTTCCCCACCTGGACCCCACCCCCTGGAATCCAGAGCCAGGTGAGTGGCCAGGAATCCCTCTGTGTAGCCCGCCTGATCCACCCATTTCCCCCCTGTTCCCCCACCCACACGTGAGGCTCTCTGACCCCCTTCATGTCCCCTCTCCTCAGAGCATGTCCCACTTCTTTGAAAAAGTCCAAGATCTGCGCCGAGACTTCAAGCCAGCCTTGGCTCAGCGCACCATCCAGGTAAAGGCACATCCCAGGAGAGGCAAAATGGAGGCAAGGTGGAGGTGTCCCACGGAGGCCTGGGAAGTTTGGCCCCAACACGATGGCTACCTCTCTGAGGCCACTCTTCTCCCAGCGTGGGTGGGAAGAGCAGACATGCAAGCATTCCCACTCACTGTTAGACACCTCCCTGCACTGACAAGTCATTTCTTCTTGCTGTTTCTGGACACTGGGCTAATGTCATTCTTGGCATTTGTGAGCAAGGGTGACTTCTCCGTGGCTGGATTCCGGGGGCAAAGACCTGGAGAATCTGATCCAGTACCACCAATGAGTCTCTGGGGCCTGTTATCTGGGGCTGGGTGGCTCACTAGCTCTGTGTCCCCATCCCCCCAGGACCTCATACAGGGGGTAGATGAGCTGCTGGTGACCCCTGAGGACCTGGAGGACTTGCCCCCCTCAGAGCAGCACTGTGTGGCCACTAACCTGCTCGTTGGCCTGGAAGATGTCCTGAGAAATATTAGCCAGGCTCTGCCCAATGGGACACCGACCTTCAAAGCACCTGCAGGCACTGGTCAGTACGGGGTGTGCCCCAGGCTCTGCTCTGCCTGTTCCCACTTCCTTTGTTTCCCAGCCTCCCTGGCGTGCCTGACCATGCTTGTATCTCAGTGTTGCACTCATAAACCAGTTAAGAGATTATATGAATAAAACTGTAAATCTTACACATTTTCATTGTAATATAAATTATAAGAAGATGAAATAATTATAATGAAGAATTTAAGATAACAAAATAGAAACATCTTTGAAAGAAGATTATTTGTTCAATTTTGAAGAATGTAAATTTGATGTTATTTGATATTTAAGTATGATTTGTTTTATTGAGGTAAAATTCAGGTAACATAAAATTGACCATTTTATTTTATTTTATTTTTCTACCCCCTGTATTTTATTTTATTTATTTATTAAAAATATTTTTTTATTGTATTATGTTAGTCACCATACAGTACATCCCTGGTTTTTGATGTAAAGTTCAATGATTCATTGGTTGCGTATAACACCCAGTGCACCATGCAATACGTGCCCTCCTTACTACCCATCACCAGCCTATCCCATTCCCCCACCCCCCTCCCCTCCGAAGCCCTCAGTTT
>NC_048221.1:10074782-10075087 GCF_002007445.2 Ailuropoda melanoleuca
GATCTTCCTAGTTCTTATGTTCCATGGATGAGAGAAACCATATGATAATTGTCTTTCTCTGCTTGACGTTTTTCACTTAGCGTTATCTCCTCCAGTGCCGTCTATGTTGCAGCAAATGTTGAGTAATCGTTCTTTTTGATGGCTGAGTAATATTCCATTGTATACATGGACCACAACTTCTTTTTTTTTATTTTAGTTTTATTTTTAATTTTTTTTAAATTAATTAATTAATTAATTTATTTTTAATTTTATTTTATTATATTATGTTAATCACCATACAGTACATCCCCAGATTCCGATGTAAA
>NC_048221.1:10075187-10095672 GCF_002007445.2 Ailuropoda melanoleuca
CCTTGCTAGATTAGGGAAGTTTTCAGCTACAATTTGTTCAAATATCTCTTCTAGACCTCTGTTTTTCCCCAGCCCTTCAGGGATGCTGATGATTCTGACGTTGGATCGTTTCATAGAGTCAGTAATCTCCTGTAATCTACATTCGTGGGCGTGGATTTTTTTAAGACCAGCTTCTATTTTCGTTTNGCCTCTTGGACACGAATGCTTGTTTCCCTTGCTAGATTAGGGAAGTTTTCAGCTACAATTTGTTCAAATATCTCTTCTAGACCTCTGTTTTTCTCCACCCCTTCAGGGATGCCGATGATTCTGACATTGGATCGTTTCATAGAGTCAGTAATCTCCCGTAATCTACATTCGTGGGCGTGGATTTTTTTAAGACCAGCTTCTATTTTCGTTTTTTCTTCTACTAACCCATCCTCCAATTCGCTAACGCGTTCCTCTGCCTCGGTGACCCTGGCCGTCAGAGCCTCTAGTTTTGACTGCATTTGGCTCATAGAATTTTTAATTTCTGTCAGATTCACTCTCATTTCTACCCTTCGGGATTCTATATTCTCAGTAACATTTTCGTTAATACTTTTTTCAAGTCTACTCATCATCTTGACCATTGTTGCTCTGAATTCCATTTCTGATAATTGGGATACATCCATATGTATTAATTCTGTGGCAGAGGCCACAGACTCATTATCTTTTCTTTGCTGGGGGGGACTTCTCCTTCTCGTCATTCTGATGAAGAGAGATTGCGGGGTTGTCCAGAGCCCAAGTTGTTGACTGGGACCCAGGCCGTGCGCCCTTGTTTTATAGAGATCTTAGGGATGTGGGATTCTTCCTTAAAGGTTTTATTTATTTATTTGAGAGAGACAGACAGTCAGCAAGAAGGGGAACCCAAGCAGGGGAGTGGGAGAGGAAGAAGCAGGCTCCCAGTGTAGAAGCCTGATGAGGGACTCCTTTCCGGAACGCTGTGATCCCACCCTAATCCGAAGACAGGTGCTTAATGACTGCGCCACTCAGGTGCTCCGGGTTGTGGGCTTCTTGATTTTTCAGCCTGCCTTCTGGGGGAGGGGCCTGCCTGCAGGTACTCAGAAAACCCTGTTTGGGTAGAGTCTCTGTGTCCCTTGCGAGGGGGGATGGGGATGGGCACCCTGTGAGCCGGTATTTCCGGGCTTTTGTTCTCTGGCGGCTTTCCCTGGTGGTTTGCTGTGCCTCTTCTGAGAGTCAGAGCAGCAGNAGAGCAGCAGCGGCTGAAATTCAGCCTCTGTCTCAGAACAGAGGGATCGCGGATCGTTCTCCACTGATGTTCTGGCCACTTTAACTCTGTTTCTGTTGGTGCTGCTCAACCCTGCAGCATCCAAGGCTGTGCGCCCCACACCCAGCGTCCCAGCCCTCACTTCCAGGGCCAGCGTGTCTCTGTCCTTTGTGTTTCCAACCCCACCAGCCGCCAGTCGCCAGCTGCCCTGCGCGGGCTCCCAGAGCTCCCGGTCTCAGTCTGGTGTCTCACGGGTGCTGACCGTGAGTCTGTCTGCTCCCCCGTGCAGGTGGCCCGCCAGCAGCCAGCCGCCCTGCGCGCTCCCGGAGCTCCCGTTCTTAGTCTACTGTCTCAAGTGTGCGGGTTTGCGGTCTGTCCGTTCCCCTGTGCAGGTGGCTACCGCTTCCCGGCGCCCTGACATGGCGGCTCCCTCACCCTTCTGTTTATCTTCTGATATCTGTGCGCGGTTTCACAGCTCCCTGCTTCGTACCTCGATACTCAGCGCTGGAGATGTTCATAGGTAGAGACACCAATGTATCTTCCTGCGTCTCAGGCTGAGTCCATGGATGTTCCTGTTGGTGTGGTACCTATCCAGCTCAACTCAGGGGACCGGCTGAAAAAGGGGTCCCCTACTCCTCCGCCATCTTAACCAACCATCTTCTGTTTTTTTCCTATTTCATTTATTTATTTATTTTTATAATCATATTTTTTTTATTATGTTAGTCACCATACAGTACATCCCTGGTTTTTGATATAAAGTTCAATGATTCATTAGTTGCATATAACACCCAGTGCACCATGCAATACGTGCCCTCCTTACTACCCATCACCAGCCTATCCCATTCCCCCACCCCCTCCCCTCTGAAGTCTTCAGTTTGTTTCTCATAGTCCATAGTCTCTCATGTTTCATTCCCCCTTCTGATTACCCCCCTTTTCTTTATCCCTTTCTTCCCCTACCGATCATCCTAGNTCTTTCTTCTCCTACCGATCTTCCTACTTCTTATGTTCCATAATGAGTGAAACCATATAATTGTCTTTTTCTGCCTGATATATTTCACGTAGCATTATCTCCTCCAGTGCCGCCCATGTTGCAGCAAATGTTGAGAAATCGTTCTTTTTGATAGCTGAGTAATATTCCATTGTATATATGGACCACAGCTTCTTAATCCAGTCATCTGTTGAAGGGCATCTCGGCTCCTTCCATGATTTGGCTATTGTGGACAATGCAGCTATGAACATTGGGGTGCATATGGCCCTTCTCTTTACTACGTCTGTATCTTTGGGGTAAACACCCAGTAGTGCAATGGCTGGGTCATAGGGTAGTTCAATTTTTAACTTTNTCTCATCTTCTTTTTTTTTTTCCAGTTTCAGCATCTTTTTTTTTTAATGTTTTTTTTTATTATTTTTGTTCGTCACCATACACAACATCCCCGTTTTCCGATGTAAAGTTCAATGATTCATTAGTTGCGTATAACACCCAGTGCACCATGCAATACGTGCCCTCCTTACTACCCATCACCAGTCTATCCCATTCCCCCACCCCCTCCCCTCTGAAGTCTTCAGTTTGTTTCTCATAGTCCATAGTCTCTCATGTTTCATTCCCCCTTCTGATTACCCCCCTTTTCTTTATCCCTTTCTTCCCCTACCGATCCTCCTAGTTCTTATGTTCCATAGATGAGAGAAATCATATGATAATTGTCTTTCTCTGCTTGACTTATTTCACTTAGCATTATCTCCTTCAGTACCATACATGTTGCAGCAAATGTTGAGAAATCATTCTTTTAGATAGCTGAGTAATATTCCATTGTATATATGGACCACAACTTCTTTTTTTTTTTATCTGTTGAAGGGCATCTCGGCTCCTTCCATGATTTGGCTATTGTGGACAATGCAGCTATGAACATTGGGGTGCATATGGCCCTTCTCTTTACTACGTCTGTATCTTTGGGGTAAACACCCAGTAGTGCAATGGCTGGGTCATAGGGTAGTTCAANAGCCGGGATCACGCCCTGAGCCGAAGGCAGACGTTTAACCGCTGTGCCACCCAGGTGCCCCTGGACCACAACTTCTTAATCCAGTCATCTGTTGAAGGGCTTTTCGGCTCCTTCCTCAATTTAGCTATTGTGGACAGAGCTGCTATGAACATTGGGGTGCATATGGCAATTCTCTTCACTATGTCTGTATCTTTGGGGTAAAAACCCAGTAGTGTAATGGCTGGATCATAGGGTAGCTCAATTTTTAACTTTTAAAGGACCTCCACACTGTTTTCCAGAGTGGCTGTACCAACTTGCATTCCTACCAACAATGTAGGAGGGGATCCCCTTTCTCCACATCCTCTCCAACAATTGTTGTTTCTGGCCTTGTCAATTTTTGCCATTCTAACTGGCATAACGGGGTATATTAGTGTGGTTTTGATTTGAGAATCCCTGATGACTAATGATTTTGAACATTTTTTTCATGTGTTTGTTAGCCATTTGTATGTCTTCATTGGAAAAGTGTCTGTTCATATCTTCTGCCCATTTTATGATTTGTTTATTTGTTTCTCGTGTATTGAGTTTGAGAAGTTCTTTGTAGATCTTGGATACCAGTCCTTTATCTGTGGTGTCCTTTGCAAATATATTCTCCCATTCCGTGGGCTGTCTCTTAGTTTTTTTGACTGTTTCCTTGGCTGTGCAGAAGCTCTTTATCCTGATAAAGTCCCATAAGTTCATTTTATCTTTTATTTCTCTTGCCTTTGGCGATGTGTCGTGAAAAAGGTTGCTCTGGCCGATGTCATAGAAGTTGTTGCCTATGTNGTCTTCTGCGCAGTTTATGATTTTTTTGTTTGTTTCTTGTGTGTTGAGTTTGAGAAGTTCTTTGTAGATCTTGGATACCAGTCCTTTATCTGTGGTGTCCTTTGCAAATATATTCTCCCATTCCGTGGGCTGTCTCTTAGTTTTTTTGACTGTTTCCTTGGCTGTGCAGATACTTTTTATCTTGATGAAGTCCCACAAGTTCATTTTATCTTTTGTTTCTCTTGTCTTTGGAGATGTGTCATGAAAAAGATTGCTTTGGCCAATGTTGTAGAGGTTGTTGCCTATGCTTTCCTGTAGGATTTTGATGGATTCCTGTCTTACATCGAGGTCTTTCATCCATCTGGAGTTTATCTTTGTGTATGGTGTGAGAGAGGGGTCAAGTTTCATTCTTTTGCATGTAGCTGTCCAATTTTCCCAGCACCATTTATTGAAGAGACTGTCTTTTCCACCGGCTGTTTTTTCCTGCTTTATCAAAGATTAGTTGCCCAAAGAGCCGAGGGTCCATTTCTGGGTTCTCTATTTTTTTCCATTGGTCTATGTGTCTATTTTTGTGCCAGTACCATGCTGCCTTTGTGATCACAGCTTTGTAGTACAGGTCGAAATCTGGCATTGTGATGCCCACAGGTTTGTTTTTCCTTTTCAACAGTTCCTTGGCGATTTGTCGCCTTTTCTGGTTCCACACAAATTTAAGGGCTGTTTGTTCCAGTTCTTTGAAAAATGTCATTGGTATTTTGATTGGGATAGCATTGAATGTGTAGATTGCTCTTGGTAGCATGGACATTTTAACTATGTTAATTCTTCTGATCCATGAGCATGAAATGTTTTTCCATCTTTTTGTGTCTTCTTCAATGTCTTTCAAGTGTGATTTGTAGTTTCTAGAATACAGATCCTTTACGTCTCTGGTTAAGTTAATTCCAAGGTAACGTATGGTTTTTGGTGCTATTGTAAATGGGATGGATTCCCTAATTTCTCTTTCTTCAGTCTCATTATTCGTGTATAGAAATGCAACTGGTTTCTGAGCATTGATTTTGTATCCTGCCACATTACTGAATTGCTCTATAACTTCTAGTAGTTTGGGAGTGGATTCTTTTGGGTTTTCCATATAGAGTATCATGTCATCTGCGAAGAGAGACAGTTTGACTTCTTCTTTGCCGATTTTGATACCTTTGATTCCTTTTTGTCGTCTGATTGCTGTTGCAAGGACTTCCAGTACTATGTTGAATAATAATGGTGAGAGTGGGCATCCTTGTCGTGTTCCTGATCTGAAGGGAAAGGCTTCAAGCTTTTCCCCATTGAGAATGATATTTGCTGTAGGCTTTTCATAGATGGTTTTTATGAGATTGAGGAATGTACTTTCTATCCTTACACTCTGAAGGGTTTTAATGAGGAAAGGATGCTGTATTTTGTCAAATAACTTTTCTGCATCTATTGAGAGGCTCATATATTTTTTGCTTTTTTCTTGTTGATATAATATATCACACTGGTTGATTTGCGAATGTTGAACCACCCATGCATCCCAGGGATGAATCGCACTTGGTCATGGTGGATAATCCTTTTAATGTACTGTTGGATCCTATTAGCTAGTATCTTGTTGAGAATTTTGGAGTCCATATTCATCACGGATATCGTTCTGTAATTCTCCTTTTTGATAAGGTCTTTGCCTGGTTTGGGGATGAAGGTAATACTGGCCTCATAGAATGAGGTTTGGTAGTTTTCCTTCTGTTTCTATTTTTTGTAACAGCTTTAGGAGAACAGGTATTATTTCCTTTTTTAATGTTTCGTAGAATTCCCCGGGGAATCCATCAGGGCCTGGAGTCTTGTTTTTCTGGAGTTTTTTTTTTTTATTATTATTATTATCACTGCTTCAATCTCTTCATAATTAATCGCTCTGTTTAAAAAAATCAATTTCTTCCTGTTTCAGTCTTGGTAGTTTATAGGTTTCCAGGAAGGCATCCATTTCTTCCAAGTTGCTTAGTTTATTGGTGTAAAGCTGTCGATAAAAGTTTCTAATGATCCTTCCTATTTCATTGGTGTTCGTCTTGATCTCTCCTCTTTCATTCATAATTTTATTAATTTGGGTCCTTTCTCTATTCTTTTGAATAAGTCTGGCCAGTGGTTTATCTATCTTATTTATTCTTTCAAAGAACCAGCTTCTAGTTCTGTTGATCTGCTCTACTGTGCTCCTGGTTTCTAATTCATTGATCTCTTCTCTAATCTTGATCAACTGCTTTCTCGTGCATGGGTTAGGCCTGTTTTTCTGTTCCAGCTCCAGCTTCTTGAGTTGAGAATATAAAAACTGCATTTTAGATTTTTCTATTCTTTTGAGTGAGGCTTAGATGGCTATGTATTTTCCCTTTAGGCCTGCATTTGCAGTGTCCCATAGGTTTGGGACCATTGTGTTTTCTTTCTCTTTGGTCTCCATAAATTTTTTAAATTGATTTTTAATTTCCTGGTTTATTGAATCATTCTTGAGCAGGACGGTTCTTAGTTTCCATGTGTTTGAGTTTCTTCCAAATTTTTCCTTGTGATTGAGTTCTAATTTCAAAGCATTGTGGTCTGAGAACATGCAGGGAATAATTTCAGTCTTTTGGTATCATTTGAGACCTGTTTTGTGACCCAGTATATGGTCTATTCTGGAGAACTTTCCATGTGCATTCGAAAAGAATGAGTATTCTGTTGTTCTGGGCTGTAGTGTTCTATATATATCTATGAGGTCCCTTTGGTCCAGAATGTCATTCAAAGCTCTTGTTTCTTTGTTGATTTTCTGCTAAGGTGATCTGTCTATTGCTGATAGTGGAGTGTTGAGGCCCCCTACTATTAACGTATTTTTATCTATATGTCTCTTTAGTCTGGTTAAGAGTTGGTTTGTGTATTTTGCTGCTCTCCCGTTGGGGGCGTAGATATTTATAATTCTCATATCCACTTGTTGGATACATCCTTTAAGAATAATATAGTGCCCTTCTGTATCTCTAACTACAGTCTTTAGTTTAAGATCTAATCTGTCTGATATGAGAATTGCTACCCCAGCTTTCTTTTGAGGTCCATTGGCATGAAAGATGGTTTTCCATCCCTTCACTTTCAGTCTGGATATATCTTTAGTTTCACGATGAGTCTCTTGTAGACAGCAAATGGTTTGGTCATGTCCTTTTATCTAATCTGCCACCCTGTGGCATTTTTTCAGAGCATTTAGGCCATTCAGATTGAGAGTGATTGTTGAGAGAGATTATTTTAATGTTGTCCTGTTGCCTGTAAAGTCTTTGTTTCTATAGATTGTAAATTTCTGTTCTGTATCACTCTTGGGACCTTTTTACTTTTATAGAACCCCCTTAATATCTCTTGTAGGGCTGGTTTCAGGGTTACGAATTTGGTCAGTGTCTGGCGATCCTGGAAGGTCCTTCTCTTTCCATCAATTCTGAATGACAGTCTTGCTGGAT
The DNA here is from genome assembly GCF_002007445.2 of Ailuropoda melanoleuca. Taxonomy (NCBI): domain Eukaryota; kingdom Metazoa; phylum Chordata; class Mammalia; order Carnivora; family Ursidae; genus Ailuropoda; species Ailuropoda melanoleuca. The sequence goes on from NC_048221.1 coordinate 10,082,660, forward strand.
AAAGGATCCTTGGCTGCATGTTTTTCTCGGATAGAGCTTTGAAAGTATCCTGCCAACCCTTCCTCTCATTCCAGGGCTGTGTAGACAGGTCTGACGTAATTCTGATATTTTTGCCCCTGGACGTGAGAAATTTCTTCGCTGTAGGCACTTTCAATACTGTATGCTTGGATCTAATATTTGCGAAGTGCACTATGGCCTGACCTGGCATAGGTTTTTCATGGTTGACCTTGGAAGGGGTCCTCTCTGCCTTTTGGACATGAATGCTTGTTTCCTTTGCTAGATTAGGGAAGTTTTCAGGTATAATTTGTTCAAATATCTCTTGTAGACCTCTCTCTTTCTTCACCCCCTCGGGGATGCCGATGATTCTGACATTGGAACATTACATTGAGTCAGTAATCTCCCATAACCTACATTCTTGAGATTGGATTTTTTTGAGCCAAGTTTCTGTTTTAACTTTCTCTTCTACCATCCCATCCTCCAATTCACTAATTCGTTTTTCTGCCTCATTTACCCTGGATGTCAGAGCATCTAGTTTTGACTGCATTTGATTCATAGCATTTTTAATTTCTGCCAGATTCGCTCTCATTTCCACCCTTAGAGATTCTTTATTCTCGTTAACATTTTCGTTAATACTTTTTTCAAGTCTACACATCATCTTGACCATTGTTACTCTGAACTCCATTTCTGATAATTTGGTTATATCCATATCCATCAGTTCTGTGGCAGAGGCCAGAGACTCATTGTCTTTTCTTTCCTGGTGGGGATTTCTCCTTCTCATCATTCTGATGAGGAGAGGTTGCGGGGTTGTCCAGAGCCCAAATTATTGACTGGGACCCAGGCAGTGCGCACTTGTTTTAAAGGGACCTTAAGGATGTGGGCTTCTTGATTTTCCAGCCTGCCTTCTGGGGGAGGGGCCTGCTGTGCCGATACTCAGGCAACCCTGTTTGGGTAGAGTCTTCCTGTCCCCTGCGAGGGGGGATAGGGATGGGCACACTGTGAGCCGGTATTTCTGGGCTTTTGTTCTCTGGCCGCTTTCCCTGGTGGTTTGCTGTGCCTCTTCTGAGAGTCAGAGCAGCAGCGGCCGAATCTCAGCCTCTGTCTCAGAACAGAGGGATCGCGGACCATTCTCCACTGATGTTCTGGCCACTTTAACTCTGTTTCTGTTGGTGCTGCTAAAAACCCTGCAGCGTCCCGGGTTGTGCACCCCACAGCCAGTGTCCCAGCCCTCACTTCCAAGGCCGGCGCGTCTCTGTCCTTTGTGTTTCTAACACCTGCAGCTGCCCCTGGTTCCCGCACTTGCTCCCGAGCTCTCTGTTTCAGTGTGGTTCGCGCACACTCCGGAGCTCCAGTTTTCAGAGTGGTCGCGTGTTCCCCCGCTCACGGTCTCAGTCTGCTGTCTCACGGGTGTCGGTCTGCGAGTCCGCCCACTCCCCGGTGCAGGTGGCTACTGCATCCCAGCGCCCGGACATGGCGGCTCCCTCCCCCTTCTGTTTATCTTCCGACATCTGTGCACGGTTTCATGGTTCCCCGCTTCGTACCTCAATACTCAGCACTGGAGATGTTCATTTGTAGAGATCCAGATGTATCTTCCTGCATCTCAGGCTGATTCCGTGGATGTTCAGGCTGGTCTGGTACCTATCCAGCTTGACTCAGGGGACTGGCTGAGAAATGGGTCCCCTACTCCTCCGCCATCTTTTGCCTCCCCCCATGTTCCTATTATTATCCTTTCCAAATGAAAATAGAAATCTTCCTTGGCTAGTTGAATTTAAATAAAAAAATAAAGACAGATTATAAAACAAACAAACAAAAAACAATAAAACAAAACCAAAGGAAAATAGAAGTCTTGCCTTTGTTATTTTTTAATGCCCAGGTCCCAGCACAGAGCCTGATGGAAAATGCCTGCTCAGTAGTTTTGGATGAATGAAATTCAGGATCTCCACGGATGTCATAAATGTTTTTGAAACTTCATTATGAAGTATCCCTATCCTTCTCAATCTGAATCAAAACTCCACCCCGCTCCCTCTTGGCATTTTTTTTCTTTGATATAATATATATATATATATATATATATATACATATATAAATATATATATATTTTTAAAATCTTTTATTATGTTTTTAGTCACCATACAGTACATCATTGGTTTTTGATGTAGTGTTCCATGATTCATTGCGTATAACACACTGCGCACCATGCAATACGTGGCCTCCTTAATACCCGTCACCAGCCTCTTCCAGGCCCCCACCCCCTCCCCTCTAAAACCCACAGACTGTTTTCTGGAGTCCATAGTGTCTTGTTTTTCATTCATCCTTTTGTTAACCCCCAGTCATTCTTCCCTTCCGTCTCCTACCGACCTCCCTGCTATTCCTTATGTTTCACAAATGAGTGAAACCATATGATAATTTTCTTTCTCTGCTTGACTCATTTCATTTAGCATGGCATTTTTTTTAGGGGCTCACAGCCAGTAAAGATCTAAGCTGATCACAATTCAGTCTGAGAACTCATCACCAACAGGGGAAGGATGGAGAATCCATAGGGTAGAGAGGAGAATGGTTGTCATCATGTTGCCCCGGGTGCGTCATGAGCCTCCTTTCTCCTCCCACCCAGGATGCTGACATTTAAAGCCACAGCTCAGCTCTTCATCCTGGGCTGCACGTGGTGCCTGGGCGTCCTGCAGGTGGGTCCAGCTGCCCACGTCATGGCTTACCTCTTCACCATCGTCAACAGCCTGCAGGGCGTCTTCCTCTTCCTGGTGTACTGCCTCCTCAGCCAGCAGGTACCACTGCCTAACTCCCACCCAGGACCCTTCCTGTCCTCACTCCTGTCAGTGAGCTGATCCAGAATACACATTTCCTCTGCAGGTGCGGGAGCAATATGGGAAATGGTTCAAAGTGATCAGGAAAACAAGAGCCAAGTCTGAGAAATACACGCTGTCCAGCAAGGTCGTGTCTGATGCCTCCCAGCCCACCATGGTAAGATCAGGCATTGCTCTCGGAACACTTCACTAAGCGATCGCTTGAGTACCATATGCTTATCACACTGAACAACTTTAGTGTGCAGCAGATGATGCCCCAGGGCGTCTCACACTTGGTTTGCTTTTTTTTTTTATCACTTGGTTTGCTTTTTGACTCTTTCCCTCTTACTTTAATGTTAATAATTTAGCTATTAATTAATTCTTAACATTTGGACTCCTCTATGAAGACGATGCTTCCTTCCACTTGCTCTTTGGATCCCATCATTCATGCCATCTCAATAATCTTTAAGTATTACCAATGTCCTTTTAAAAAGTTTTGTTTAAGAATATATTTTGCTCCCTAGGGAACTGTGTTCATCTTAACTCTTACACATCAACACTCATGAAACACCTGCTATATGGCAGGCATGGCTAACTAAGTAAACAAGAATCAGTGATTGGAACTGTCAATGCACATTCCACTCAGGCCACGTTATCCTCTCCTTTTTCTCTATACCCACCTATATCTCACAGTCACTGAGCAGCAAGTCCCAGAAAGGCAATCATGGGGGAGGTGGATGTACATATTTATAAATTAAACAGAAGTACTAGCTGGCCTTTTGGACTTTCTCATAAGGATGCCTGGTATTTTCAGCACTCTACCCACTGCAAAACCAGGAAGGGAAAGCTGTATGGTGTGGGAAAATTCATGGGGAGGGTTATCCAGAACCAACACTTACTGGTTTAGATTGAACTGAGTTCTTTACCTATGGTTTCTCATCTCTTATATTTTCTGTTAAAGACTCCCCTGAGTCTCCCTTCCCATCTAAAGGAGTCTACTCTGCTGCCAGGAAGTCCTCCTGCACTACCCCATTCACCCAAACTCCACTAACACTGGTTCTGCCTCTGAGTCTTCTGTGTTTTCCCCCTTTCTCAGCAAATGTTCTCACCACCTACTTCACAGAGAAAATCAGAGTCATGATGATGACACCTCGTGAGCTCTATGCCATTGGCCAGACCAACAAAATAACAGCATGCTTCCTGTCAACATTCCAGATCATTGATGCAATTTCTTTGTTCTTCTAGGAAGAGTGCTTCCGCCTGCTCTTTGGAGCCCATCCTTTATACCTTATCAATTATGTTTAAATTACTGTTCACACATACTTCCTGTCTCTCTCCCCTTCCCTCTAGCACCGTCTCAACAATATTCTTCCCATAGTCCTGAAAAAATGGTTGGTTCTCTTCTATCTTAAAAACATGGATTACTTGCCCTCCTTTTACTACCAGGCAAGAGTTGACTTCTCTGTCTTCCATTTCCTTGCCTTAAACTTACTCCCTCCTCCCTCAACCCTTCCAAATATGGTTTCTTTCCCCCATCGTGCCACCCAAACAAACATCTCTTGGACCTACAATGATCTCCCTGTCCCTAAAAGTTTTCTCAGCAACTTCTGACTATTCATCCTTTCTCATGAAACACTCCATCCTTATTCTGTCTAGATTATACTCACGCACCCTTCTATGTCATTCTTCCATTCTCTCTTTGTTGCCTTTGTAGCTCTATCCAATGGATCAGTTCCAGAACAACTTCAGTCCTCATTAAATTCTCTCCTCCTGGACAATAGCGTCTATTTTTTATATTAATTACCACTAGACACAAACGATGGCCATATATATTTCTCTTGCTCTGATCTCTGAGATCTAGACAACTATTTCCAGCTTCTTATTTCTCATATCTTCAAGACACCTTTAGCTCAGCCTTTCAGTAGAAGAGTTGCAATCTCTACCCCAATTTATCCTTTCCTATGACGTCTTTCTCTCTCTTGATTGTACTCGATCAACCTGTGGCACTAATCTGGAACATAAAAGTTACTCTCAATGATGATTTTATTTCCCACCACAGCCTACCCACTATCCAATCCTTGTTGTTTTTATCTTCTCAATATGTCCCCAGTATTTCCTGCTGGCTCAATCTTCACCACCCCTCCTTAGCAGGATGCCATTTTTGCTTGGCTGAGCCACTGCTGTATCCTACTGGACCACCACTTTCTACTCTTATCAGCTTCTTGTGCATCCTTTACACACAAGCCAGAGGGACCTTTTCAAAACAGAAATAAAATAACGTCACTCCTTTGTTAAACTCATTACATGTAGGATCAAACCCCCAATCCTAAAATCAATGAGTATTTGCTTGGGTCGTCTTCTGCTTACCTCTCCAGCTTCATCTACCATAAACTCACCATTATTTTGGCCTCATCAGATTTCTTTCAATTTTTAAAATTCACTGTGTCTCTTTGGAACAAAGAATTCAACATACTCCCTGTACTCCTTCTTCTTGAAGCACTCTTTTGTTTTCCTTGACTCAAAACGAGGTAAACCCTCAGATCTCAGTTCATGCGTCCATTCCTACAAGAAACCTTCTCTTCCTGCTTAGATCAGGTCAGATTCTCTTGTTTTTCATTCTGATACCCTTGTGCCTTTCCTGCAGAGCATTTGTAAGAGTCCTTTACTCTTGGTTTTCACTGTTTCATTAGTGTCTGTGTTCCCACTGGATTTCAGCCCTGACAGGTGCCAGGTTGGTTTTCCCGTCTCAGGTATCCCCCAGCATTTCACACAGGGTTGGGCACATAGAAATGCTCAGTACCTAATTGCTGCATGACTGATTAAGTTAAATGAACAAACCGCAGCTGCAGAAGGTGCAGGAACTGTCTTGCTCACCAATCTCTTTGCATCTTTCCACATGCTCGATAATTGTCTAGTGAGCAAACAAGTGAATGAATAAATGAATGAGTGAATTTATGAAAACAGTAGATGAAAGAACTGATTAGTTTATGATGCCACTTTCTCTTGGGAATATCAAGGTAATTCTCTGCCCCATCGTTTTTTATTGACCATGATGTCTACTTATTAAGACCCAAATATTTCCTTATGATCCACGAGTATCATGTAGATCTTAGTTCCCAGACTGAAACAAGTCTGGAATGAAATACCACCTCTCTCAAGCGCTTGTATGTGAACTGGGTCAAATTGCTAAACATCATAATTCTTCCATTGTCTCCTTTTCTTTTCCCTACAGGAGACAGTTTTCTTAAATTTACTCAATTGGAACTAATTACTTGCTTCCATGTGTAGGTTTTTGGGTGGCTCATGCATTGGTGGGAGGGGGCTGAACATCTCCCACCCACATTGTAAACATTGATTCAGCCAAGGATGGGGAATGTAACCAAGCAGGAGCTAATGTAACATCCTTCAGTACAGCTGAGGCCATAACACAAGGGGAGGGCCCCACAGATCAAAGACGTTCCATTCTGGCTGTGTCACAGCCCATCCCACTTGGGGCTTGCACTTAATTGGGAAGAATGTAACAAGCAGTCTCTACCTTTCTGTTTCGGGAATGATCACAGTACTTAACCTCCATGTTCTTTAGTTAGCTCAGCCTCAGCAAGTCCATATCCTCATCCCTTGGAGCTAGAACCTAGGAGTCCCTGAATAGGATCTGAGCTTCCCTCACTCCAGAATCCCAGAAAATGATGTTTCCACATATATACTTCAGTTGTATTAGTTTCCTTTTTCTGTTGTAACAAGTTATCACAGACTTATTGCTAAAAACCACACAATCATTAGGGGTCTTTTGGTGGCTCAGTTCGTTAAGCATCTGACTCTTGATTTCAGCGCAGGTCATGATCTCCGTGTCCTGAGATCTGGCCCCGCAGTGGGCTCCGTGCTCAGTGTCAAGTCTGCTTGAGATTCTCTCTCCCTCCCCTCCCCCACCTGCACACACACTCTCTCTCTGAAAAAAATAAGTAAACCATTGCTGCTATGAACTTTGGGGTGATGTGCCTCTCTTTTCACTACATACGTATCTTTGGGATAAATACCTAGTAGTGCAATTGCTGGGCGGTAGGGTAGCTCTATTTTTAACATCTTGTGGAACCTCTGTACTGTTTCGTATAGTTACATGCAACTGATGAATCATTGGACACTACACCAAAAACTAATGATGTACTATATGCTGGCTAACTGAAAATAATAAAAAAATAAATAAGCACATCTTTATTTTTTTTTTTTTAAAGATTTTATTTATTTATTTGACAGAGATAGAGACAGCCAGCGAGAGAGGGANCATCTTGTGGAACCTCTGTACTGTTTTATAGTTACATGCAACTGATGAATCATTGGACACTACACCAAAAACTAATGATGTACTATATGCTGGCTAACTGAACATAATAAAAAAATAAATAAGCACATCTTTAAAAAAAGCACAAACATATATCTTATAGCTCTAGAAGTTCAAAGTTTCAAATGATCTTATGGGAGTAAAATCAAGGGNATCTTTAAAAAAAAGCACAAACATATATCTTATAGCTCTAGAAGTTCAAAGTTTCAAATGATCTTATGGGAGTAAAATCAAGGGGTGAGCAGAGCTGAGTTCCTTCTGGAACCTCTAGGAGAGTTTTTGATTTCTCACATTTTCCAGCACCTAGAGCCTGCCCGCTTTCCCTAAATAGTGGCCCCTTGCTCCATTCCCTTTCAAAGCCTGCAGTAGGGCGTCTTCAAATCTCTCTCATTCTCTCTCTCTCCCCCCTGGTATTGCCAGTTGTATCTCCTTTCCTGTCTTTGACTCTCCTGTCTCCCTCTTTCCCTTAAAAAGACCTTAGTCATTTTACTGCCTCACTTCTCATCTGAGATACTTAATTTTGTTTCGGAAGTCCATTTTTTCCCATGTCAAAATACATATTCACAGGATCCAGAGATGAGAATCTGGGCACCTTTGGGAGAGTCATTACTCTGTCTAATGTACATGGTTTTGGTTTGCTTATTATAGAACCATCAAAATCTGCCTGGTATTATAGTGTTTGAGTAAATATCAACCCCCCCCAAGATGATCTGCACAGTGAACAAACATACTTTCTGTGACAAAAATGGCATCAGATAGCCAAGGAAGTGGTCTAAAGTGTAAGTCATCTGATCAGCTGTTTCCACTGTCTGCGAGCAAAGGACCAAGCAAATCCATTCTTTAATGTAGTTGTATTTTCTCCTGTCTCCTAAAATTTGGTGCCTCTGGTGTTTGAAGATATAGGAGTGTCTCCCCCTCATCCTGTCATCTCTTCTGTGGCTTCTTGAAGCCCTGTTCAAGAAAAACACAATATATGCTCTTGCATTCAGTTCTGAGTAATTTCACAAAGCATAATTTTTATAATCTTATTGTGCAGAGGTAAGCATGTGAAGTTGCCTAACTCAAACACCAGAAATCACACTAAGCTTTCTGTAGACCCAGGAACAAATAACTCATATTAGAAATGGAAATGGAAAGGATAAGGGGGAAAAAGGAAAATTAATTGTTTTTTCCTTTACATCTGAGGTGATTGACAACACGTAACATTTCCAACCTTGTGTTAATTTCCCACCTTCCCTCTTTTATTTCTCTCCATGTAAAGCAGCATTTCACAAACATTGAAGCAGAGGGATCAGGACACACATCTTGAAAGAGACAGATCTTTTTTTTCCTTCTGCAGCACATTTCTTTGGTTTTATCTTCTGTAACTTGGGGGTTAAGATTTGTAGGGAGATGGGACTTCTGGGGAAGACCAGAGTCTCACCAAATGTAATATAGATATAGTATGGTGTTTTGATCTTCCTCCGACATGTTCACCTGGCAAGGAAATTTTGTGATTGAAGGCTTCATTAAATTTTTATTTCTTTTTCCAAAGGAAACTTTTAAAAAATATTTATTTATTAATTTAGAGGGAGAGAGAGAGCATGAGTGGGGGGGGCAGAGGGAGAGGGAGAGAGAATCTCAAGCAGACTCTGTGCTTAGCATGGAGCCCAACGTGGAGCTTGATCTCACAACTCTCATCATGACCTGAGCTGAAACCAAGGGTCAGACGTGTAACTGACTGAGCCACACAGATGCCCCAAAGGAATCTTTAGAATTATCTCTCTGTAGTCTTTTGTGACATTTCTAAAAATTATTTTTTCTAGGTGAATTAAAATATATCTTGACTTATATCCACTTATCCCATGGAATATTGGAACTGTTATTCTCTGAGCCATTGAGAGGAAAAACAAGACTTTGTTTCGTGTGTTTCAAGAAATTCACCATGTCAACAACGTGAAAGAAGTCAATCATGTTTGACACTCAAGATCTGCAAAATTTGGAATTTTTCTGTATCCTTCAGTGTGCTCGGAAGACTTTTAACATTTAAAGGGCCAGATGTGGCTCAATTTCTTCGTCACTTTGGGTTATGTCTTTTTCTGAAGCCTCTCCTTCCTACAAAGTCCCTTCCAGATGCTGAACATCTATGAACAGGAAAACCCAACTTAATGGATTTTCCTACCAAAACCATCCATAAGAATGGAAAAGTTCACACCATAGTATGGATTTTGAAATTTCTTTGTTCTGCTTTCTGTGGGTTAAATTATTCACTCATTCAAAGATACTGATTTCTCACTAGGTCTAAGGCTGAGACCAAGGGAGACACAGGTTTTGCCTTCATAGAGATTTTGGGGGCAATAAAGTGATTTTTTGCAGCTAGAGTCGACTCAGAGGTTGAAATATTCCTACAAATCACATCTCTATAGCTGAACAATTGAAGTATAATCCATTTCACAGACACCATCTTGTTTAATCCTCACATGATGATACAGATAGTTTGAAAACTCAGATCATGATATGTATGTTTTCAACTTTGTGGGCCAGTGTTTTAGGCAAGGTTGTCCAGAGAAATAGAACCACTGGACACACACACACACATGCACAGACACGTGTTTTTGTGAATTGAGTTATAATAAGGTATGGACTCACGTGATTATGGAGCTAAGTCCCACAATCTGCTGTCTGTAAGCTGGAGACTCAGGAAGACAGTGGTGTAGTTTGAAGGCGTGAGAGCCTGAGAACTGATGGTGTAAATTCCATTCTGTGTCTGAAGGCCTGAGAACCAGGTGTGTTGATTCTAAAAGATGGATGTTCCAGTCAAACCATCAGCCTGAGTTAATTCAATCTTTCTCCAATTTTTATTTTATCAGGCCCTCAAGGGACTGGATGATGCCCATCCACCTTGGAGAGGGCCTTCTCTTTAACCCCATCCAACTCACATGCTAATCTCTCCTGGAAATACCCTTACAGATGCACCCAGAATTCCTGTTTAACCAGATATCTGGCATCCTGTGGCCCAGTCAAGTTGACACATATGAAATTAACCATCATGGCTAGAATCTATAGCAAAAATTTAACTCTGACATTGTAGCATGAAAACCTGTATAATGAATGATCATGACTGTGTTTTAATAAAACCTTATTTTTGGACACTGACTTTCATTGAATGTCCACAGGACATGAAATTTCATTCTTCTTTTGATTTTTTCACCTGTTAAAAAATGTAGAGGGTATTCTTACCTTGTGTGGTGTACAAAACTGGTGGTGAGCCAGAATTGGCCCGTGGGCTGTAGTTTGCTGATCTGTATCTTAGAAAGGTCAGGAAGCTTTTCATCCCACACCATTTTTCAAATATTTGATAAGTACTTGCTCTTTAAGGCATGATGCTAAATTGAAAGAAATGGAAATGGATAAGGCAGACTTGATTCCCGTGTCAGGGAATCCCAAGGACCTGTGTATTAGCTTAGACTTCATAACAAAATACCATAGACTGGGGGGCTGAAACAACACTCTTCCTGACTACCTTCTCATTGTGTGCTCCCATGGCCTTTTCTGACTTTCAAGTGTAAAGTGAAAAAGAAAAACTCTCAGGTGTCTCTTCTTTTTTCTTTTCTAACATTTTCTTTATTTACGTGTGTGTGTGTGTGTGTGTGTGTGTGTGTGACAGAGAGAGAGAGAGAGAGAGAGAGAGAGAGAGAGAACAAGCAGGGGGAGCAGCAGGCTGGTTTCTGAGCAAGGAGCCCAACATGGGACTCAATCTCAGGTCCCTTGGATCATAACCTGAACCGAAGGCAGATGCACAATGGACTGATGACCCAGGCATCTCTCAGGTGTCTCTTCTAAAAAAGGCACTAATCCCATCTAAGGGCCCCACTCTCATCTCATTCTAGTTATCTTCCAAAGACCCCATCAGCAAATACCACACATGGGGGGGTGGGTTGGGATTCAACATGTGAATTGGGTAGAGGATCACAAACATTTAGTCCACAACAATCTTTAAGGTGGGAAACCAGAAGTAAGGGAACATGCAGTATAGTAGCAACTGTGGCCTAGGGGATGCTGTGTCTGTGGGGACATGGCAGATGTGGAGCAAACCCTGGCTGGGGAGGGCAGGTGGGAAGGAGCACTAGTGTCAACTGATGGCTGCATCCCTAGGATATGCTTTGGGAGGCTGATCCCAGCATTTGTCCCCTTTGCTTTACCTTTTAGTTTCATAGGTAGAACTTAGTGATTAATCAGTTGTATACAACACCCAGTGCTCATTGCATCAATTGCCCTCCTTAAAGCCCAAAACCCACTTATTACATCCCTCCACCCACCTCCCTCCAGCAACCCTCAGGTGGTTTCCTAGATTTCAGCATCTCATATGGTTTTCCTCCCTCTCAATTTTCATCTTACTTTTTCCCCTTCCCTTTCCCTATGTTCATCTGTTTTGTTTCTTAAATTCCATGTATGAGTGAAATCATATGGTATTTATCTTTCTCCGACTGAATCATTTTACTTAGCATAATACCCTTAATTCCATCCACGCTATTGCAAATGGCAAGACTTCATTCTTTTTGATGGCTGAGTAATATTAAATTGTATAAATATATACCACCTCTTCTTTATTCATTCATCTGTTGATGGACATCTGGGCTCTTTCCATAGTTTGGCTATTGTGGACATCGCTGCTATAAATATTTTGGTTCAGGTGCCCCTTCAGATCACTATGCTTGTATTGCTTGGAAAATACTAAGTAGTGCAGTTTCTGGGTTGTAGGGTAGCTCTATTTGTAACTTCTTGAGGAACCTCCAGGCTGTTTTCCAGAGTGGCTGTATCAGCTTGCATTCTCTCTAACAGTGTAAGAGTTTTCTCCTTGTTCTGTACCCTTGCCAACATCTGCTGTTCCCGGACTTGTTAAATTTAGGCATTCTGACTGTGTGAGGTGGTATCTCACTGAGGTTTTGATATGGATATCCCCGATGTCAAGTGATGTTAAGCATATTTTTATGTGTCTGTTGTCTATTTGTATGTCTTCTTTGGAGAAATGTCTGTTCATGTCTTCTGCCAATTTCTTGACTGAATTCTTTGGGTGTTGAGTTTGATAAGTTCTTTAGAGATCTTAGATACTAGCCCTTTATCTGATATGTCATTTGCAAATATCTTCTCCCATTCCGTGGTTGCCTTTTAGTTTTGTTGACTATTTCCTTGCTGTGCAGAAGTTTAAACTTGATGAAGTCCCAAAAGTTCATTTTTGCTTTTGTTTCCCTTGCCTTCAGAGACATGTCTTGCAAGAAGTTGCTGTACTTGAGGTCGAAGAAGTTGCTGCCTGTGTTCTCTAGGATTTTGATGGATTCCTGATTCACATTTAGGTCTTTCATCCTTTTGAGTTTATTTTTGGGTATGGTGTAAGAAAGTGGTCCAGATTCATTCTTCTGCCTGTGGTTGTCCAATTTTCCCAACACCACTTGTTGAAGAGACTGTCTTTTTTCCATTGGATATTCTTTCCTGCTTTGTCAAAGATTAGTTGACCATTGAGTTGAGGATTCATTTTTGGGTTCTCTCTTCTATTCCATTGATTTATATGTCTGTTTTTGTGCCAATACCAAACTGTCTTAATGATTACAACTTTGTAGAGCAACGTGAAGTCCAGAATTGTGATACCTCTGGCTTTTGTTTTCTTTTTCAACATTCCTTTGGCTACTTGTTGTCTTTTTTGGTTCCACACAAATTTTAAGTTTGTTTGTTCCAGCTCTGGGAAAACTGCTGATGGTATTTTGATGGGGATTGCACTGAATGTGTAAATTGCTTTGGGTACCATAGACATTTTATTTATTTACTTATTTATTTTTATTTATAGTTATTTTAAATTCTTTTATTATGTTGTATTAGTCACCATACAGTACATCATTAGTTTTTTT
>NC_048221.1:10095772-10102169 GCF_002007445.2 Ailuropoda melanoleuca
ACTGCTTTTTGACCTCCATAATCTCAGACAAGAAGTCTCTTGTTAATCTCATTGAGGATCTCTTGTACAGGAAAAATCAATTTTCTCTTGACACTTTAAAGATTTTGTCTTTGTCCTTTGTCAGTAGGTCTGTGATGTGTTTCAGTGTGGATCTCTTTGAGTTTACTCCAGTTGTACTTCATTGAGCTTCTTGGATGTGTAGATTGATATTTTTATTCAAATTTGGGGAATTTTTAGCTATTCATTCTTCAAGTATTTTTCTTCCCTTTAACTTCGTCTTCTTCTGGGACTCCAATTATGTGTATATTGATGGATTGGTCCTGTGCCACAAATCTCTGAGGTTCTGTTCATTTTTCTTCACTCTATTTTCTTTCTGTTCCTTAGTGAATAATTTCCATTGACCTGTATTCAAATTTATTACTTTTTTTCTTTTACCAGCTCCAATCTGTGTTGAGCCCTTCTGGTGAATTTTTCACTTCAGTTATTGAATTTTTTAACTCTAGAATTTCTATCTGGTTCCATACATAATATCTATTGCTTTATCCATATCCATATTCAACAACACTGTAATTGTTTTTTCTTTAATTTTTTAGACATGCTTTAGTATTTTTAATGTATTTATAATATCTGATTAAAAGACTTTATCTACAAAGTTTGAAATCTGTGGTTCCTTAGAGATGTTTTCTTTTGACTGATTTTTTTCCTTTGTATGTTGCACATTTTCCTGTTTTTTTTTGGATATATCATAAATTTTTGGTTAAAACTCAAAATTTTAGATAATATATTGTAACACTTCTGTTATAATGTTCCTCCACCATCGAAGATATGTTGCTGTTTCTGGTTTGTGGTGTTTTGTTTGTTTGTTTGTTTAGTGACTTTCCTGGACTAATTCTGTAAATTGTTCATTCCTTGCAGTGTGTGATCCTTGTAGGGTGTTGGTTACATCTGGGTCAGTATAATTTAATGGCCACCCAATGCTTGTTCAGAAGATTTTCTTAATGCTTTGCCTATCTTCTTTATCCATTCATCTGTCTATGGACATTGGGCTCTTCCCATATTTTTTTGCTGTTGTGGACATTGCTGCTATAAACATTGGGGTGCATCCCATGCCTTTTTTGAGTGAGGCATTATCCTTGTGCATCCTTAGACTTAGAGGAATGTTTCAGAGGTTTTCAAAATTTGTTATGGTCTTTTGGTTCTCCAGTATTTCCTTTTAAATTGCTGGACAAGTTCTTGTTAATCCCACTTGAAATCATAGGCCTTGACAGCTGGTGATGTGACAGTAGTTGGCTATTGTATCGGTAATGCCCTAGCATAGGCTCCCCTCTCCCCCATGAGTTTTCAGTCAAATCAAATAGTCACCAAATTTAGAGAATAAAGAGTTAGGTAACTACAGGGTTACAAAAAAATATTGGCTGTGTTCTGGGGGTGATGATGATGCTTTTAGTGGAGCTCCAAAAATAGTCAGATCTCTCCATTGTCTTCAGTGCTCTCAACTTTTGGCTGCGACACCACCAAGCTCTATGCTAACCATCCCAGCCTCCTTTCTCTCTAGTCTTAGCGAGGTGTAGTAGTTTCTCTTGGATAGACTATGTTCAATTTGTTCTGCGGTTCCTCCATTCAGGAGGTTAGTTTCCAGGACGTGCACTCCTAACCACAACATACAGCTTACACTCACCTTCATCAACTGAGCTCTTCCCGGGTGTCTTTCTTGGACATTTCAGTTCTCTCTTGCTTACATTATTCTTAGTCTATATTTCAGTTGTCCTGAAATGGCCTTCCACACTCTCTATTGTTCTGAAATGCCCTGCCCACTCTCTCCTTTATCCTAATGTAGAATCAAAAGTGAATTCTGTCACTGTGTATCAGTAAAACCTTCAGTCATCGACCTAAGCTCTCTGCATTAGTTACCAACGTGTGATCATAAGAGAATCTGATTTGTGCTGTTGTTAAAATTAAATCGAATAACTTAACAACAAAAGACAAATAACTCAATTTAATTAATCAGTTGGAAGAGCATGTGACTCTTTTATCTCAGGGTCATGAGTTTGAGCCCCATGTGGGGCATAGAGATTAATTAAGGAAATAAAAAACTGAAAAAATGGACAAAACATTTTAATAGACATTTCCCCAAAAAAGATATGTGAATGACCAATTAGCACATGAAAAGATGCTCAGCAACCTTAGTCATTAGGAAAATGCAAGTCAAAAACCACCAGTGAGAAAATACTGTGTACCCATTAGTGGAGATGATTAAAAAAGACTGGCAATAAAAAGTGCTTGGAAGGATATGGAAAATTTGGAGCACTCATACATTGCTGGTTGGAATGTAAAATGGTGCAACCATTTGGGAACATGGTTTAACAGTTTTTCACAAAGTTCAATATACAGCTACCATATGCTAGGTATATACCCCAAACAAATGGAAACATATGTTCAAACAGAAACTTGTATATGAATCCTCATAGTAGCAGTATTCAATATTGGAAGCAACCGGAATGCCTATCAATTGGTGAATGGATAAACAAAATGTAACATATCCATCCAGCAGAATATTATTTTGCCATGGCTAATTGAACATAATAAAAAATAAGACTAGGAATATAACTCATCCATAAAAATGTGCTGCAGTGTGGATGAACTTTGAAAGCTTGATGCTAAATGAAAGAATCCAGTCATGAAAGACCACATATCTCATGATACCACTTATGTAAAATGTTCAGAATAGACAAATCCATCAAGTGAGAAAGCAGAGTAATGGTGCCCTGGGGGGAGGGTGGGGACTGGAGTGTGTGGAGGTGGGAGTACATGACTGCTAATGTAAATGAAATTTCTCTTAGAGGAGTTGAAAATGTCCAAAAGTTAGATTTTGGTGCTGGTTGCACAACTTTGTAAATACCCTAAAGATCACTGAACTGTATGGTTTAAATGGGTGAATTTTATGGTCTGTAAAATAAATCTCAATAAAGCCATGAAAAACCGAACATAATAAATAAAAATAAAATAAAATACAAATAAAAGGCTAAGACCCCCGCCCCCCAGTAAAACTAAGTTGATGGCTTTGGCAGCCAATGGAAAAAAATTCAATTGAACTGTGCAAGAAAAGCCCTTGAAATCATGTTAGGTTCACAGGACTCTCAAAATCTGTTAACATGTTTGTGGGCTTCTTTGCTTCCACACTGTTTATCTCAGTAACATCCTTCACTGTTAATATCACAGCTAAAATTATAGTTTCCTTAGAGAATCTTCCTTACCCATCCTAATCCCCGAGACTCCAAACTAAGCATTAACATCCAATGATACATCTCATAGCATCACATTTTTGTTTTATTGTTACAGTATGTCTAATTGTGTGTCTCATACTCCACGTGAGATTTGTGGGTTTTAAGACCATGTTTACTTTCTTTACCACTGTATCTTCAGAGGCAACCACAGAGCCTGTCACAAAAGATTTGCATTAACATGGATGGAATTGGGGGGGATTATGCTAAGTGAAATAAGTCAGGTAGAGAAAGACAATTATCATACAGTTTCACTCATATGTGGAACATAAGGGATAGAGCAGAGGACCACAGGGAAAGGGAGGGAAAATGGAATGGGAAGAAATCAGAGAGGGAGACAAATCATGAGAGACTCTGGACTCTGGAAAACAAATAGGGCTACAGAAAGAAGGGGGGTGGGAGGGTAGGGTAACCAGGTGATGGGTATTAAGGAGGGCACGTGTTGGGATGAGCACTGGGTGTTATATGCAACTAATGAATCGTTGAGCACTACATCAAAAACTTATGATATACTCTATGCTGGCCAACTGAACATAATAAAAAAAAGAGTCACTTAAAATTGTTGAAGAACGAATGAATGAATTTATATAATAGTTCTGTATTCCTAAGGACCAATGCATTTTTTATTCTCTCTCTTGCTCAGCTGCTGGCTCTACCCAAGTGAGAGATTTCTATGGAGCTTCCTTGGACCAGTCTGTGTCATCTTCTCTGTGAGTAATGACATCACAGCATCCTTGATGCTTAGCTGGGGGTCATTAGAAGAGCAGAATTTTAAAGGGGGTGACAGGGGCAGGCATGTCCCTGGATTGTCAGGGCATTGTTTGGTTTTCTAAGATTGCTCCTAAAACTACAAACTTTAACACGGTTGCTCAATATGGAAACAACTTAAATGTGGAATTGATGTTGGACAGGCCAGGATACAGATCACAGAATGAAATTTTATTCACTAAACCTTCTGTGGTTTCTTGAAGGTCAATTTAGCTTTCGTTCTGATGACCCTCTGGATTTTGAAAAGCAAACTGTCTTCCCTCAACAGTGACGTATCCACCCTCCAGAACACAAGGTAGGATGGAGAAGAGAGTGACAGCCCCACAGACATGTGTGGTTCTCAGGACAAAGCCATGTGACCCTGATGCTTCTTCTTAGGGGCTGCTGAGGGGGCCTAGAGCAGAGAGGTGCAGCTATCCTTCTATGGCAGCTGGCTCAGATTCAGTGGTGTGCTGCTGACACCCTGGCCAAAATGTTCTGTTTATTCCTTTTTTTTCCTCAGAGAAAGAGAGAGAGAGAGAGGGTGGGGAAGGGGAGGGCAGAAGGAGAGGGAGGGAGAGAACCTTAAGCAGTCCCATGACACTGAGATCATGACCTGAGCTGAAATCAAGATTCAGATGTTAAGTGACTGAGCCACCCAAGTGCCTCTGTTCTATTTCTAACCCCAGTTTGTAACTCCCTCAGCAACAGGAAGAATTGGCATTGGTTAATAAACATTCTTTGGACTCTTGCCATCAATCCTATGACAAATGCGCAGAAAAAATTATGTTCCCATGAAGCACTTAGAAAAACCTGTGATTGCTTTCACAACCCAGCCTATACTTCCACACACCACCCTCAGTTCAGGCTCCTTCTGACCCCTCTTCCATTCCTTTCTGTGGAGAAAATTGTAGTCAATGTCAAATGTTCTGGGAGGCTTGGGCAGTCCTGTGCTCCAGCAACCTTTGTGCAAATGTTTGCTATTTCTTCCATGTCCCTATTATCCTTTCCAAATGCAAATAGAAATCTTGCCTTTGTTATTCTTAATACCCAGGTCCCACCTCAGAGACTGATGCAAAATTCCTCCTCTTTAATGTTGGGTGAATGAAATTCAGGATCTCCATGGAGCGTCATACATTTTTGAAACTTACATTATGAAGTATCCCTATCCTCCTCAATATGAATAAAAACTCCACCCTGGTCTCTCGTGACATTTTTTCTCTAGGGGCTCACAGACAGTAAAGATCAAAGCTGATCACAATTCAGTCTGAGAACTCATCACCAACAGGGGAAGGAAGAGGAATCCATAGGGTAGAGAGGAGAATGGTTGTCATCGTGTTGCCCCAGGTGTGTCACGAACCTCCTTTCTCCTCCTACCCAGGATGCTGACATTTAAAGCCACAGCTCAGCTCCTCATCCTGGGCTGCACGTGGTGCTTGGGCGTCCTGCAGGTGGGTCCAGCTGCCCACGTCATGGCTTACCTCTTCACCATCGTCAACAGCCTGCAGGGCGTCTTCCTCTTCCTGGTGTACTGCCTCCTCAGCCAGCAGGTACCACTGCCTAACTCCCACCCAGGACCCTTCCTGTCCTCACTCCTGTCAGTGTGCTGATCCAGAACATACATTTCCTCTGCAGGTGCGGGAGCAATATGGGAAATGGCTCAAAGCGATCAGGAAAACAAGAGCCGAGTCTGAGAAATACACACTGTCCAGCAAGGTCATGTCTGATACCTCCCAACCCAGCATGGTAAGATCAGGCATTGCTCTCGGAACACTTCACTAAGCGATTGCTTGAGTACCATATGCTTATCACACTGAACAACTTTAGTGTGCAGCAGATGATGCCCCAGGGTGGCTCACACTTGGTTTGCTTTTTTTTTTGTTAAGATTTTATTTATTTATTTGAGGGAGAGTGAGGGAGAGAGGGAGAGCATGAGTGGGGTGGGGAGAGGCAGAGGGAGAGGGAGAAGGAGGCTCCCCACCAAGCAGAGAGCCCCATGCAGGGCTCGATCCCAGGACCTTGGAATCAGTACCCAAGCTGAAGGCAGACACTTGAGTGACTGAGCCACCCAGGTGCCCCTGAGATGTAGGTGTTATGACTCCTTCTACTTTGAAGATTAAAAAATCAAATCTTGGAAAGACTGAGATGTAGGAAGGGCCTTCAACTCCATATTCTCTTCCCATTATCCCAATTTGAAGAATTACTACAAATATATATATATATATTAAATAATAATTTTTTATTCTATTATGTTAGTCACCATACAGTACATCCCAAGTTTTTGAATGTAACGTTCCATGATTCATTACTTGCGTATAACACCCAGTGCTCCATGCAATATGTGCCCTCCTTAATACCCATCACTGGCC
>NC_048221.1:10102639-10138799 GCF_002007445.2 Ailuropoda melanoleuca
TCAATTTTTAACTTTTTAAGGGAACTCCACACTGTTTTCCAGAGTGGCTGTACCAACTTGCATTCCCACCAACAGTGTAAGAGGGTTCTCCTTTCTCCACATCCTCTCAACATTTGTTGTTTCCAACCTTGTCAATTTTTGCCATTCTAACTGGCATACGGTGGTATCTTAGTGTGGTTTTGATTTGAATTTCCCTGATGGCTAATGATTTTGAACATTTTTTCATGTGTCTGTTAGCCATTTGTATGTCTTCATTGGAAAAGTGTCTGTTCATATCTTCTGCCCATTTTTTTAATAATATTTTTTTTATTATATTATGTTAGTCACCATACAGTACATCCCTAGTTTTTGATGTAAAGTTCCATGATTCATTACTTCTTCTGCCCATTTTTTTTAAAGATTTTATTTATTTATTCGACAGAGATAGAGACAGCCAGTTAGAGAGGGAACACAAGCAGGGGGAGTGGGAGAGGAAGAATCAGGCTCATAGCGGAGGAGCCTGATGTGGGGCTTGATCCCATAACGCCGGGATCACGCCCTGAGCTGAAGGCAGATGCTTAACCGCTGTGCCACCCAGGCGCCCCTGCCCATTTTTTTGATTTGATTATTTGATTCCTGTGTATTGAGTTTGAGTAGTTCTTTGTAGATCTTGGATACCAGTCTTTTATCTGTTATGTCATTTGCAAATGTATTCTCCCATTCCGTGGGCTGCCTCTTAGCTTTTTTGACTGTTTCCTTGGCTGTGCAGAAGCTTTTTATCCTGATNTTGGCTGTGCAGAAGCTTTTTATCTTGATGAAGTCCCACAAGTTCATTTTCTCTTTTGTTTGTCTTGCCTTTGGAGATATGTCATGAAAAAGGTTGCTGTGGCTGATATCAAAGAGGTTGCAGCCTATGTTCTTCTCTAGGATTTTGATGGACTCCTGTCTCACATCGAGGTCTTTCATCCATTTGGAGTTGATTTTTGTGTATGGTGTGAGAGAGTGGTCAAGTTTCATTCTTTTTGCATGTAACTGTCCAATTTCCCCAGCACCATTTATTGAAGAACTGTCTTTCTTCCACTGGATGTTTTTTCCTGTTTTGTCAAAGATTAGTTGCCCAAAGAGCCGAGGGTCCATTTCTGGATTCTCTATTCTGTTCCATTGGTCTATGTGTCTGTTTTTGTGCCAGTACCATGCTGTCTTTGTGATCACAGCTTTGTAGTACAGCTTGAAATTTGGCAACATGATGCCCCCAGCTTTGTTTTTCCTTTTCAACAATTCTTTGGCGATTCGTGGCCTTTTCTGGTTCCACACAAATTGAAGGGCTGTTTGTTCCAGTTCTTTGAAAAATGTCATTGGTATTTTGATCGGGATAGCATTGAAAGTGTAGATTGCTCTGGGTAGTATGGACTGAGTAGCATAGACATTTTAACTATGTCCTTTTATACCATGGAAAATTGGAACTGTTATTCTCTGAGCCATTGAGAGGGTAAACAAGACTTTGTTGTGTGTGTTTCAAGAAATTCACCATGTCAACAATGTGAAAGAAGTCAATCACGTTTGACACTCAAGATGTGCAGAATCTGGAATTTTTCTGTGTCCTTCAGTGTGCTCAGAAAACTTGCAACATATAAAGGGCCAGATGTGGCCCAATTTCTTGGTCACTGTGGGTTACATCTTTTTCTGAAGCCTCTCCTTCCTACAAAGTCTCTTCCAGATGCTGAACCTCTATGAGCAGGAAAACCCAACTCAATGGATCTTCCTACCAGCAACATCCACAAGAATGGAAATGTTCACACCAGTCTGGATTTTGTAATTTCTTTGTTCTGTTTTCTGTAGGTTTAATTATTCATTCATTCAGAGATATTGATTTCTCACTAGTTCTAAGGCAGAGATCAAGAGAGACACAGGTTTTGTCTTCATGGAGATTTAAGGGGGGGAATAAAGTGATTTTTGCAGCTAGAGTTGACTCGGAGGTTGAAAAATTCCTATAAATTATATCTCTATAGCTGAACAATTGAAGTATAATCCATTTCACAGACACCATCTTATTTCTTCCTCACCTGATGATACAGATAATTTGAAAACTCAAATCATGATAAGTATGTTTTAGGCTTTGTGGGCCAGTATATTAGTCACGGTTGTCCAGAAAATTAGAACCAAAAGGACACACACACACACACACCCACACACGTTTTTATGAAGCAATTTATAATGAGGTGTTGGTGCACATGATTATGGAGCTAAGTCCCACAGTCTACTGTTTGAAGGGTGGAGACCCAGGAAAGACAGCTGTGTAGTCTGAAGGCCTGAAATCCAAAGAGCTGATGGTGTAGAACTCATTTCGGGTCTGAAGGCCTGAGAACTGTGTGTGTTGAGGGTAAGAAGATGGATGTCCCAGTCAAACCATCAGGCTGGGTTAATTTAATCTTCCTCCAATTTTTATTTTATTAGACCCTCAAGGGACTGGATGATGCCCATCCACCTTGGAAAGGGCCTTCTCTTTAACCCAGTCCAACTCACATGCTAATCTCTCCTGGAAACACCCTTAAAGATGCACCCAGAATTCCTGTTTAACCAGCTATCAGGCATCCTGTGGCCCAGTCAAATTGACACACGTGAAATTAACCATCATGGCTAGAATCTATCGCAACAATTCAACTCTGCCATTGTAGCATGAAAACTGCTATAGACACTCACAAATGAATGATCATGACTGTGTTTTAATAAAACTTTATTTTTGGATACTGAATTTGAATTTCATATGATGTTCACATGAAATGAAATATCATTCTTCTTTTGGTTTTTTCACCTGTTTAAAAATGTAAAGACAATTCTTACCTTGTGGGCTGTACAAAACCAGGTGGTGAGCCAGATTTGGCCCATTGGGTGTAATTTGCCTCCTAGAATGTTCCAGGGAGCTCTTCATACTATATCAATTTATTCAGCACTTTTCAAATATTTGATGAGTGCTTACTCTTTATGGCATGGTGCTAAATTGAAAGAAATGAAAATGAATAAGGCAGACACAATATCCATGTCTGGGAATCCCGAGGACCTGTGTATTAGCTTAGACTTCCATAATAAAATACCATAGACTGGGGGCCTGAAACAAGAGATAATTAAGTTTCTCCCAATTCTGGAGGCTGGGAAGTCCATGATCTAGGTTTGACAGAGTTCAGTTTTTGGTGAGAGCATTCTTCCTGACCACCTTCTCACTGCGTGCTCCCATGGCCTTCTCTCCCCTCTCAAGTATAAAGTGAAAAAAAGGCAAACTCTCAGGTGTCTCTTCTTACAAGGGCACTAATCTCATCATGAGGGCTCCACTCTCATCTAATTCTAATTATCGACCACAGACCCCATCACCAAATACCATCATGTGGGGAGGGGGTTAGGGATTCAACATATGTATTGGTTAGCGGTGCACAAACATTTAGCCCACGACAATCTGTAAGGTGGGAAATCAGAAGTAAGGGAACATCCAGTATAGTAGCTACTGTGGTCTAGGGGACCCTGTGTCTGTGGGGACATGGCAGATGTGGAACAAACCTTGGTTGGGGAGGGCAGATGGGAAGGAGCACTAGTGTCAACTGATGGCTGCATCCCTAGATTATGGTTTGGGAGGCAGATCTTAGAATTTGTCCCCATATCTTCAATTTTAAAGTCTACCAAATTTAGTCTACTTATCTGTAATAGGAATGACTATATTTATTTTGTTATGAGTCAGGGTTTTTTTTGCATTTGGTAAATTTTTATTCACAAATATATAAATGTTGTAGAATCATGGTTAAAAGCACAAAGTTTCATTTC
This sequence comes from Ailuropoda melanoleuca, assembly GCF_002007445.2. Taxonomy (NCBI): domain Eukaryota; kingdom Metazoa; phylum Chordata; class Mammalia; order Carnivora; family Ursidae; genus Ailuropoda; species Ailuropoda melanoleuca. Next base: position 10,106,429 of record NC_048221.1, read on the forward strand.
TGACCAGGATTTAAATCAAGATTTTTTAACATGAAATGGGCAATCTCATACCTCATGGAACCTGTTTTTCACCTGTAAATCAAAGAGAATTTTTAAGAGTTAAGATATGTAAAAAGCACAGCATAGTTACTGGTGTGTTATAAATGATCAACATATATTAGATTTGCAAATGGGAAGGAGAATAGCAGAGTGATGATAGGATTAGATATTGGAATTAAATAACCCAGACGTCACTCACAATATATAACTTAAACTTTCTGAGCTTCCATTTGCTCATATTTAAAGTGGTACCATTCTACTTCAAATATTCATTTTAAGGTATAAATAAGGTAATTTGTGTAAATTACAGCTTTTAAATTTTTATAATGCTTAGACAAGGATTTAACTAGCACAGGTCACTTACTGGATCTGAAATAATCATATTTATTTTTCATTTTTAATTATAAAGATTACCTACTATTTGATATTATCATTTTGCAATTTAATACTTATTAATTTTCCCTATCCATAGACAGTTTTGAATGTTAAGTGAGAAAATAAATATTAAGTTCTAGTAGGAAAATGAAAGACAAGGGTTAACCAGGGCAACTGGACACGGGTCTTTTCTAGCTCCTTTCTCCAGAATTCTGTCATCAAGTTAGAAACCACCACAAGGCAAGGCTCTGAAGTGGGATTCCACTTCTCACACCAGAGCTCCAGCACAATACCACACCCATCAAAGAGCAGGTGGTAGAGAGGGGCTAAGAGAGGAGGTTGAAGAGATCTATCCCTTTAGGTCTCTGCTTTGAGGGGCAGTGGTGAGGAGCTTCCATCACCAGTTGCCCCCTTTCCTGGACCTGACAGCCATTGTATGGATGAGTACACAGGAACTCATTCAGGATTTAGCACCTTTGTAGAGAACATAGAATCTGGACACCAGAAGTATGTTACAATAAGCTTTTGGAAGGGGCTGGGGAGAAAGTGGAAGCAACAGGGATTTGGAGCCATACTGCATCAGGGGTAAATGCCATCACAGAGAGGGGAAAGAGGATGGATGGGAGAGACTAGGAGAGACAGAGAGGTAGAGGGTCCATGCAGGAATGGAGGGTGGAGGATGCAGGAGGGTGCAGGAGTGGAGCCACGCAGAGGGCTTGTGGGGATTCAGGATGGTGGGCTGATTAGGTCTGAGGTGGTATAGCAACTGGAGGAATGGGAGGGGAGGGAGTGATAAAATGGGGAGGTCTGGGAGCTTGAGGAAAAATGAGGAGAGCTGTGGGATTGGGAGCACACGGGGTACTCTGGGGGTTATTGATCTTGGCAACCTGGATGGACCGAAGTCCTATGGTTCTCAGGTGGCTGGAACCATTAAATACAAGAAGGGTGAGTGGAGGGGAGCACAAGGAGAAACTGGGGTGTGTATTTGTAAAAGAAGAGCCCTGGAAGAATGAGGAGTGAAAATTTTGGGGGAAATTAGAGCAACTTTAATATAGAACACAGTATTTATTAAAAACAAGAAGGCTTGAGGTGGTTGGATACCTGATAGGTTCAGAGACCCAGCTGAGGGGCTGAGAGGCTGCTACTGAAATGGGAATATGGGAGAGCATGGAAAGAATGGGCAGGTTTGGGCAGATATGTGAGATCAGGGAAGGAAATAGGAGATGGGTGTTTGAATGGAATCGGAATGTTCTCAGTGCTCTTTGGCACCAGGGGCAGGGTGATTCTAGACTTGGTAGAGGTTTCTGGACTAGGGAGATTGGAATGGGAGAGAAAAGGGGATGATGAGAGTAAGGGCAATGGTTTGGATGGGGTGGGGGGGTTGCAGACTTAGGAAGGACTAGAGAGATAGAGGTTAGAGAATACAGTGATGGCTGCAGGACAGGGTGGGAAGGATGGTGGAGAAAAGGACTGAGAAGTAGTGAGGAGAGGGGAGAACCTGGGGGAGCCAGGTGAAGAGACCTGTCTTAGGAGTTTCTCCAAGAAAAGAGAAGAGAAGGGAGCAGCTGTGCCCACACCTCTCTTCTCTGCCCGCCCCCGTCCATGGGCAGACGTGCCATATAATGCCTTCAAGCAGCTATTGTTTGGATTATAAATACAGCGTTGACTTCCTATTCAGAGAAAAGGTAGGATGGTTTTCCAATTTCAAAAGGAATGCAGGAAAAATGCAGAATGTTTGGAAAGTTCTGAAAAGCATGGAGCTAAACAAAATGTTAGGAATCCCACACCGAAAAAGTAATGGTTGACTCGATGTGCATTTCTCTCTGTCTCCATCTCTCATTCTTTGACTGTCATCCACACTCAGGTGGGTAATTTTTTACCTCCTCCATGTTGTTCTGCAGGCAAAGAGCATGATTTGGAGTGGGTCTGGGGGCCCCCACTAATGACAACCACCACTCACTGAGAACTAACCACTGGGAATGGGAAATGCTTTGAGTTAAGTCAATCTTCTCCAACTTCAGACACTCCTCTGACACCACCATGATTTTTGCTCTATGTGGTGTCCAGTGTCACCTACATTCATCTTTATCTTGACTCTTTATTTTTTTTACTTACCATCATCCTAAGCAATCGTACATTTTTCTCCTCATATGCATTGAAATAGGTCAGAGTTTAAAAAAATTGAAAAAAAATCTATATATCTCAATCAATATCGCAAGTATTATATTTGGAATGAAATTTTTAGGGTGTTCATTTTATTTGTAGCGCTTGCCTTAATTTGTGCTGCAGTCCATTAATTTGTGCAATAAGTAACTCACAGATATCTCTTCACCAGATTCTTAGTTCTACAGGACGAAGAACTATGTCTTTTTTGCCTCCGCATTGGATATCCTGTGCTAAGCACATAGCATGTTGCCGGACTCCTAAGAGATAATATACTATTAGATGACCCATATAGATTATTTCACACATCTTTTTATACCCATTTTAGGGATGAAGAAATTGAGACTTAAGGACATGAACTAATTGGTCTGCAGTCACACAGTTAGCAAGCAGCTGAGTCAGGACATGTTCCCAGTTGCAGATGGATTCTCCCAGCCCACTGGTGGTCTCGGAACCAATGTAAGGATACCCATGTCAGAGTAGTACTTACAAGGGTGCCTTAGGGGAAAGGGAAACAAGTGGGAAGCCACAGGAGATCTGGGCCTCAGTGAAATTGCTCTATTTTTTTTTAAAGACTAATTTTTTAAAGAGCAATTTTAGGTACACAGCAACATTAACAAGTGGAAGCGGTGATGTCCCCCCATAGTGTTTGTCCCCACACACGTCTACTCCCCCTCTCCATTAATGTACATCACTCACCAGAGGGGTGCATTTGTTACAATTGATGTACCAACACTGACACATCATAATCACACAAAGCCCATAGTTTACATTAGGGTTCACTCTTGGCATTGCACATTTAATTGTTTGCATAGTTTTCACTCTTGCAAATGTAATTCAAAAGATTTTCTTGTAAATATCTTCTTATAAGCATAATGTTTCTCTGAGGTAGCTCAAAAGAAGTGGGATTGCTGGGCATGTGGGTATGTGGGTACGTGCATCTTAAATTTTCATTCTTAATAACAGATCGCTGAATAAAGTGCTTATATCAATTAACCCTCATATCATAAGGGAATATCCATTTCATCCTAGTCTAACCCATATTGAATGCTGTCCAATTTTGAGGTTTTTTTTCAATCTAATGCATGACAATATTAGCTTCTATTAATTTCAATACCGTTGATTACTATGTATTTATTAGCAAATAGTTTTTCTTTTTCTGTTAATTACCTATACATTTTCCAATGTTTTGTGAACCTTTTTATTATTGAATTTTAGAAATTCTCTGTACATGATAGATATTAGTCTTGTGTGAACATTGAAAATATTTTATCTTGTCTTTAGGCTTTGGTAATGTTGCCTTTTATCATCCTGAAACTATTATTTAAGTACTAAAGCTTACCTTTTTCCCCCCAAGGCCTTTGGCTTTTGGTTTAAAGGATGTTATTTATGAAGTTTTTTTCTTTTTTTTTCGCTTTTTAAACTTTTTTTTCTTTTTTTAAAATTTAAATTCAATTAGAAAACATATCGTACATCATTAGTTTTTGATGTAGTGCTCAATGATATTGATGAAATTTTAAATTGTGGCCTGTATGTATTTTCTTTGAAATTTCCTGTGCATTCGTAATACTGTCCCAGTATATTTTCCCAGTAGAACAGGATATCTCAACTTTGGGGGTAACAGAAGAGAATATGAAATTTCCTGTTAATAGCTACTTTCTCTTTACACCTTATATGTTGCTGTAGAAATTTTCCTGTTTCCTAATGGAGAATCAGAAAACACCTGTTTTTAGCAACTATATAATGGAAGGGAGTTCCAGCAGTTTCTCAAGCTCAGCATTATTGACACTGGAGTGGGGTGGGGGGTGAGGGCTGGATAATTCTTTGTGTCTAGGGCCATCCTGTGCATTACACAATGGTGAGCAGAATCTCTTTCCTTCACTCGGTAAATGCCAGTATGTACTCCTCCAGCCGTGAAACCAAAGATATCTCCAGAAATTGACAAATGTTCCCTGGAGCAAAACTGTCCCCAGGTGAGAACGACTGCACTAGAACCTTTGAAATGTGAAGGAGGGTTATTCAAAACTCCCCCTCTGCTACTTTTCTTTAAGTCTGGTTCTATCGACTTCTGCATGGGTTGTTTTACTTATTTTTGCTTGTGTTTAATAACTTTTGATTTGAATCTAGACAGCGTGCGTAGAAAAGCAGACATAAATAATAGGCTATTTATTACTGGAAATAGGCACACCTGTTCTTCTGCTAGGCTCTTTTTGAGAGAGCTTGAGTCTAAGCAGGAGGCCTTGCACTCTGGGCTTCAATTTATTCTGGTGTTAGCTTGTTATCTTGTGCTTTCTGTGGGGGCTGTTTTGCCAGAAGTTTTTTTTTTCTCATTGCTCCACCTTCAGCCGTAGACCTTCCCTGTGTGGCTGTATCTAAGAGGTCTCTCCCCATTCTTGTCACTCCCTCAAGAGTTTCTATACTCTCATGACTGTCCACACTTGGGCCTGGGCAATTCATTCAGAAATGTAGGTTCTCAGAAATGTGGCATTTCTATGGCACCCCGATCACTTTTTTTTTTTTAAAGATTTTATTTATTTATTTGACAGAGACAGAGACAGCCAGCGAGAGAGGGAACACAAGCAGGGGGAGTGGGAGAGGAAGAAGCAGGCTCATAGCAGAGGAGCCTGATGTGGGGCTCGATCCCACAATGCCGGGATCACGCCCTGAGCCGAAGGCAGACGCTTAACCGCTGTGCCACCCAGGCACCCCCCGATCACTTCTTTTTGTCCTTTGCCATAGGACAGCCAGTGCTGTCTCTCTGTGGATGATCTGTCTTTCCTTAGACTTCAGGCTACTTTGTTGTCCTTACCTCTCTTAANCTGATCACTTCTTTTTGTTCTTTGCCATAGGACAGCTAGTGCTGTCTCTCTGTGGATGATCTGTCTTTCCTTAGACTTCAGGCTACTTTGTTGTCCTTACCTCTCTTAAAGTTTCAAGAAAATGAATGATTTCATAGTTTATGTATTTTTTCTTATTGTTAGGTTGAAGGCCTGCTTGTTTACATTTTTTATTTTCAAGACAGAAGTGGAGATTCCCTCTATTTTCTTATTTTTTAATAACATTTTATTTTTAATTTTTGATTTTAAATCCATCACCATTTAGTCATGCAAATTCATAGTTTTAGAAAAGATCCATTCATGGGGGACCTGGGTGACTCAGTTGGTTAAGTGGCCGACTCTTGATTTCANCGTTGAAGGCAATGCTTGTTTACATTTTTTATTTTCAAGGCAGAAGTGGAGATTCCCTCTATTTTCTTATTTTTTAATAACGTTGTTTTATTTTTAATTTTTGATTTTAAATCCATCACCATTAGTCATGCAAATTCGTAGTTTTAGAAAAGATCCATTCATGGGGGACCTGGGTGACTCAGTTGGTTAAGTGGCCGACTCTTGATTTCAGTTCAGGTCATGATTTCAGGGGTTGTGGTATCAAGCCCTGAATAGGGCTCTGAGCTCAGTGCAGAGTCTGCTTGTCCATGTCCCTCTGCTCCTCCCTCCCCCACTGGTGTGCTTTCTCTCATTCTCAAATAAAATCTTAAAAAAAAGATCCATTCACAAAGTTAGTTTTGTGCAGAAGGAAAAAGCATTTTATCTGGACCTCTAGGAATTTATGAGGGTGTATAACTTTAATGAATTAATAACTAATTAATATATTTGTTTGATTTTCTGACACCTTTTATTTACCATTTTAAACATAGAATTTGGAAAAATGACACAATAAACACTCATATACTCTCCATTAAGAGTCAACAATTTTTTTTTTAAAGATTTTATTTATTTATTTGACAGAGAGAGAGACAGCTAGTGAGAGAGGGAACACAAGCAGGGGGAGTGGGAGAGGAAGAAGCAGGCTTCCAGCAGAGGAGCCTGATGTGGGCTCGATCCCAGGACTCTGGGATCACGCCCTGAGCCAAAGGCAGATGCTTAATGACTGAGCCACCCAGGAGCCCCAAAGAGTCAACAATTGTTATCATAGTGTCACATTAAAACACCTTTCTCAATTTATTTCCACACATGGATAGATTTTCTTGTTAAAACAGACAGTAACCAGTGGTAGACATCATGACACTTCATCAACAAATATTTGGGAATTCAAGGAATGTTCTCTATATAACCACAATACTATCATTATATCCAAGAAAATTCACAAAAATTTCATAATAACTTTCAATGTCTGATACATATTCAAATTATCCTAATTGCCTTGAAAATGTCATGGATAGCTGTGTATCTGAACCAGAATCCCACTAAAATTGACACTGACTTTGTTTGTAATGTCACTTTCATTTCTTTTAATTTAGAGCAGCCTGTAGCCACTTTTAAAAATGATATTGATTTTAGAAGAGGCCAGGCCAAATGTCTTGTTGAATGCCCATGTTCAGGATTTGCCTGATGCTTTCTTCATGATGTCATTTAAATTATTTTGTCCTCTGTATTTCCTGTATATTGAAAGTTAAGTCTAAAAGGACGGATACCAGCAAGCTTCTCCTATAAAGGGCCAGGTAGCAAATATTTTCGGCTTTGTGGCCTTACAGCCTCTATCACAACTCAACTCTGACATTGTAGCATGAAAGCAACCATAGACAACACACCGATGAATCGGTGTGGCTGTGTTCCAATAAAACTTTATTAACAAAAACAGGCAGCTCCCTGGATTTGGCCTGCATGCCATGCTTTGCCAACCCACAACCTAAACGTTGGATTAGATTTCAGTTAGACTGATTTGTTGATAATTCTTTATTTAATAAAAATGGGTTGTCGTAACTTCGTGACATATCAGGAGATACATCAAGTCAGTTTCCCCGCCACTGATGATATTAAACTTCATTGTTAGTTTCAGGTGGTGGCTGTCAGATCTCCATGTTGCAAATGTACACTTTGTCCCTTGTAATTAATCGGTAGTCTGTGAGGTGATTCTTTGGCACTGTGGTCCCAGCCTGTTCTCCAAAGCCTTTCACTCAATGCCTTTAGTGGCCATTTATGGGATATTGAAAGAATCACGCTCTTCTAGTTCTGTTGTATTTTCTGCATCTTTTAGATGATCTTTTAAAGTATCAGTATGGACTCATGGGTATGCTTATTTGAAACATTATAATCATGTACAGTCATTTTCCTTGATGTGCAAATTGATATAGAATTGGTCAGAGGGAACCCTCAGGGAGTTCCTTGTAGGTGCAACTGCTCTGGATTTAGATCTTGCTTAGATTGCATGATGAGGGTGAAAGAATATGTTATCTATAAATACATCTCACAAAGTGTGCAGTAGCCATACACACCTTTTCCCACAACTGAATTGATAAAATGTGAAGATGCAGACTGTAGTCCCACAGCTCTGATTTTACTCTGATGAAACTTCCCCCCACATTTAAATTCTGTGAAACCAGGAACTGGATCTTCTTGATCTCTGTCCAGCACATATTTCTGGAATGAATAAATTAGTAAGTCTTTAGAAATGGAGAGTGAAGAAGTTCAGGCATGTGTATATGTATGGAGACCAACTGGTCTACTTTGCCTGTAACCAAAGTGTTTTTTGGGATGTAATACTTTCAGTACTAAAACCAGCAAAGTCTTGAGCAACTGGGATTAGTGGTTTATACTATATGCAGGTATGGGAATATTAATTTCCTCTCTCATGCTATTTTAGGAAGGTCCTTTGTGGCTGGTTTTCTTTGCTATATATCATCAACCTGAGGGAGAATTTTTATAGAAGAGGCTTCTACTAGGGTATTGGGTTGTAGCTCCGGCTAATACTGGCAGTGAGATAAGCATGCTGCATGCACCAGAAAACCAAAAGTCTCCAGCAGCTGAATGTAAACGTTTACTGCTCACTCTCTCCCACAGCAGTGCCAAGAAGAGTTATTTGTAATAAACACAAAAAAGCATTTTTTATACTTTTTGCCCAAAGGATGGAAGCCAGTGTTTTCTTCATTTCCTAAGAGACAAGTTCGTCATGTTCAGCTGTTCATTATAACTCTCCTAAGAAGGAAGGTGTAAACATGACATCGTGTTAGAAGGTGCAAGATGTCTACACAGAAAACTACACAATACCGTCAAAAGAAGTCTAAGAAGAGAAAAGGTTTTTTTTTTTTTAACTTTCTTTTTTTTTAATGTTTTTTTTATTATATTCTGTTAGTCACCATACAGTACATCCCTGGTTTCTGATGTAAAGTTCGATGATTCATTACTTGCGTATAACACCCAGTGCACCATGCAATAAGTGCCCTCCTTACTACCCATCACCAGTCTATCCCATTCCCCCATCCCCCTCCCCTCCGAAGCCCTCAGTTTGTTTCTCATAGTCCATAGTCTCTCATGCTTCATCCCCCCTTCTGATTACCCCCCCTTTCTTTATCCCTTTCTTCCCCTACCAAAGAGAAAAGGTTTTGAACATACAAATGCTTGCTACAATTCACATCGCCAGGATCTCTCCTCTGCCCTCTGTGATTCTCTAGTGAGGTTTTGCAGGGTTTGTGTATTTGGAAATACTAGGAATGAATGCAGACTTTGAAGAACAGTCTCCTATCTGACTTAATACTTATTTCACTTTACTTTTATGACTTTATATACGCGTATTTATTGCTCATCATATACAGGGATGGCAGGGAGTGACTAGGGATAAAAGCTCTGCAGTTTGTTCGTCAATACTACGGATCATTACTTCCTGATTACTTGCTAATCTTTCTCTGCTTATGAGTATTTTGTATCTTGTCCCTAAGTACAATTAAAAAGGGGTTGCACCCATGTCACAAAAAGTGGGTGCTCTACACTTGTGGGGAAAGAGGACAGTCATGTGCAAGGGTTAATGTGAGCATAGAAAGTGAGTGAAACTATTGGAAGACTTCCTTTCAAGACAGGGAAGGGCCTTGAGGTGTGTCATGGGGTAAACTAAGTGTGAACCATCCAAGAGCTTCACCTGCTATATACCCAGGTTGGCCATTGAGGTAGGCATGAACTTCTCAAGTGAATGGGTTAGTGAAGTGCTCTGGGAACACTGCATAATCTTACCTCACTGTGTTTTGAGGCATCAGACATGGTCCCGCTTGAGAGAGTGTACTTCTCAGACTCGGCTTTGGTTTTCCTGACCCCTTTGAACCATTTCTTGTATTGTTCCCGGACCTGCAGAGGCAAAGCATGCTTGGGTCAGCTCACTGAGGGGAGTGAGGACGGGAGGAGGCCCGGTGGGAGCTGGGTAGTGGTACCTGCTGGCTGAGGAGGCAGTACACCAGGAAGAGGAAGACGCCCTGCAGGCTGTTGACGATGGTGAAGAGGTAAGCCATGACGTGGGCAGCTGGACCCACCTGCAGGATGCCCAGACACCACGTGCAGCCCAAGATGAGCAGCTGAGCTGTGGCTTTAAATGTCAGCATCCTGCGTGGGAGGAGAAAGGAGGTCATGATGCACCCAGAGTAACACCACCGGGGCTGGTTTCATGTCCTCTCCATGGATGCTTCTGTTGAGATGCGATCAACTTTGATCTTTACTGTCAATGATTCCCTAAAAAGAAACCTTATTTGGTCCAGGATGGCATTTTGACTAGGACTGAGGATAACGGTGACCCTCCAGAATGTGAGTTTCAAAAAGATCATGATGTTTCATGAAGATCCCCGATTTTGTTCCACTGACATTACTGAGAATGTTCTGTGCACCTGGCTCTAGGCTGGGGCTAGGGCATTCAAAACAGTGCAGACAAGACTTCTGTTTTTACAGACCGTAAAGTCTAGTGGAAAGACAAAAACAGATGATCACTGATAACACTTGCAAAATGAGGTACTTCGTTCCTTCCAGGGCTGTTCCTGTCCTCACTCTCTCCATGATCTGAGGCAGGACATGCTTTGCCCAGAAGAGAGGCCATTGACTCTGTGCAAAGTTGAGGAGAGCAGAGGACGTCCCCAGACTCTTAGGTGTGTGACATGTGGATGATGCAGCTGAGTTCCCCAGGTGCCAGAGAAGGGGGAAGGCAGAGGGCAGAGCATGCACAAAGGCGTGGGTATGATGAGTGTGCTGGTTCCAAAAACTGTTAATGGGATTTCCCGAGTGTGTTAGAAGGATATGAATGTTCTCAGGATCTTTTTCATGGCCCCACGGCAGCAATCCCTGCTTATCGGAACAAAGTCAATTTCTCCGCAGCGGAAGTAGTTTGTTGCTGGGGTTGTGCATGGATGGGATGTTTTTGGCGTGGGCGTCAGCAGCAAACCACAGAATGTGAGCGGGCGGCCAAGGAGGGTGGCTGCACCTCTCTCTTCCAGTCCCCTCGGGAGCCCTGTGAAGGGACACCAGAGCCTTGGAGGCTTGAGGATAATGTTCGGTATGGGGGATGGTGTGTATCTCTGACCCATCCTCACCTTGTGTTCTGGAGGGTGGACACATCTCTGTTGATGGAGGAGAGCTTGTTTTTCACAATCCAGAAGGTCATCAGGAAGAAAGCCAAATTGATCTGCAGGAAACCCGTAGGTATATTAATTACACTCCACATCTGACAAATCTTCGTCCTAACTCACCCAGCTCCTAACCTGGCAGGGAAGAAGCTTTTGTGTTACTCACGGAGAAGATGGTGCAGACGGGGCCAAGGAAGGTCCATACGAATCCTTTGTCTGTGTGGAGCCAGCATCTAAGAGAGAGATGGGAAGAGATTCAAGAAAATATGGGCCTTCATGGATAAAGGATTGATAAATAGACTTGCCCCTCCCCTTGTAATGTTTCCTCCTACCTTCTTCATCATTATTATCATTTTTTTGTTAAAACATTTAATATACCCTCCTAGTAAATTTTAAGTATAGAATACACTATTGTTAGCAATATGCAGTAGGTAGTATAGATCTCCTGAACTTACTTATTTTGCAGAACTACAACTTTGTATATGCCTTTGATGGTGGCAATGGTTTCATAGGTATTAGCCCCAAACTCATCAGGCTGTATACATTAATTACGTGTGGCATTTTACATGTCAATCACACTTTAATAAAGTGGTCTTTAAAAAAGGATTTTTAAAGACCTTTAAAAAAGGATACTTTCATACATTCCTCTTCTATGTCTTGGCACCCAGATACGCTGGCAGAAATAAATGTAATTTTAAAAAAGAAAATAAAGGTATTGATCAAGAAATTAATTTATGGGTTTTGGATAAGTATTGAGTGCCTCCTCTGTGTCAGGATCTGTACTTGGCTCTAAAGACCCAGTTGGGATTAGGGTAGAGTGGTCTCAGTCCTCAGGGAGATATCAGCAAGATGGGAGGATCAAGAGTTAGACAATAGACAAAATCAAGATGATGAATTTTATGATCAAGTATGAGAAGCTATGAGGATATGTAGCTGGATCCATAACCTAGTCTGGGGTATAGGAGATCCGGATAGCTGAGAAGGGTTTCCCTGAAAGAACTGAATTGTATTAAAGCTGAAGTATGAGTGATGAGTGGGTATAGATGGGTGAAAATTTTGGACCCAACAAGAGTGAGTGAAAATACCCAAATGAAACAAAACAGTGAGCCTGCCCCAGCGTTAAGGCTCATGTGCATTACGTAACTAATTCCTCAAGAAGACGCAGGTACTCACATACTCACAGGTCAAGCATCTCAGGTCCACACCGAGAGCAATGACAGAGCTGGACTTTATCCCCATGGAGGGGAGCTGTAAGTGAGGTGGGAGGTTTGAGGTCTGGGGAGGGGGTCAGATGAGACCACCAGGAAGCATCAAAGGGAAGCCTCGAAGGTGGGCATAGGCAAGCTGCAGCCTGTGGGCTGGGGCCGCTGCCATCTGCTCTTGTAAAGTGTTTTACTGGAACACACACTCATTCCCTCCCGAATTGTCTGGAGCTGTTTTTGAGCTCTGAGGACAGAGCTGAGTAATAATCAAAGCTGGAAATATTGATTATATGGCCCTTTACGGAAAAAATTTGCTGATCTTTAAGGTCAACTCCCTAGGGAGGCCAGCTGGTCAGGACTTGCTGATGTCATCAGGGTAGGCGCATGGTGTGAGTGCCAGACTGAATGTGACCCCCAGCTCTGCCACCAGCCAGCTGTGTGACCTTGGCTATGTTAGTTTATCTCCTTGTGCCTCAGTTCCTCATCCGTAATATGGCCCAATGCTAGTTTCTACTGCACAGGTTGTTGGGGGGATGATTCGAGCTGACACAAGAAAAATATTTGGAACAGTGGTTAAACATCAGAAGTGATTTCTAAATCTTAGCTGTGGTCACAGTTATTTCATCATCCAAATGACCCTTTGTTTCTTTTAAAATCAAGATGGAGAAGAGTTTACACAAATCAATGCCATCTATTCATTTCGTTTTTGCTTTCTGGAAGATTTCAAACTGTCCCCTCAATTAATGTAACGAATACTATATTAATATATATTTACCAATATATATGATGCTATTTATAGTATGTACCACAGCCATTAATATAATATAGTTATTAATAGAATATTTAATTATATTTAAATAAAATATTTAATTAATTAATAAGCTAGTAACTTAGTATTTAAAATAATTAAATCTAAAAGATTAAAAAGTCACCTCATTTATCTTAACTAGATTAATTTGTAATTATTAAACATCATTAATATTATATTAGTGTATAGTTATTAACAATGCACAGTATTATTTGAATAGACAATTATTAACATACTTTATAATTAACATTTAAAACAATTATATCTTAATGACTTAAAATCAATTACTTCAATGAATACAATCTTCCACCAGGTGGAAGTTTTTGGAGTGGGCACTGACCTTTTCTCTGCCTATCCTGTTCTGGTGGAATTAAATAGCTGTTGGATCTATGATGGCCAAGGTTGTGCCGGAGAAGAGAAGGACAGTGGGAATTTGCATTTACCGGGTGGGTGTTCCATAAAGGTGAGGCCTGGATGCCGCAGAAATGGCCACAATTATAGCCGGGGCTCCATAGCCCACGGGGAACATGAGCTTCTTCATGACCCTGCTCGCGCTGGAGTAGTTGACCACCGTCAGGTTCCGTGCAGTGAGGAAGAGGTTCAGACCCTCCAGCAGCATCCAGGTGAAGGAGGCCAGGTAGAGGTAGTGCAAGGCACCCGCGATGATGGCACACAGCACCTGGGGGAGGACAAAGGTGCCCCAGGAGGGACTGTCGGGGAGGACGGTGGCCCCAGGACCTGTCCCATACTTTGCCATTGGAGAGAACTCTCATGCGTATGGTCCAGTTGTCCGGAGAGGGTTTGTCTTCTAGTCCATTGGTCAATGTGAAATAGCCTACTTACCCCTCTAGCCTCCCTGGGAACCAAGGACATTTTATTAAGGTATCAATGCAGCACCATGAGCTGAGCACCCTGGGACAGGGCAGGGGCTCCTCTGTGACAGTGTCAGTACCTTGATCTCGGTCCGGTCGATGGCCGTGAGGAAGAGCAGGTGGGCCAGGAAGAGGCAGATTGAGAGCTGCAGGTGGAGCGAGGTGCTGGTGTTCTGGATGGCTTTGCACAGCAGGAAGGTGAGGGCTGCCAGGAGGAGGCACAGCAGAGAGAGGCCCCCCCACATAGGTGATCGCAGCCAGCAAGGGATCCTCCTCCTGGGACCCAGCAAAAAGAAGCAACAGGACATCACAGTCACATTTTCCTGCTCTGGGGTAATTTAAAAAGCTTCCATTTAAAAAATTTTTTATTTTATTTTATTTTATTTTTTTTGCTGTAAACCAGGAAAGAAGGAGGTGGGTAAAATTGCTAGAATTTTATGGAAATCTGAACTGATTAACTCAGATCTTGGAAGAACTGAGGGATAAGAAAGTCCTTACTTAAGACAGAGCCCAGGAACTCACAAGGTTTATTTTACTTTACAAATCCCCTAGGTAAGTCTGATGTGCTGATCCAGAGGAAGTGACCAGCTCACCTGGCCAAGGGAGCAGGCAAACATAGTTCCTATCCCACCTGCACTCACTGGCTTTCTTGGCCCCTTTGACCTCTGCTATCACCAAATCTTCCTTTCTATAGCCTTCCTGTCCTGAAGGCCCCTGTGATAAGCAGAAATCTAATTTGTCAATAACAGAAGGTGTACACACACTTTCTTCTGGATTTTCAGTTAAGTGCCATTTTATTTTTATTTAAAAAAATAAATGCCATTTTAGGTGCTGCTGTGAAGGGATTTTGCAGGTGGAATTCAGATCCTATGTCTTTAAGAGAGGGAGTGTATTGTGGGTGGGCCTGGCCTAATCAAGTTAGCTCTTAAAAGCTCTAGGCTCTTGGAGAAAAATGGTTCAAGGTTTGAGAGCATTTGCGGTGAGGGAGCTCCTCCCACCGGCCTCTGGACATAGATGCTGATACCTCTGCGAGGGCTGCTAGAGAAGGAAAGCAGGCATCCCCTAGGAGCGGAGCAAGGTCCCCAGCTCACAGCTAGCTAGAAAGTGTAACCCCAGCCCTATGACTGCAAGGAACTGAACCCTGCCAGCAACCAGGGTGCACACAGGAGAACTTGAGCCACAGACGAGAATGCAGCTCTGGCTGATTTCAGGTTGTAAGACCCAGAACAGCGATTCAGCCCCACCATGCCCGACTGCTGCCCCAAAGAAAGCACAAGACATACATTTTGTGTTTTTCAAAATTCCCTACACGTGGGGAAATACGTTACAGAGCAACAGGTGTGGAATGCAGCCCCTCTCAGGGTCTCACCTGCACGTCGTAGTGGGCCATGAGGACGGCAAAGCTGCTGAGGTGGGTGCACTGGCAGGTGGTGCTGGTGTCTCTGGTGGCCACCATCCTGCAGCCCGTGGTGGACCAGTGACCATATCCATCCTGACTGTGCTCCCAGAAGACGCAGAACACCTTTTGCATTGGCCCGGGGGTCTCTGACTGTAGGAACAGAGTGTAGGTGGGAGCTGGTGGTTGTGGGGCTCAGAAATGCTTATCCAAAGCTGGCTTGCAAAGGATTTTCTTTGGTGAATGATGGACCCATGGGGGAGCCCCCCAGAACCTCAAGACTGAGCTAGGCAGCAAGGCTGTGCCCAGGACCCCGGCTCCTTCCACACCCACAGCCCCGTCTCACCAGCACTCACATGGTGGAAGATGAAGGTGACAGGGGAGCTGAGGTTCTGGGTGTCCCTGTTGCTCATAAAGGCAGAGATGACATCTGAGAGCAGGACAGAGGGGACTCCTTGCAGCACGCCCTTCTGTTTCCCATGCAGAACTGCCTGCTTCTCAGACTCCAGGACCAAGGGGGCCTCGGTCAGCAACTTGCCCATCCCCGGAGTTGAGACAAGGCCCACCACAGAAGGACCTGCAGGAAAAGATGAATGTTGATTGCTCGGGGTACCCAACAGAGCCCCTTCCTCCTCAGAGGGACACTTTGTGGCTCTCCTATACCCCCCTTTCCCTTTTATCTTCAGTTCCCTGTTTGTCACATCTTTGGGCATCTTGTGACCTTCCTCCCATCTCAGCTGTTACCTGAGTCACCAGTTTCGTGCACCACATCCCAGTTCAGCAGCATCTTCGCCTGATTGGAACTCAAAGTGACATTTGTGTGTCCTTGCTCCTGCACCGCGAGGGACAGGTCTATAAGATGTCAGAGTCGTATAAGGGAGTTAGATTAGTATTTGTGGCTGTAGTGGTTGGTATAATACCATTTTATGTGTGTATATATATATATGTATGTATAAAAGTATTTTATATGTTACCTAAATCTATAATAGAAATACTTTATATATAATATAAATATATACAAAAGTCATATATAATATTATTTTGAATATTATATAATTTATAGAATGCACACACAATATAATATATGCATATAATATAAGGTATGCATGTTCTAGATATCATATATTACATATAAATAATAGTATTATTTGGCACACATAATAATAATATTCACATATTTGGTATACATTCATATTTGATAAATTTGAATTTATCAAGGGTTATAAGAGAATATTATAAGGAATATTCAACAGTAGGTTAGATAACCTAGATGAAATGAGGAAATTCACAGTCACAAACTACTAAAGCTGACTTTTCTATTATTAAGTTCAATTAGAGCCAACATATAGCCATATTAGTAAAACTGACTTTATTTTTTATTATATTTTTTATTATAATAATATTTTTTATTATATTATGTTAGTCACCATACAGTACATCCCTGGTTTTTGGATGTAAAGTTTGATGATTCATTAGTTGCGTATAACACCCAGTGCACCATGCAATATGTGCCCTCCTTACTACCCAACACCAGCCTATCCCATTCCCCCACCCCCCTCCCCTCTGAAGCCCTCAGTTTGTTTCTCAGAGTCCATAGTCTCTCATGTGGTCCATATATGCAATGGAATATTACTCAGCTATCAAAAAGAACTATTTCTCAACATTTGCTGCAACATGGACGGCACTGGAGGAGATAATGCTAAGTGAAATAAGTCAAGCAGAGAAAGACAATTATCATATGATTTCTGTCATCTACCATCCATTTAAAAGACTAATCCTTTGTAAACTCCTCCATAAAATAAAACAAAATAAAGTAAAATAATATAGGAAGGAATACTACCTAAATAATTCTATGAGAGAACCATTACCTTGCAAACAAAACCAGATAAAGATATCACAAAGATAAAAAACAACTGTAGACCAATGTCTTATGAACATAGATGCCAAAATATTCAACAAATATAAAGGATAATTTTACCCAAGGATGCTCAAGATTTGTACACAGAAAACTGTAACCTGTTCATGGATGGGAGACTCAGTATTGTTAGGATGACAATGGTCCCCACAGAGATGTACATATTCAGTGCAATCCCTTTCAGGATTCCAAAGTAATTTTAGTTATTTAATTTTTTGCAGAAATGGAAAATCTCATCCTAAAATTAACAGGGCATTGCAAATACCCAAATACTATCTTGAAAATGAAAAACAAAGTTGGAGTACTTAACCACCTAATTTCAAAACTGACTACCAACCTACGGTGATCGGAACAGGAGGGCACTGGCCTAAGGATTGTCATACAGATCAGTAAAATAGAATTGAAAGTCCAGAAACAAACCCATACATCTATGGTTAATTAATTTCCAACAACTGGTGCCAAGACCCTTCAGTGGAAAAAGAAAAGTCTCTCTAACAAATGGTCCTGGCACATCTGGCTATCCACACACAAAATTTAGTTCGAATGGGTCAAAGACTTACATCAAATTTTAAGAAAAATTTATTTTATTTTATTTTTTAATTTAAATTCAATTAATTAACATACAGTGTATTATTAGTTTCAGAAATAAAATTTAGTGATTCGGCATGTAACAGCCTGTGCTCATTACATCAAGTGCCCTCCTTAATGCCTAACACTCAGTTACCCCATCCCCCGCCTCCTCTCCAGCAACCTTCAGTTAGAGTCTCTTATGGTTTGTCTCCCTTTCTGATTTCATCTTATTTTATCTTTCCTACCCTTCTCCTATGTTCATCTGTTTTGTTTCTTAAATTCCGCATATGAATGAAATCGTATTTGTCTTTCTCTGACTGACTTATTTCTCTCAGCATAATACCCTCTAGTTCCATCCACATTTGTTGCAAGTAGAAAGATTTCATTTGTTTTAACTTAACAAACTCAACACCTGGGTGTCTCAGTTGGCTGAGTGTTGGACTCTTGGTTTCGGCTCAGGTCATGATCTCAGGGTCATGGGATCGAGCCCCACGTTGGGTTCGTGCTCAACGGGGAGTTTGCTTGAGGTTTCTCTCTCCCTCTCCCTCTGCCCCTCCCCTCTGCTCTTACTTTCTCTTTTTCTAAAATAAATAAATAAATATTAAAAAAATAAATGCCACTGAATTGTACACTTTGTTCAAAATGGTGAATTTTACGGTGTGTGAATTTTACTTCAAATAAAACAAATAAAACACTTAAATATCAGATAATATTAAATTCATATTATTCTAAATTAAATAACTTGTTTTCTTGGGAAGCCATTTCTAATTTTATCTTAAATTCTTCATTATCATTAATTCATCTGTTCATAATTTATATTAACATGTATATTATTTATAGTCTTATTGATTTCTTTTTTAATTGCGGTATAATTGACATTAGTTTCAGGTGTACAACATAATGATTTATTATTTGTATATATTGCAAAATGATCACCACAGGAAGTCTAGCTAACATCTGGCACCACACACAGCTACAAAATTTTTTTCCTGAGATAAGAACTTTCAAGATTTACTCTTGTAGCAACTTTGAAATATGTAGCATAGTATTATTAACCTATAATCACACAGTACCTTACATCCCATGAATTATTTATTTTATATTGTTTGACCCCCTTCAACCATTTAGACCACTGCCCCACCCCCCCACACCTCACCAGAACCCCTCTCACCCGCACCTATGGCAACCACTGATCTGTATCTATGTGTTTGTGTGAGTGTTTTATTTATTTATTTTTTAAGATTCCATGTATAAGTGAGATCACCCGGAATTTGTCCTTCTCTGACTTATTTTACTTAGCATAATTTATTAATTTCTTTTTAACCACTTATTTTATTTTATTTTTTTTAAAGATTTTATTTATTTATTCGACAGAGATAGAGACAGCCAGCGAGAGAGGGAACACAAGCAGGGGGACTGGGAGAAGAAGAAGCAGGCTCATAGCTGAGGAGCCTGATGTGGGGCTTGATCCCATAACGCCGGGATCACGCCCTGAGCTGAAGGCAGATGCTTAACCGCTGTGCCACCCAGGCACCCCTTAACCACCTATTTTAATTGGTTTATGAGTGTAACACTGAGATACAAGCATGGTCACACACTCCAGGGAGGCTGGGAAACAAAGGAAGTGGGAACAGGCAGAGCAGAGCCTGGGGCAGACCCTGTACTGACCTGTGCCTGCAGGTGCATTGAAGGTCAGTGTCCCATTGGGCAGAGCCTGGCTAATATTTCTCAGGACATCTTCCAGGCCAACGAGCAGGTTAGTGGCCACACGGTGCTGCTCTGAGTGGGGCAAGTCCTCCAGGTCCTCAGGGGTCTCCAGCAGCTCATCTACCCCCTGTATGAGGTCCTGGGGGAAAGCAGACACAGAATAGTGCGTCATGGACCAGACAGACTGCACGAAGAGGCTGTTCACTTAGCCTCAGAGTCAAGATCCTAGAGACTGTCTATTTGGGGGATAAAGGTAGCACTGTTTGGGATTTCCTGGGATTGCCCCTGGAATCCAGTTACTCATTGTCAATCCCATCCATGAATGCCAAGGATGACATAAACCCAATTTCCAGGAACAGTAAGATGGAAGTTTGTTAGTAAGTGCAGGTGGGGGTCTACCAGTGAGTACAAATACCTGGATGTCTGTTCTTCCCAGCTACCCTGGGAGATGCAGGGCCTCAGGGAGGCCACCACTGTGTGGGGGATGCCTCTTTCCACACCAAGGCTTTCCTGGGCCTTCCTGGGATGTCTCCAACTTGTCTCCCGTGGATTCTGACCTTACCTGGATGGTGTCCTGGACTGAGTCTGGTATGAACTTTCTGCTCAGATCTTGGACTCTTTCAAAGAAGTGGGAGAGTCTCTGGGGAGAGTAAAGATGAGGAAGTCAGAGAGCCTCAATGTGGTTGCGGCAGTTTGGGGATGGCGGCCAGGAAGGGGGGGGGTCCATGCTTTGAGGAAGGATTTCCTGTCTCCTAGTCCCTGCTGGGGCCACTCACCTGGCTCTTGATTCCATGGGGTTGGGTCCAGGTGGGGAAAAAGATGCCTGCAGGGGACAACAGTGGTTCATTAGTTGTGAAAGCATCTGTATGTGTGTTGGCAGAAGGGGTCTAGGATCAGATCAGGCCAGGCACCTTCCCAGATGGTCACTTGGTTATTCAGAGAGCCTAGTTTGGGCATAGAAGCATCAGGAAGGCCCCATTGTCTCCTCGCTGTGAGTGGGTGCCTTTTCTTATTCACACAGAGTGTGTTATGGGTGAATGTGTTGGCCCAGATGCTCGGCTGCCCAGATATGGATGGAATTGGCCTGAATCCTCCCTGTCTTCAGCTCCAGAGCTCTCAGCTCCCTGGGCAGCTTTCAGCCAGGGTGGAGACATCATGACTGTCTGTCCCAGCCTAAGCATTTGGTCAATGTCCAGAGTGGGTCTTCTAGGGAACCATGTGCAGGGAATATGCCTCATTTCCCAAACAGGATCCTGTCTGGCTCCCAGTGATAGTTTTTCTTTTAATTCCCTCAGGGCAACTGCTCGCCTGCTCGTCCCCGATGATATCTTCCATTGTTCTCTGGTCTAGACAGGAGCCCCTTTTCATCACCCAATTCTCCACGTGTGTAGGGGGGTGGGTCCATGTTTTTCTCCTTAGACTTCACACAACATCCTTCTGGGGCTTGGTCATCTGGTTTGCTCTCAGGAGTGTGAACTGAAATTATTGGGGAGAGTTAGGGTAAGTCTTGTGCAGGGAAACAGACAGAGGCCAAGCAGCCGAGAAGGGGGGTCTGGATGCTGAAACTGTTGGCCAGGGAGAGTGCAGGCTGAGGAAAGGGGGCTGGCCCTCCCATCTTCCCACTGCAATGTTTCTGGATGGGGTCCCTGGGTCCAACATGGCCCAAGAGGTCTGATAGTTTTCCTGGCATGGCCAAGCCCAAGTGGGCTCTCGTGGGGAAAGGTCTCATCCTTGCAGTCACTGATGATGGTGAAGAGGAGGGATTTTGCCCTGGAAATAGTGTGCTGTAAGCTCCTGAAATATCTTGACTGACATCCTTTTTTTTTTTAAAATTTCACAAAAATAAAATGCCAGGTAGTGAGGGGAATTCTTTGAACTTCCAGAAGTTACTCTCTGCAGAGTGTTCTGACCTTGGGGTTCAAAGAGGTATGGGTGTCTAGGTAGGTGCCAAGGATGGCTCTCTGATGCCTGGACAAAATGGAGCAAATGACTTCAAACCTCATGGATGGGGGGATGGAAGGTGCAGGTGGTTCTTACCTCGACACGTGTTCTCATGCTCATTCCTAAATGTTCTTGCCCCAGAAGCAAGCTCATATCCTGGAATGCACGTGCAATAGTAGCTGCCCTCTGTGTTCTGGCACTCTGCGAATTTTCCACAGGACACTGTCGAGGACGGCCCACACTCATTGATGTCTGGAACACAACAGGGCAAAGGGTCACCTCCCAAAGATGTGAGTTCCCATAGGGCAGAGGCCCTGGCCTTCAGCCTGACTCAGCCATAGGGACCGGAGAGAACTCAGCTTGCAGGTGGCATTCTTAGGGCAGGACTGAGCTGGAGCCAGCTGCTCTGAAAGTCTGCTCATGCTCTGCTCATCCCTGCTCTCTGGCTGGGCCCCAGAGCACCTAGGCTCAGACACTCTGCTGTGCCATGATGGGGGCTGGAAGAGGTCTGTACCCCCTTCTCTAGGCCTTGTGCAGTGTGGACAGAGGCACTGAGTCCCTATTTGCACTACTGGAGACCTGGGGGTGGGTTCCAGTCAGGGTGACAGTGGCACTGAAGGCCACTCTGGATGCTGAGCCAGTGAAGGGTGTCATGGCTGGAGTCTGTCCAGGGTAACACTCTTTCACACCCGAGGATAAAGCCAGGTGGTCAGGCCCCAGCCCATTGACACCTCCCATTGCTCACAGAGGCCCAACTACACTCCACAGTCCTCATCACCTGCTGCCCCAAGCTGCCAATGTGAGGCATTTTTAAGATGCCCCAAGAAGTCCCTGTGGGAGTCATACTATCTCCACTCCTGAAGGAAGTCCCCTCTTGTCGGAGACACGGGGGATGTGACATGAAGAAGTTGCACAAAGTTTCTCACAACTGAGTCATTGGGGATGTTTTTTGGCATCTTATCTCTTTCTGTTCTTTATACATGACGGGAAAGATGTCCATTAGCCAAGTCCTCTTTGAGTAGCTCAGGGACTCATAGAGCTGGGGCTGGACGCTGTTGGCTAAAAATAGCAACAGTTTCATAAGAACCATGGACACAAGAATGAATCAAAATACAGGCACAGAATATTTGGTCCTACACATTCCGATACATTCAGAGTTTCTTCTCTGCACCTGTGGACATTCCTTCTAAGACCCCAGGCTCAGGCTGTGGGTGTCAGCACCAGGACATGACAGGATGTGGGGAGACACACACCTGACACATTCCGGTTCACCCCTATCTGGGCAATGGGACTGCCCTCTCTTCAGGATGGGGACAATGGCGAGAGACCTGTCTTCAAGGTTGTGGGATGGGGTGGTATTGAGTGGGGGTCGGTTGAGAGTGAGAGGAAAGGTGTGGAAGGCATGAGGACAGGAAACTCTTAAACCAGACAGACGTGCTCCCAGAAAGGAGCTGGGATCCAATTACATCAGCAGTAGGGTCTCTTTGCCATGCTCGCCCAGCCATGAGTCTCCATGAACACACTTGCAAACGCACCAACGTGGGCTAATAGTCACATCTTTTTTTTTAAAATCTGATAACATCTTTTCCCCAAGTACTAAATGACACATGGATCTTAGAAAACAAAGAACATGTGAAAAATGAGAACAAAGAAAATCAACTGTAAGTCCACTATATAT
Source organism: Ailuropoda melanoleuca (assembly GCF_002007445.2). Taxonomy (NCBI): domain Eukaryota; kingdom Metazoa; phylum Chordata; class Mammalia; order Carnivora; family Ursidae; genus Ailuropoda; species Ailuropoda melanoleuca. The sequence continues at coordinate 10,129,469 of NC_048221.1, forward strand.
GGACTACTGGAAGATTTTGGATATTTTTTTCCCTCAGCTTTTCAAACATACTAGGAACATTTTCTTTCATTATCAATACATATGGATCTAAGATGATTTTGAGCAGATGAAGAAAATTTCTTGGTGTGAAAATTGTTTATTTCCCCTTCTCCCCACTAAGTTTTTTATTGTGGTAAAATGCCCATAACATAAAATTTACCATGCTAACCATACTTAAGTCATATAAATTTCTTTTATGATCTTGCATTGTTGAAGAATAAAATCTCTTTTGCTTTAGACCTTGATCTGGGTTCTACAACTTTTTTAACTGTGACTTTGGATAAATCAATCTCTTTGATTCCAATTGTGATCATTTAAAAAAATGAATCCATAAAATTCATAGAGGAAAGCACTGGGGATAAGTTCTTTGAAATTGGTCTCAGCACAGATTTTTTTGGATCTGACTCCAAAAAGCAAAGAGAAAGAAGTACGCCAAACTAAAAAACTTTTGTAAAGCAAAGGGAACCATCAACAAAATGAAAAGGCAATCTATAGGAAAAAATCTTTGCAAATCATATATCTGAGAAATGATTAACATCCAAAAAACATAAAGAACTCATTCAACACAATAGAAAAAGCCTAAACAGCCCAATTAAAAATGCGCAGGGGATCTGGATAGACTTTTTCCAAAGAAGACATCCAAATGGCCAGCGGGTACATGAAAAGGTACCCAACACCACTCATCATCAGGGAACTGTGAATCCAAACCATAATGTGATATCATCTCACACCTGTTGGAATGGCTATTCTAAAAAAGAGAAGGAATAGCAAGTATTGGTGAGGACGTGGAAAAAAGGGAACCTTGCTCCCTCCCTGTTGGAGGGAATGCAAATTAGTGCAGCCACTGTGGGAACAAATCTGGAGGTTCCTTAAAAAAGACTGGTGATGGGTAGTAAGGAGGGCACGTATTTCATGGTGCACTGGGTGTTATACGCAACTAATGAATCATCGAACTTTACATCGGAAACCGGGGATGTACTGTATGGTGACTAACATAATATAATAAAAAAACATTAAAAAAAATAAAAACAGAACTACTCTATGATCCAACAATTCCACTTCTGGGTATTTATTTGAAGAAACAAAAACACTAACTTGGAAAGATATCTGCATCCTTGTGTTCATCGCAGCGTTTATAATAGGCAAGGTAGGGAAACAACCTGTTTCTATCAATGCGTGAGTGGAGGATGAAACATTTGCAACAACACAGAGGGATCTTGAGGGCGTTGTGCTAAGTGAGCTGTGTCAGAGACAGAAGGACAAATGACGTATGATTTCACTAATATGTGGAATCTAAAAACAAACAAACAAACACACAAACAAACAAAACAAACACATAGAGCAAATAAGTGGGTGCTGGAGGAGGGGAGGAATTGGTGGAGGGGAGGGCAAAATGGGTGTAGGCAGGAAATAAAAACCATGTAACTGTGTTTGCCTCATGGGGCTGCTGGGAGGAGTGAGGTGGGAAACGATGACCCTGAGGGGGCAGGAGTTCCCAGTGAGCTTACGCTAGGAGGAAAACCTGAGCTTCCAGGCCCTGGGTGTTTCTTCACTCCTGTTGCTTCCACTCTCTCCCCTTTCCTTGCGCTATGAGAATAACCACAGTAATAACAGCAGTGACCATGATAATAGCTTGTGTTTGACGGTCTGCTCTCTACTAGTCTTCACATGTGCTTCACACACGTGAATTTTAAATCTCTCTCCATCCATGGGGGGTAAGTACAATTGTCCCCAAATTACAGACAAGCAAACTGAGGCATAGAGAGGAGAAATAATTTCCTACATGTCAGATATAATCAGCGGTGAGCTGGACTTTGAAGCCACGTAGCTCAGCTCTGCTGTGTAAGCTCTCAACACCCTACCTACTGATCATGAAAACCTGATTGTCCACTCCCCTCGCACTCCCCCTGCCCTGTCACCTCTCTCTTTTCCTTAATGAAGTGCTGGGTGCTGTTCTCATTGAGGCTGAGGGCTTGGGACGCCCCACCATCTCCCCGCTCTGTCTCCATGCCTCTCCACCACCCCAAGCCCCTGTACCATCACAACTCTCCAACAGGCTGGTAAAAATCTCCCCAGATGAGGAATTGAATCCCGGGGAGCAGCGACAGGCGTTGGCATTGACACACGTGGATTTCGGAGGGCACCACTGAGCACAGTCTGTGTGGGCAGAGGCTGTGGGGACAAAGACCACAGTCAGAAGGTTCAAGAAATGGAGGGAGCCAGCTGCCAGCTGAGGGTCAGGAATAGAGCAGGGGAGGGTAGGGAAGGGATGGTTGCCATTGGAAGAGCTCAGAAAACTCTGGATGTTCAGGGAGGAAGAAACAGGTTCTTTTATACCCAGAAGACCATCTGCGAGCCTTACTTGTGGAATAAGCTCCCTTCCCTACCCCTTGTTGGTGAGAAAACCCAGACCCCAGCCTGCATTCCCCAGCTTATGCCACCAGGGGCTGGCTGGGCAGACTCACATTTCAGTTCCTGTACAGGCCCCAGTGTCAGCAGCAGCAGCACCAAGATCCCTGGGACAGAAAAACAGATGAAAAAGAGAGGAGAGTCGAGTTCCAGTTTCAACCCATGTCTGCATAGTCATTGCCTTCCGGGGGGTGGTTCTGCCTGCAGCCCATGGCTTTCCAGCAGGATCTGGGAGGCCCCTATACTGTGCACAGAACCAAGACTCAGCCTGTCCCCTCTGTCTCCCTGGACTCCCTGGGAAGTCAGTCAAGGATATCCACAGCCTTCATGGAACCCCAGGTGCTACAGGTGAGGGGACAGAGCCCACACAGATAGCTGATGTCAGGCACACAGCGCAGAGACTCCAACCTCTCCCAAAGGAAGGGAGTACATCTTGAAGAAGAGACTCTTCCAATCCAGGGGTCTTGCCCATATGCAGGTTCTTTGTTCCCTGGCAATAGCAGACATCTGCTTGGAGAAGGCCTGCTCTCTCCTCCATGGTGAACGGGTGCCTTTTCAATTTCACATGGAGCATCCTATGGGGTAAGAGTGTGGCCGGATGGTTTGTTGTCCAGGTGTAGATGGAAGTGGCCCAAGCTCTCTCAGTCTGCCAGGCCTGGTGCCCTCAGCTTTCCTGGAGGCTCCCAGATGGGGTGGGGACATCACAGCCACCTGAGTCTCAACCTGAGGACTTGAACAAATCCAGGGTGGGCCTTCCTGGGAACCGTGTGAAAGGGAAATGCTGCATTCCCGACCAGGACCTGTCATGGTTCCCAGTGATGGCCTTTGTCCTGACTTTCCCCACATGGCTTCTCACTGCATAACCTTTGGAATCTCCATTGTCCTGGCAGGACAGCACACTCCCATCCACATTATCTCTCAGACTCCAGCTCCACGGACATGGACAAGACCTACAACTGAGCCAGGCCCTTTAAGGGGCTTGAGGGAAAGTGTCAAGGGAATGAAGGTGATGCTGGACAGGCAGGTTCACCTGGACAGTGGGCACCAGGCTGGGGAGGACAGTGTCACTGATGTCCAGTCACGCAGCCTTGGGGCAGTGAAGTCACCTTTTAAGAATTCTCTGGACTAAAAGAAAGTGGTGAGAATCCCCATCTGAGCAAGGCCAGCAGTGGGTGAGGGCTGGGTGGCTGGAGAGAGGAGCAGGTGCTAATGGGCAGATGTTTCTGTCTTCTTGGCCCTTGGCCTCCCATCAGGGGTGCAGACCTGTGGGACCTGCCAAGTGGGTCTCAGCCTCCGTCTTCTGTCCCTGAGTGGTCTGGGTCAACGTGGGGCCTGGGTTGACCTCCCTGGAAGAGGGTCAGGCCTCTGGCAATGGTCCCCTCTCTTTCCATCCAGTCCAGATGGCAGCCTCTTCCATTCACCTAAATCTTAGAGTGTGTGTAGGTTGGGTGGTCCCCATCACTCTGCCCACCCCCCCACCTCTTCCAAGTCCCAGTCATCCGAGTTGCCCACAGGCTTGTAAACTAAAATTCTTGGGGAAGTTCAGGGCTGAGGCTTGCATGGGGAATTGGAGATGGAAGGCCATAAAGCTAGTTTACAGTGCCAGGAGGTGTCTTCTCCAGGTGGGGTTATTGGCCAGGGGCAGGGCTGGCCAGGGAAGGTGAGCCCATCCTCGAATCTCCCCCCTTCCCACATTTCTGGACAGGGTTCCTGGGTCCATCCTGGTGTGGCCAAGCCTGTGTGGATTCCAGAGAGAGGGGAGAAGGTCTCATCCTGGCTGCCGCTGATGAAGCAGCAGACACATATTGCAGGTGAGCTTGTGCAGTATCCTGCAGGCCAGCCCTCTGTTTTCTGAAACTAAAGTGCCACGTGGCAAGGGAGACGCTCCAAAATTGTGTGAGTGGCACTCCGTGGAGGGATCTGAGCCTCGGGATTTGGAGAGGTGCCCAGAGCAGCTCTCTGATGCCTGGAGAAAGTGAGCTGACTGACCCCCCAAACCTCATGGATGGGGAGAAAGCAGGTGCAAAGTCATGCTTACCTTGACACATGTTCTCAGTCTCGTTCCCGAACGCTGTCTGAGAAATGAGCTCCTGTCTCGGGCCACACATGCAGTAGCCACTGTCCGTGCCCCGACAGTCAGCATAGGCTGGACAGGACCTTCTCAACTGTTTTTCACACATGTCGATGTCTGGAATGCCACAGGATAAAGGATCACTTCCCTGAGGAGTAAGTTCACTAGGGCTGATGCCCTGGTCTTCAGTCTGACCCCCACAGTGAAGGCTGGATGGATGTGGCTCCCAGGAGGCACACCTGGGGCCGGTCTGAGCTGGAGCCAGCTTCTCCAAAAGCCTGCTCATGCTCTGCTCATCCCTGCTCTCTGGCTGGGCCTGAGGGACCTAGATTCAGACACTCTGCTGTGCCATGATGGGGGCCGGAAGGAGGTCTGCACCCCTTTCTGCAGACCTTGTGAAAAAAACAGAGGCAGTGAGTCAGGCTCTGGAGCCTCCCCTGTGGTGCTGTTTGCACCATTGGAGACCTGGGGTGGCCTCTCGTCAGGGCATGGAAGGCCACCCTGGAGGCTGAGGCAGTGGAGGGAGTCATGGCCTGGGGGCTGTCCGGGGCGACACTCATCATTCACCCCTGAGGATAGAAGCAGATGGTCAGGTCCCTGCCCATTGATGGTTTCCACCCACTTTACTCACGGTGGTCCAAGTACACTTCACAATCCTCATCAAGCACGCCCTCAAGTCCCAGTGTCAGTTGCCCCAGAATGCCCCGGGGGAATTCCCTTTAATTAGAGCCCATAACAGATGGGAAATGAAGAAGCAACAGGAAGCTGCTCACAGCAGAGTCATCCCAGGGTGGCTTCCTGGCCTCCTATCTCTCCTTGTTCTCTAAACCTGAGAGGAAAGAAGCCTGTGAGCCAGGTCCCTGTGAGTAGCTCAGGGACCCACAGAGCAGGGGCTACACATCACTGGCTAAAAATAACAGTCTAATAAGAATCAGCAAGTCAAGGGGCGCCTGGGTGGCGCAGTTGTTAAGCGTCTGCCTTCGGCTCGGCGTGATCCCAGCGTTCTGGGATCGAGCCCCACATCAGGCTTCTCTGCTAGGAGCCTGCTTCTTCCTCTCCCACTCCCCCTGCTTGTGCTCTGTCTCTCTCTGCCAAATAAATAAAATAAAAAACCCCAAAAAACCAGCAAGTCAAGAATGCATCAAAATGCAGGGACAGGGGCGCCTGGGTGGCACAGCGGTTGAGCGTCTGCCTTCAACTCAGGGCGTGATCCCGGCGTTAAGGGATCGGGCCCCACATCAGGCTCCTCTGCTGTGAGCCTGCTTCTTCCTCTCCCACTCCCCCTGCTTGTGTTCCCTCTCTCGCTGGCTGTCTCTATCTCTGTCAAATAAATAAATAAAATCTTTAAAAAAAAAAAAATGCAGGGACAGAATATTTTCTCCTGTACATTCCAATCAGGGCAACAAGACTTTTAGAGCCTGAAAGGACTCAGGACTCATGCTGAGTCAGGGCAGGCAACTGGGTCCCCCAGAGCAGTTTCCTACCTGAGCTCATGGACATCCTTTCTAAGGTCCCAGGCTCAGGCTGTGGGTGTCAGCACCAGAACAGGACAGGATGTGGGAAGACACATACCTGACACATTCCTGTTCACCCCCATCTGAACAATGGGACCGCCCTCCTCTCTTCTCAGATGGTGGCAGTGGCTGGACACCTGCCTTCAATGTTGTTGGGTGGGTGGAGTGCTGTGGGGGACAGGTGGGTATGAGGCATGCGGGTGGGGAAGACATGATGATGGGAAATCCTCAACCTGACAGGTGTGCTCCCAGAAGGAGCTGGGATCCAGGCATCAGCAGGGCTCCTCGCCATGCTCACTCAGCCACGAGTCTCCATGAGACACACACGCAAATGCACGGGGGATCCGTTAGGGATACCTCTCAGGCATAGAGGGGCTGGGCGGGAATCAATACCACCCTTTATTCTATGGTAAGTTTACTTTCCCCCAAATATTAAATGACACATGGATACTTAGAAGGACAAAGAAAATGTAAAAAAATAAAAACAAAAAATCACCCCTAAGTCCACTACACAGACTACTGGTAAATTTTAGGGTATTTTTTCTTATCTTTTCAAACATACTAGGAATTTTTCCTTTACTTACCAATATATATGCATCTAGGACTATTTTGTGTACATGAAAATATTTCTTGGTATAAAAACTGTACATTTTCCTCCTTTCCCCTATTTTCTTATTGTAGTGAAATGCACACAACAAAATTTTCCATCTTAACCATTTATAAGTATTAAGATTTCCTTTTATGATCTTATTTTCTTGAATAAAACGTCTTCAGTGTCATTATAAAATGTTTTTTAAAGCAAACTTTAGTTCCAGCTTCCTTTATTCAAGTTGTATTTATTTTTCTTAGAGGAAAAACTATTTTTATCTTTCTTTTTTTTTTAAAAGATTTTTATTTTGTTTATCTGACAGAGAAAGAGAGGGAGAGAGCATAAGCACGGGGAGCAGCAGGCAGAGGGAGAAGGAGAAGCCGGCTCCCTGGGAGCCTGATGTGGGGCTCAATCCCGGGACCCTGGGATCATGACCTGAGCTGAAGGCAGACGTTTAACTGGCTGAGCCACCCAGGCGCCCCAATTTTTGTTTTTCTCATTTGAGAAAAATAGTTGATTTTCTTTCTGAGATTGAAATTTTTTTCTTTCTTTCTTTGTCTTTCTTTCTTTCTTCTTTTCCTTCTTTCTTCTTCAGCATAGTTTAACAACTGTGATGTTTTAAAGTTAAGGTTATCTTACCAATCCATTATTAGCATTTATTTATTTATTTATTTTTATTTTAATTTTTAAAAATCATATCACATGCCCTCTTTAATTCCTATCACCCAGTTACCCCATCCCCCCATGCACTTCCCTTTCTGCAACCCTCAGTTTGCTTCCTGGAGTCAAGAGTCTCATATGGTTTGTCTCCCTCAATGATTTCTTCCCATTCAGTTTTCCCTCCCTTCCCCTATTGTCCTCTGCACTATTCCTTATGTTCCACATATGCGTGAAACCATGTGATAATTGTGTTTTTCTGATTGATTTATTTCTTTTTAGGTTAAAATTGTGTTTCCATTATTTAAATGTTTTGAAAAGATATACATAGCAGGATTTTAAAAAGCATACACTTCTAATTTTGTATCATTTCTTAAGCACATATGTAGTGTAATTTCATTCTTGGATTTGGAAATTTTTTTTAAGATTATTTATTTATTTGAGAGACAGAGAGAGAGAGAGAGCAGGGGGAGGGGCAGAGGGAGAGGCGACAAGCCGACACCCTGCTGAGCAGGGAGCTTGAACTGGGGCTCTATCCTAGGACCCTGAGATCACAACCTGAGATGCTTAACTGACTCAGCCACCCAGGCGCCCTGAAAGTTTGTTTTTGTATGCTTAAAAAATTATTTCAGGAGCAAAGTAAATGATTTAAATAGTACTAAACAATATTATCTTATTTGTGCATAGGGCTCTTTAGCTTATAAAGTGTTTTTTTATTGTTGTTTACTGCAACATTATTTACGATAGCCAAGATATGGAAGCAACCTGAGTGCCCATCAACAGATGAGTGGATAAGGGAGATGTGGTATATATAAAAATGGAATATTACAGAGTCATAAAAAGGATGAGATTGTGCCATTTGAGACAATATGAATGGACCTAGAGGGTATGATGTTAAGTGAAATAAGATTGAGAAAGAAAAATACCATATGATATCACTCATAAACGGTATCTAAAAAAAAACCCCAAATGAATAAAACAAAAGCAGAATCAGACCTATAAATACAGAAAGCAAACTGGTGGTTGCCAGAGGAGAGGAGGGCTGGGGGTTGGGTGAAGGGGAATGGGAAATACAGGCTATCAATTATGGAATGAATCAATCATGGGAAGAAAAGGCACAGCATAAGGAATATAGTCAATGTTATTGTAACAGCCAAGTGTTGCTTTATGGGGACAGATGGTAGCTACACTTGTGGTGAGCACAGCATGTGTATAAATTCGTCTAATCATTATGTTGTACAATGAAACTAATGTAACATTGTGTGTGAACTATACTCAAATGGAAAACACTTTAGAAATGTTTTCTTCCTTTTTTAAAATATATTTTCATTGAAGCATAATTAATATACCGTGTTACATTAGTTTCAGACATACAACATAATGATTTAACAGTTTTTTTTTAAAAGAGTTTATTTATTCAACAGAGATAGAGACAGCCAGCGAGAGAGGGAACACAAGCAGGGGGAGTGGGAGAGGAAGAAGCAGGCTCATAGCGGAGGAGCCTGATGTGGGGCTCGATCCCATAACGCCGGGATCACACCCTGAGCCGAAGGCAGATGCTTAACCGCTGTGCCACCCAGGCGCCCCTGATTTAACAGTTCTAAACATTACTCAGTGCTCACCACGGTGAGTGACGTCATCACTTGCCCCCAAACAATGTTATTATAGTATTATTGACTATATTCCCCATGCTGTGCTTCTCTTCTCTGTGACTTATTTATTTTAAAGCTGGAAGTTCATACCTCTTAATCCCCTTTATCTATTTTGCCCATCTCCCGGCCACCTCCCCTCTGGCAACCACCAATTTGCTCTCTGTATTTAAGAGTCTATATATATATATATGTTAATATATATTATATTTAATTATATATAATTTATATATATAAAACAAAGTTTTATATTTTAGATTCCATATATATGTGAACGTTTTTCATGACACATCTCCAAAAGCAAGAGAAATAAAAGAAAAAATGAACTTGTAAGACTTCATCAAGATAAAAAGCTTCTGCACAGCCAAGGAAACAATCAAAAAAACTAAGAGGCAGCCCACGG
>NC_048221.1:10138899-10158722 GCF_002007445.2 Ailuropoda melanoleuca
ATATATATTATATTTAATTATATATATAATTAATATTTATATAACAAAGTTTTATATTTTAGATTCCACATATATGTGAAATCATATGGTATTTGTCTTTCTCAGACTGACTTATTGCACTTGACATTGTGCCTTCTAGGTCCATTCATGCTGTTGCAGATGGCAAGATCTCTTTTTTATGGGTGAGTAATACTCATTGCAGATAAATGTCACGTCTTATTTCTCCTTTCAACCATGGATGAATACTTGAGTTGCTTCCATATCTTGGCCATTGTAAATAATGCTGCAATAAATGTTAAAGGTGCATAAATCTTTTTGAATTAGTGTTTTTGTTTTCTTTGGCTAAACATCCAGTAGGGAAATTACTGGATCATATGGTATCTCTATTTATAATTTTTTGAGGAACCTCCATACTGTTTTCCACAGTGGCTGCACCAATTTCCATTCCCACTAACAGTGTACAAGGGTTCCTTTTTCTCCGCATCCTCACCAATACTTAAAATCCCCCTAGTTTTAAACCTGAACATATTTCTACCACTTTATTAGTTGTAAGACTTTGGATACGTCACTCGATCTCTTTGAGCCTAAATTTGATAATTTAAAAAATGATGCTACCCTGAAATCAAAAAATTCATAGAAGAAAACAGGGAGTGAGCTTATTGATATGGGTGTAGGCGATGATTTGTTGGGCTTGACACCAAAAGCAAAGTCAACAAAAACAAAAATAGACAAGAGGGACCATATCAAACTAACAACTTCTGTACAGCAAGGGAAACCATCAACAAAATGAAAAGGCAATCTACAATTTGGGAGAAAATATTTGCAAATCTTATTATCTAGTAAAGGATTAACATCCAAAATATATGAAGAATTCATGCAATTCAATAGCAAAAAGCCCCCAAAGATTATTATTAATCAATTTAAAGATGGGTAGAGAGTCTGAATATATATTTTTCCAAAGAAGACATCCAAATGGCCAAGAGGTACGTGAAAATGTGCTCAACACCACTAGTCACCAGGGAAATGAAAATCAAAACCATAATGAGATATCACCTTACAGCTGTCAGAATGGCTGTTATAAAAAAGACAAGAAATAACAACTGTTGGTGAAGATGTGGGAAAAAGGGAAACATGTGCCCTGTTGGAGGAAATTTAAATTGGGAAACCATGATCCTGCGAAGGCCGGAGTTCCTGGTGAGCTCATGCCAGGAGGAAAACCTGAGCTTCCAGACCCTGGGTGTTTCTTCCCTCCTGCTGTTTCCACTCTCCCCTTTCCTTGCGCTATGAGAATAACCACAGTAATAACAGCAGCGACCGTGATAATAGCTTGTGTTTGACAGTCTGCTCTCTACTAGTCTTTACCTGTTCTTCACATGTGAATTTTAAATCTCACTCCATCCTTGGGGAATAGGTACTATGATTGTCCCCAGTTTACAGACAAGCAAACTGAAACATAGAGAGGAGAAAAAATTTCCTACATGTCAGATGTAATCAGTGGTGAGCTGGACTTTGAAGCCATGTAGCTCAGCTCTGCTGTGTAAGCTCTCAACACTCTACCTACTGATCATGAAAACCTGATTGTCCACTTCCCTCGCACTCCCCCTGCCCCGTCACCTCTCTCTTTCCCTTAATGAAGTGCTGGGTGCTGTTCTCAGTGAGGCTGAGGGCTTGGGACGCCCCACCATCTGCCCGCTCTGTCTCCCTGCCTCTCCACCACCCCAAGCCCCCGTACCATCACAACTCTGCAACAAGCTGGTAAAAATCTCCCCAGACAAAGAACTGAATACTGGAGAATGGTGACATATGATGGCATTGGCCCATGGCGAGTTCATAGGGCACCAGTGAGCACAGTTGTGGGGGAACTAGCAGTGGGGTTGGAGACCACAGCCAGAAGTTTCAAGGAATGGATGAAGCTAGCTGCCAGCTAAGAGTCCATGAGTAGAGTAGGGGAGGGGAGGGAAGGGATGGCTGCCATCAGAAGAGGAAAAGACAGAAGACTGGATATTTGGGGAAGAAAAAACAGTTTCTCTCATCTCCAGAAGACCATCTTGGAGCCCCTCGGAGAACAGGCCTCCTTTACCCCTTGTTGGTGCAGAACACAGACCCAGCATGCACTCCTGAGCTCATGTCACTAAGTCTGGGCAATCTCACCTCTGCTGCTCTGGGCTGTAGCTCCCAATATCAACAGCAGCAGCATCAAGAGTCCTAGGGAAGAAAAAACAGTGAGAGAACAAAGAGAGGAGAGTGGAGTTCCAGTTTCAATTCCTGGTGGCATGCTCATTGCCTCCTGGAGGAGGGGGTGGCTCTAACCCTGCAGCTCACAGCTTTCCAACAGCATCCACAAGGCTCCTGTACCTTATGTAGAATTGAGGACCAGTCCTGTTCCCTCCCTTTCCCAGGACTCCCTGAGGAGTCCGTCACTATCAGACACCATCCTCATGGAGCCTCTGTGTTACAGGTAAGTGGATAAAATATACACAGACAGCTGATGTCAGGCACACAACTTAGAAATTCCAGCCTCTCCCGATGGAGGGGGTAAATCTTGCAGCACAAAGTCCTCAGATTGGTGTGCTCTGCCCATAGCCAGGTCCTTTGTTCTCTGGCGATGGCAGAAACCTACCTTGAGGATTTCTCTTCCGGGATCATTCCCACCTGTTTAACCCACATGTTTTGGGGCACAGAAGAAGAGTATGGGTTTGGGAGTCAGCCAGCCCCAAGTCTGAGTCCCAGCTCACAGTGGTATTGGCCAGGCAGGGAGCCCAGGAATCACAAGAGGGGGAGCTGGTGATGGGTGAGGGGTGAGAACTAAGGCACCAGTAGGTGGAGCCACCATCTCCTGGTTAAGTGGCCTCTCCAGGTGCAACACCCATGGTTTCTTTGGTTCCTACCAAGTGAGCTCCTGGACGTCCTACAGCACACTGAGGGCACAACCTTTCCCTTTATCTCCCGGTCTGGTCCTGAGTGATGAGTCAATGGACAGGCTTCATGGTATGAAAACCACTGCAGGTGTGAAGGAATCTGGCCTACAGGCAATCACCTGTCCACCTGTTAGAGTCTTTCATTCCATTCATGGGAGGCAATGAACCCTGTGAAAATCTTTCCATATCTCCATGCCTTTATAGGATTTTCCTAAAATGTGCCTGGTACTAAAAATAATCATCTTCTGCACATCAGATGATGAGAAATGTGGCTATTTTCACAAAAACCAGGGAACAAATTATAACCAATGAGGATAATATATAAGGAACGTTTAACTTGCTCCATAACAGGTATTATCCTAAGCATCAAGGGAAGGAAAGACTAACCAGCATTAAGCTGTCCTTGCTATTATGCAGTTATTGCTCTTTCAACTATTCCATGACCCACAGAAAGCCTATGGACTGAAAGATGATGTTCTTCTTAGCTCATTAGAGTTTTCAGAGAATTTGATTATGTACCCTTGTGAAAAAAATAGTATAGGTAGTATGAGGGTTAATTTCATGTATCAATTTGGCTGGGCCACAGCACCCAGATATTTGGTCAAACACTCATCTAGATATTGCTGTGCAGGTGTTTTTTAGACGAGATTAACCAATCAGTAGACTCTGAGTAAAGCAGATTACCTCCATAATGTGGGTGGGCCTCATCTAATCAGTTGAAGACCTTGGGAGAAAAAAGACTGACCTCCTTTTCTGAGGAGGGAATTCTGCTTCCAGACTGACTTCAGACTTGAGATGTAACATTAAGTCAGCCTGCTGGTCTGCCCTGCGGAATATCAATTTCCCAGCCTCCACAATCTCATGAACCAATTCGTTAAAGTGAATGAATCTTTCTCTTTCTCTCTCTCCCTCACTCCTCTCTCCATACACACACACAGATAGATACACAGACACGCACACACACACACACACACAAACACACTTTATACTGGTTCTGTTTCTCTGGAGAAACTGGACCAATATACGTGGTAAAATGAGAAATCTCTGTGGGGTTGGCTCTGGGAGTAAGTTTTACTTATTTTCTTCTTTGAGACAATATAAATGAGCCAATATCGTTCTTAAAATCTCTTCCCTTTGTCCTTTATAGAGAAAGTGGGAGGACAAAACAGATGATCAAGAACACAGAATATTCTCTAACTGGATAGACAGTTCCCAGATAGCTTTAGTTATCTGTCATTATTGTTGTAATTCTACCTACCTGGCAGCAGTGGACTTCTGTTTGTCATGGTGCAGACACCCGCGAGCCTGGGCACAGAGGACGTCTGGTCTTGGTCTGTGTGTGTTATAAAGACTTCCTGTTTTAAGTCTGACTTGGGTTCTAGGGGAGCTGCCATAGGAAACCACTGGTCTGGATCCTTTCTTTCCCGACAATCTGTCTTGTGATTAACGTCTCAGAAACTCCACTTCTATTTTTTAAGTTATTTGCGTAGCATTACTGGTGTTTGTACTGAAAGCCTCCTTGAAGGATGTTTTTAAATCTTTGTGGTATAGGAAGATGTGGTCCTCTGTATTATAAGAACTTCCCAATGTGAAGAATTGCTCTGCTGGTCTTTCTACCCCATGAAGACCTTGGGTCAGAGTCAACAGAATTAACTAGTATCTATTAGAAGACAGTTTTTTTTTTTTAAAGGTAACCTTCTATTAAGGCATTTTATTTTATTTATTTATTTTTTTAAAGATTTTTTATTTATTTATTTGACAGAGATAGCCAGCGAGAGGGGGAACACAAGCAGGGGGAGTAGGAGAGGAAGAAGCAGGCTTCCAGTGGAGGAGCCCGATATGGGACTCGATCCTCAAACGCCGGGATCACGCCCTGAGCCGAAGGCGGACGCCTAATGACTGCACTACCCATGCGTCCCTAGAAGACAGTTTTTTTTTTTTAAAGATTTTATTTATTTAATTTATTTAATTTAAATTCAATTTGCCAACATATAGCACGTCATTAGTTTTTGATATAATGTTCAATGATGTATTGGTTGCGTATAACACCCAGTGCTTTTTTATTTTAGAGAGAAAGAGAGCGAACAAGAGAGAGAAAGAGTGTGAGTGGGGGGAAGGGCAGAGGGAGGGAGAGAATCTCAAGCAGACGTGCTGCTGAGCACGGAACCCCCCCCCCCACATGGGGCTGTATTACAAAACCCCAAGGTCATGACCTGAGCAGAAAACAAGAGTTGGACGCTTAACTGACTGAGCCACCCAGGCGCCCCTTAGAAGACCATTTTATTGAGGTATAATTGCCATTAAGCATTATATTAGTTTTAGGTATACAACATAATGATTTGATATTTGTATAAATTGTGAAATAATCACAATAAGTCTACTTGACATCCATTACCATGCATAGTTGCAAATTTTGTGTGTGTGTGATGAGAATTTTAAAGATTTATTCTGTTAGCAACCGTCAAATATACAATATGATATTATTAATTGTAGTTACCATGCTGTACTTTACATCCCCATGACTTATTTATTTTGTAACTGGCTGAATAATATATATATATGTATATATATATACACATATATATATGTAAAATTCCATTACATATATAGACACCACATTTTCTTTATCCATTCATCCACGCCATGAAAAATGTTGTGTTTCATTCCACTGGTATCCATGGTTTCTGTTGAGAAATGAGCTGATATCTGAAATGTTTGTTCCCTTAGGGATGAGATATCATAATCTCTCATTGCTTTCAAGATTTTTTTCTCTGTCTTTAGTTATCAAAATTTTGTGATATATCTTGGCCCTAATTTGTTTAAGTTGATTCTGTTTGGAGTTTCCTCAGCTTCTTGAATCTATATGTTTTTGTCTTTTGGAAATTTGAGAAATTTTAATAATTTTTTCCCTCTGAGTAATTTTTCAGCTCCATATTCTCTATCTCCCTCTGGAATTCATTTTTTTAAAAATTTAAATTCAATTAGCCACCATATAGTACATCATTAGTTTCAGATGTAGAGTTCAATAATTCATCAGTTGTGTATAACACGCAGTGCTCATCACTCAGTTACCCCGTCCCCCCACCCACCTCCACTCCAGCAACCTTCCGTTTGTTTTCTAGAGTTAAGAGTCTCATGGAATTCAGTTGCAGAAATGTTGGATTTTTTTTGTAGTCTCATAAGTCCCCGAGATGCTAAATTTTCTTTTATAGTTTATTTTGTCTGTCTTATTCAGATTGCATAAATTATATTGTTTTGTCTTCAGGTTCATTGATTTTTTTCCTTCTTTTGTCCCCATTCTGCTAATAAGCCCATCCAATAGAGTTTTCATTTCACTTTTTGTATTTTTCAGGTCTAAGCTTTCCATTAGGTCTTTGTAATCATCTGTTACTTTATCAAAGTTTTCTGTTTCTTTGCTAAGACTTTCTATTTTTTCATTTGTTTCAGAAAAGTTTGCTCATTAGAACACTTTTTTAATGATGGTTGCTGTAAACTATTTGTCAGATAATTCTAACATTTGTGTCATCTCAAGTTGAGGTTTTCCTGGTTCTTGGTATGACAATGATTTTTTTAAATCATCTCCTTGATCTTTATGGTATTGTGTTTTGAAACTGGATTTTATTAAAATCATCTGTTTTGGCAGACTCTTCTGACATCAGGCTGGAGTGGGGGGAAGAGTGGCCATGTTGTTGCTGGCAAGTAAGGGTGGGAATTCAGATTTTCCTCTTGCCCGCTGCCACTCCTGTGTGGAAGGGGTACCTTGCTGCTGCTGGTGGAGTTGAAGTTCTCCCTCACCGTCAGGCCTCTGTGTCCATCGCCCTGACGTGGGATTGTATGGATGCCTTATGACTGCTCCCCACACGGCCTCTACTGACACGACAGAAGCCCCAGCTCCTTCTCTGCCATGACCACAGGGGATGGGAGGGAATGCTTCGTCACAACTGGGCAAGGGTAGAGGTCTGGGCTTCCAGACTTGACCTTGGCTGATGAAAATAAATGTGGGGCCAGTTTTTCTCAGCTGTTTGGTTGGAATAGGGCAGTTACTGCTGAAATATTTTCTGTTTTGCCAGGCACTCCCTTTCCTGGTCCTTTGGATAGGGAGAATTGGCTTTTCTTGGGGATATTTTTGTTGCCTGCACCTGCTGGCATTTCTGAGTTGCCAGCCTCTTTAGTTCCAAACCTGGGAAAGATGAGCCAAACACAAACTCATGGGACTGGCCACTGCATAGTATTTTGGGTCCCAAGGTCCCTGTTCTATCTTCCTTGCCTCTATATTTTAGAGTGCTGTTTTTGTTTTGTATATAAAATGTTTATATATAATTTAGCTATGGTGATGTTTTAAAATAGAGTTTTTTCTACAATGTACTTTGTTCTCAACTTGTTCTTTAGTCAACAATATTTGGAGAGGTTTTGCATGTCACCGTATATAGATCCACGTCTTTCTTTTTGGCTGCTGTTGCATATACGTAGATTACACAATATATTTTGCTTTTCTCCCTTTTTATGCACATTTAGATGGCCTCCTGTTTCCCATTGCTGCAACAATGCTGCAGTGAATGTCTCAAAAATACCATAAGGAGAGCGTTTTTAAGTTTCTTTAGACTAGGTGGTTTATATAATGGGTTACAGAGCATATATATTTTGTGTTGTAATAAAGTCTGCAACTCTTCTGTGTAATGAGAATGTATCCAATTACCCCAGTGCCATAGGAGATGACCTATTTTCCACATGCAATCAACACTACTGCTATCATATCTTTTTTTTATTTTTCATTTTTAACATGAAAAATTTTGTTGATCTGTGGCTTCAGTGACCTCTAGGCTCTGGTTAATCATTTATCTCATTTAGAAGGAAATTAATAGAAGAAAGACACAGGAATTTCAAATTGTCAGGAAGGCATGTTCATTATATATTCATGGATAGGAAAAAATCAAAGACTTCAAGAATATAAACCAGTCTCTCTGAAGGATGCACAGCTTCTTCTATTGGTAGAATGACACAGCCAGTCTAGATGATTTGTAAAGGACATTTCAACTTTACAATTCTAAGTCTCTATTTAACTATTAGGAGGATTAGGGTTTACAGATGTCTTGGAATCTTAAAATTCTACATTACCAAATATTTTCCTCTCCCCACCTCCCCAATTTGATGAGTAAACAATTTATCTTAATATATGAATTAGTATCTCATTAACAGTGTTGTTGCAGTCTTCATATGTCTTTGTATTTTCACGATGGTCCCTGTGAATTATATACTCCTATCTTTTGCACACTTTATTTTATTCACTGTATTTTTCTTACCGACTTCAGGGCATTAAAAATACATAGGTGTGTATATATGTATCTATATCTAGACATCTTTTGTTAAACAATGCAAAATTTTTTATTGTATCACATGCATTCAGACTCTGAATACAGTGTCTTTTGTCAACATAAATATTTTTTCCCCCTGAAAACCTTGTTGCCTGCTTTATTTTTGGAGAAGGGTAAAGGAAGAAGAGAAAATATTCACTTGAATTCGAGGAGCAGCTAAATTGGAAGGGACACTACCAACAATTTTAGGCCTCTAAGGTTATTCTGGTCAATAAGGGATTACTGAAACTTCCTAGTTTCAAAAGTCAAGAGATAAATATCATCCCAGAGCAAGAACATCCATTTTCACAGGGATAAAAGAATAAAGAACAACAAACCCAATAGCACCAGATGGAGTTTTAACAGAGGAAATAAGGTCAACTTTCTCCTTTTAGATGCAAAATTTTAATTGAAATATGCTCATAAATCATAGTTGTATTACCTCTTTTTTTAAAAAAATTATTTTTTTTTTCTAAAATAATCTCTATACCCAATATGATGCTTGAAGTGACCATCCCAAGACCAAGTGTCACATGCTCTGTTGACTGAGCCAGCCAGGAGCCCCTAGTCATAGTCCCTCTTGATTCAGCCCTTGTCTCATCCTTAAAGGAGCCCAGGACCCTGAAGAGTACATGCATTATTAACCAGATGCAAAGCAGCTGCCCCTTCCAAACTGGAATCTGACCTCTAACGGGACAGACACTGAGATGCACCAGATAGTCACCCACCATCCTGGGTCCTGGATGACTTGTACACCCTGTTCATTGTGCGGTTTTGGGCCATCGTGGGCAGGGGTATCTTGCAAAACCCGTGTCACTTGATGATTCTGCACGTCCATGCTCACATGGGTAACAAACAGGGTAAATATCAATCCTATTACAATTCTAATAAAGACGACATTGAGTGTGGTGTTTCCATAAACTTACAATTTCATTTTTGTCCAGGTTTTCAATGATTGACTGTATGAATTTTGCTTTACTCTTGCCTAGGATGTTGCCCTTCATTTTCTAATATTCAAATAATTTTTTAAAAAGATTTTATTTATTTATTTGACAGAGATAGAGACAGCCAGTGAGAGAGGTAACACAAGCAGGGGGAGTGGGAGAGGAAGAAGCAGGCTCCCAGCAGAGGAGCCTGATGCGGGGCTCGATCCCAGAACGCCGGGATCACGCCCTGAGCCGAAGGCAGACGCTTAACTGCTGTGCCACCCAGGCGCCCCTAATATTCGAATAATTTTGATAGATTTTAATATACCTGGAATTTGTTTAGTAAGTAGTTTGTCCTAAATGAATAGCCTGTTGTCCTGACACCATTTATTGAGAAAATCTGTGACTTCCCCGACTTCACGCGCAATGTTTCACACACTGATTTGAAATATCATTTTTATGGAATGTCACATTGCTATACATGACGTATCCTTTACTTTGTTTCATTGACTTATTTTCTATTCCTGGAACAATACCACGCATTAAGAAATGCCATGGTTTTGTTTGTATAGATGTTATGAGGCAAATCTCTGTATTTTATGTCAAATAAATTTAAATCTGGGCTTGAATAAGGAAACACATTACTTAGAAGGACTATTGCAGCAGGGAGAACATTCTGATTTCAGAAACCCATGAACATTTCAAAATCCTACAGAAAGATATTTTTATTTTATAGGGTAAAGGAGGAAGCAAACAGAAATAAGCAGCATCTTTGGAGGGGAAGCTGGACAAATAAGGGGAAATTATCAGTGTGTTGTGACAAAAAGAGGGTCTTGCTGTGGTCAGCCAATTCCCAGGAGACGCTGATGGGGAGGGCATGTTCCACTTTTTTGGTACTTGCTCAGACTTGAGGGTAAGCAGAATTCAGGGGCCTGTAGGAAAGAGAGAGTCCTGATTAAAGTTAGGTCAAGAAAAAGCAGAGAGTAGGAAATGGGCCATTGTGAGCACCTGTTCAATTATTCTTCAAGTGAACTGTCTCCTCTATCAGATTTTTTTCTTCTACGTACACTTAATAGCTAGCAGAGAAGACGGTATGCACTTTCCTGGATGAAGAGGACCTTCCCTAGCTGGGACTCAGCCCTTTGTGGCTGATTTCTGGAAGTTGGAATCCTCAAAATCTGGGAACTGGAAGTTTGTGACTACAGGAGCCTGGGCACCAGAAACCCCTGCCTCCTGTACCTGGAGATCGGAGACTGTGGCTCTGCAGTACGTGCAATTGGAATTTCAGTATTGGGTGGCCAGGAATCCAGAAACATGATCAGTACTCCAAGGCTTGGGTGCTGGGGATTCTGTGAAGCTGGGAAGTAGGAATTCTGCATGTGGGAGATGTGAGGAATTGGAAGAATGAGCCTGAAAAGGAATTGGAGAGAGTCGGAGAATGGAGGAGACTGTTGTGGGCCAGAGTGATGGGTCAGAGTGGTTGAGGGGTCCTGATGAGAGAATGAGTGCCTGATGGCGGGAAGTGGGGTGGGGTCCTGGAGGAACCAGGTGGGAGAAATCTGGAGCTGTGCTGGAAAGAGTCAGGGGGAATAGTGAGAGGGTTTTGAAATGAGGAAGCTAAGACATCTGATACAAAATGTTTGTCTACAGTGTAATAAACAGCAAATAGCTGAGCCAGTATTTGAACTCAGGCCAGTACAAGCTGAATTTCCCAGCTGTAAACACCCTAAGAGTACGCCAGAAGGTCAGTTTGGGATTTATGCTTGGGACTTTGTTTTGTAGGTTTTTTGTGGGGAAGGCCTTGTCTTCAGGGGGGTTTGCATATTGGGAAAAGTAATGTATATACTGTCTGCTTCAGGAAGCAGCTAGGCACTTCCACACAATGAAGTGAGGAGATCATATTGTGGGTGACTGGATGTTGTTCATTCCTCCTCCTTACCCAGATCCAAAGGATAGTCTATGTCTTGTGGAGGATTAATGGTTTCTAGGGAAAGAGATTGCTGGGAGAGTAAAGGGTATGGAAAATATAAACACATCAAGAAAAGTTGTGCATTGCCCCCATAATCTGGAGAAGACCCTTCTAGAGGTGAACACTTTAAAGTGAAAAAATAGAGAGTTATCCACATCATGTGAATTTCTTTCTTTGTGCTTTCTAGCAACTTGGAATTTTCTTTTTATTTTTCCAATCACAAATATGTGAATATTCTTTTTTAAAAAAATGTTAACAATGTATATATACAGCAAAGTAGGAAAAATCTCCCCTACATCTCATGGCTGCCTCTTCCGATAGACTGGCATATGTAGACATACATTATTTCCTCCTTCACAAAGGCACTCATGATGTATACTTTTAAATGTACTCATTAACTTTCCTAAACATTAATCTACACACATCATAAAATCTTGTACCAAACTATGAGAATAGAAGTGTTTTTAGAACCAAGCCAGGTAGTGTAGGTGGAATATAAAGGAGATGAAGAAAGCTCAGGTAGAAAGACAACAAGTTTTCCAGGGACTGTTGAGACATAGAAGCCAGACATACAAGAGGAGTATTAAGGAGGAGGCAAACACAGCATCCAGTACTGCCAAGAGTACCAAGTACTGCCGAGAAAGCTAAGAGGACCAAAAGATATTTGTAAGTGGAGAACATTGAAGGCCTAAGAGAGAGCTCTTTTGGTAGAACGATGGAGGCAAAATCCAGGTTTGAACAACTGGAGGAAGAAGAGGGGAGAATCAAATATACAACATTAATACTTCAGAGTCAGAGAGAGATTTAATATGTCGCAGTGCAGATGGAAAGGATGCTAATGAGGACAGGAGACCAAATATATTAGAGAGAAAGAGTATGATCAGTAATGTGAAGTTACTGAGAAGTCAGGAGGAGTGCAGATGGAGGGATTAGCCATCCAAAGGTAGGAAGCATATTTTGCCTATATGTGGTGACAAGATGGAATGAAGAGACAATGAACAGAATGCCAAATGGTTGGTGTTTTTGAGAGCGCAAAATTGACCTTGTTTCTTCCTGCTGACTCATGTTTTCTATATGAAGAAGTCAGTAAGAACATCTGCTGGGAAGAAGAAAGAGTTCGAAGGATGAGATTTTGATGAGTAGAGCATTTGGGAAGGAGCAGTTTTAGAAGGAGGACAAGCAAGTGGGGGAGAGATGTGCAGATGACTTGCCAGGCAGGGTGAGGGGGTCCTGAAGTTGGGGGAAAGTAGAGGAGGCTGAAGACCTTGCATAATTGACATAAACCCCGTGAGTCTCACTTTCTTTACGGAATGACTTGATAAAGGATGGGTGGTGACTGTGCAATTTGTCTGTCACTGCTCCAGATCATCAGTTCCTAATTATTTAGCTGATCAAACTTCCTTCTCTTTTTTTAAGTATCTATCTTTTGTATCTTCTCACCAAGTACAATTAGAAACCATACGCAGGGGCGCCTGGGTGGCACAGTCGTTAAGCTTCTGCCTTCGGCTCAGGGCATGATCCCAGTGTTCTGGGATTGAGCCCCGCAACAGGCTCTTCCCCTAGGAGCCTGCTTCTTCCTCTCCCACTCCCCCTGCCTGTGTTCCCTCTCTCGCTGTCTGTCTCTCTCTGTCAAATAAATAAATAAAATCCTTAAAAAAAATAAAAAAAAAGAACATGCAACATGTCATACAAAGTGGGTGGTCTACAATTGTGGGGAAAGAGGACAGTCATGTGCAAGGGTCAACATGAGCATGAAACCTCAATGAGTGTAAGTATAGGAAGACCTCCTTTCAAGACAGGGAAGGGCCTTCAAGTGAGTCCAGGGGTAAACTAAGTGTGAACCATCCAAGAGCTTCACCTGCTATATACCCAGGTTGGCCAGTGAGGTAGGCATGAGCTTCTCAAGTGAATGGGTTAGTGAAGTGCTCTGGGAACACTGCATAATCTTACCTCACTGTGTTTTGAGGCATCAGACATGGTCCCGCTTGAGAGAGTGTACTTCTCAGACTCGGCTTTGGTTTTCCTGACCCCTTTGAACCATTTCTTGTATTGTTCCCGGACCTGCAGAGGCAAAGCATGCTTGGGTCAGCTCACTGAGGGGAGTGAGGATGGGAGGAGGCCCGGTGGGAGCTGGGCAGTGGTACCTGCTGGCTGAGGAGGCAGTACACCAGGAAGAGGAAGACGCCCTGCAGGCTGTTGACGATGGTGAAGAGGTAAGCCATGACATGGGCAGCTGGACCCACCTGCAGGATGCCCAGACACCACGTGCAGCCCAAGATGAGCAGCTGAGCTGTGGCTTTAAATGTCAGCATCCTGCGTGGGAGGAGAAAGGAGGTCATGATGCACCCAGAGTAACACCACCGGGGCTGGTTTCATGTCCTCTCCATGGATGCTTCTGTTGAGATGCGATCAACTTTGATCTTTACTGTCAATGATTCCCTAAAAAGAAACCTTATCCCTCCAGAATGTGAGTTACAAGAAGATCATGATGTTTCATGAAGATCCCCAGTTTTGTTCAACTGACATTACTGAGAATGTTCTGTGCAACTGGCTCTAGGCTGGGGCTAGGGAATTCAAACAGCAAAGACAGATCGGTAGGAGAAGGAAGGGAAGAATGAACAGGGGGTAAACAGAAGGGGGAATGAGCAATGAAAGACTATGGATTTTGGGAAACAAACTGAGGGCTTCAGAGGGGAGGGGGGTGGGGGACTGGGATAGGCCAGTGATGGGTATTAAGGAGGGCACATATTGCATGGAGCACAGGGTGTTATGCGCAAATAATGAATCATGGAATATTGCATCAAAAAATGGGGATGTACTGTATGGTGACTAACATAACATAATAAAAAATAATTAATAAAAAAAAGACTTCTGTTTTTACAGACCGTAAAGTCTAGTGGAAAGACAAAAACAAATGATCACTGATAACACTTGCGAAGTGAGGTACTTTATTCCATCCAGGGCTGTTCCTGTCCTCACTCTCTCCATGATCTGAGGCAGGACATGCTTTGCCCAGAAGAGAGGCCATTGACTCTGTGCAAAGTTGAGGAGAGCAGAGGACGTCCCCAGACTCTTAGGTGTGTGACATGTGGATGATGCAGCTGAGTTCACCAGTGCCAGAGAAGGGGGAAGGCAGAGGGCAGAGCATGCAAGAAGGTGTGGGTATGATGGGTGTGCTCGTTCCAAAAACTGTTAATGGGATTTCCCGAGTGTGTTAGAATGTTCTCAGGATCTTTTTCATGGCCCCACGGCAGCAATCCCTGCTTATCGGAACAAAGTCAATTTCTCCGCAGCGGAAGTAGTTTGTTGCTGGGGTTGTGCATGGATGGGATGTTTTTGGCGTGGGTGTCAGCAGCAAACCACAGAATGTGAGTGGGTGGCCAAGGAGGATGGCTGCACCTCTCTCTTCCAGTCCCCTCGGGAGCCCTGTGAAGGGACACCAGAGCCTTGGAGGCTTGAGGATAATGTTCGGTATGGGGGATGGTGTGTATCTCTGACCCATCCTCACCTTGTGTTCTGGAGGGTGGACACATCTCTGTCGAGTGACGAGAGCTTGTTTTTCACAATCCAGAAGGTCATCAGGAAGAAAGCCAAATTAATCTGCAGAAAACCCGCAGGCATATTAACTACACTCCACGTCTGGCAGAGCTTTGTCCTAGCTCAACCAACTCCTAACCTGCGAGGGAAGAAGCTTTTGTGTTTTGTAACAGTCGTAGAAAAGCAGACCAAACACCCAGTAACTTAGGCCCATGTTTGTCCTGTAACTTAAGTGACCACTTCAATAAAGTTTGCATGGGAATTCCAAGTTTTAGCACTGAAAGTGCCTCATCTCAGGAAATACCTTAGTCCTGGTTTTACAATGGGAATTCCTACCTCCTGGGAGCCCCTCATCAGTCCTGGGTCAACTGGAATGACTGTTCACCCTGCCTGTCACCCTCCTGATACACCTGGTCTTTGAATGACCCTCAGCTGGGCAGGGAGGTTGTTCTGATGTCATCCATTACTCACGGAGAAGATGGTGCAGACGGGGCCAAGGAAGGTCCATATGAATCCTTTGTCTGTGTGGAGCCAGCATCTAAGAGAGAGATGGGAAGAGATTCAAGAAATTATGGGCCTTTGTGGATAAAGGATTGATAAATAGACATACCTCTCCCCTCCCAATGTTTCCTCCTGCCTTCTTTATTATTATTGCTATTATTACTTTTTACTGTTGCTGTGGTTGTGTAAGAACACTGAGCATAAGATCTATCCTCATAACAAATTTTCAGCATACAACACTGTCAGCTATAGTCACAATGCTTTATAATAGATATCTTGATCCCGTTTATCTCATATTACTGAAACTTTGTATATGCCCTTGAAAGTGGTCGTGGTTCCATGGGTGTATACTTATTCCCAAATCCATTAAGTTGTATACATTCAGTATGTTCAACTTATTCCATGTGAAGCCTTCTATAATAAAATTGNATGGGTGTATACTTATTCCCAAATCCATTAAGTTGTATACATTCAGTATGTTCAACTTATTCCATGTGAAGCGTTCTGTAATAAAATTGTNCTTATTCCATGTGAAGCCTTCTATAATAAAATTGTTTTTTAAGAAACATAAATTCCTGCCAAGGAGCTCTTTCAAATTTTGGCCTCCAGAAATGCTGACAGAAATAAATATAAATTTTAAGGAAAAAAAAGAATCAATCAGTAAAATAAGTTATATATATATATATTTTGGACAAATATGAAGTGTATCCTCTGTGTCAGGATCTGTGCTTGGCTCTGAAGACCCGGTTGTGATTAGGGTAAAGTGGTCTCTGTCCTCAGGGAGACACCAATGAAGTTGGAGGAGCAACAGTTAGAAAATAGACAAAATCAAGGTGATGAATTTTATGATCAAGTATGAGGGGCTATGAGGATATGTAGCTGGAACCATAATCTAGTCCGGGGTATAGGAGATCGCAATAGTTGGAAAGGGTTTTCCTGAAAGAATTGAATCGTTTTTTGATTTTGCTTGTTTTTCAAAATTTTTAATTTAAATTCAGTGTAACATATATTGTATTGTTAGTTGCAAAGGTAGAATTTAGTGATTCATCAGTTGCGTACAACACCCAGTGCTCATTACATCACGTGTCCTCCCTAATGCCCATCACCCAGTTTCCCCACCGCCCCCCCACAGCAACCCTCGGTTTGTTTTCTATAGTTAAGCATCTCTTATGGTTTGCCTTCCTGTCTGTCTTGATCTTATTTTATTTTTCTTTCCTTTCCCATATATTCTTCTGTTTTGTTTCTTAAATTCCACATATAAGTGAAGTCATATATTTGTCTTTCTCTTACTGACCTATGTCACTGAGCATAATACCCTCTTGTACCATCCATGTCATTGCCAGTAGCAAGATTTCATTCTTTTTGTTGGCTGAGTAATATTCCATTGTATATATAAATACCACCTCTTTTTTATCTATTCATCTATTGATGGACATCTGGGCTCTTTCCATAATGTAAGTATGGAAGCATAAGGAAAGTGCCATATACTTAATGAAACAACGCTGTGTAGAATGCATCTCTCAACTAATATCTTTTTTTAATGACGATAGAAGCATTTTCAAATACGTGTGTGGAAACATAAAGAAAAGGCCCTATACTTTGAAGCAACACTATGTAGCAGATGAGCATAGGGGACGGGAAGGAAAAATAAAATAAGATGAAAATTGAGAGGGAGGTAAATCATAACAACTGAATTGTTTTTAAGCTGAGATGTGAAGGATGAGTAGGTGTAGACAAGGTGAAAATTTTGGACTATGCAGGAAGTGAGTGAAAATACCCAAATGAAACAAAACAGTGAGCCTGCCCCAGAGTTAAGGCTCATGTGCATTACGTAACTAATTCCTCAAGAAGACGCAGGTACTCACATACTCACAGGTCAGGCATCTCAGGGCCACACGGAGAGCAATGACAGAGCTCGACTTTATCCCCACGGAGGGGAGCTGTGAGTGAGGTGGGAGGTGTGAGGACTGGGGAGAGGGTCAGATGAGACCAGCAGGAAGCTTCAAAGGGAAGCCTCGAAGGTGGGCATAGGCAAACTGCAGCCTGTGGGCCAGGGTGGCTGTTGCCTGCTCTTGTAAGTGTTTTACTGTAAGTGTTTGCTCTTGTAATGAGTGTTTTACACACTCATTTTCTCCCCATTTGTCTGTGGCTGTGTTTGTGCTCTGAGGACAGAGTTGAGTAGTTGCTGCAGAGACAATAGGTCCCACAAAGCTGGAAATATTGGTTATCCGGCCCTTTATGCAAAAACTTCATTGACTTTTATGCTCAACTCCCTAGGGAGGCCACCTGGTCAGGGCTCGCTGATGTTATTGGGATAGGCGCGTGGTGTGAGCACCAGACTGGATGTGACCCCAGCTCTGCCACCAGCCAGCTGTGTGACCTTGGCCATGTTAGTTAATTTCCTTATGCCTCAGTTCCTCATCTGTAATATGGCCCAATGCTAGTTTCTACTGCATAGGTTGTTGGGGGGATGATTTGAGCTGACACAAGAAAAATATTTAGAACAGTGATTATACATCAGAAGTGATTTCTAAATCTTAGCTGTGGTCACAGTTATTTCGTCATCCAAATAACCCTTTATATTTTAAAAAAGATAGAGAAGGAGTTTACATAAATCAATGTCTGCCTTTATATCAGTTTTGTTTTCTAGATTTTAAAAGAACCCCTGATGGGTGTTAAGGAGGGCACATACTGCATGGTGGACTGGGTGTTATACGCAAGTAATGAATCATGGAACATTACATCAAAAACTAGGGATGTAGTGTATGGTGACTAACATAACATAATAGCAATTTATTATAAAAAAATAAAAGAACCCCCTCAACTAATACAATGAATGTTTTAATAATAAACATTTACTAATATGTGAGGTGCAATTAATATTATACTAATACATAGTCATTTATATAATATACACTGCATATTTAAAATAATTGAAGAATAGAGAGCCCAGAAATGGACCCTCAACTCTATGGTCAACTAATCTTCCACAAAGTGGGAAAAAATATCTAATGGAAAAGAGACTGTTCAACAAATGGTGCTGGGAAAATTGGTTAGACACATGCAGAAGACAGAACATGGACCAGTTTCTACACCATACACAAAAATAAACTCAAAATGGATGATAGACCTAAATGTGAGACAGGAATCCATCAAAATCCTAGAGGAGAACACAAGCAGCAACTTTTTTGACCTCAGCCATAGCAACTTCTTTCTAGACACGTCTCCAAAGGCAAGGGAAACAAATGCAAAAACGAACTATTGGGACTTCATCAAGATAAAAAACTTTTGCATAGCAAAGGAAATAGTTGACAAAATCAAAAGACAACAGACAGAATGGAAGAAGATATTTGCAAATGTCTTATCAGATAAAGGGCCAGTATCCAAAATCTATAAAGAACTTATCAAACTCAACACCCAAAAAACAATCTAGTCAAGAAATGGGCAGAAGACATGAACAGACATTTCTCCAGAGAAGACATCCAAATGGCCAACAGACACACAAAAAATGCCCCACATCACTTATCATCAGGGAAATACAAACCAAAACCACAATGAGATACCACCTCACACTGGTTAGAATGGCTAAAATTAATAACTCAGGAAACAACAGATGTTGGTGAAGATGTGGAGAAAAGGGAACCCTCTTACACTGTTGGTGGGAACGCCAACTGGTACAGCCACTCTGGAAAACGGTATGGAGGTTCCTCAAAAGTTGAAAATAGAGCTACCCTATGACCCAGCCACTGTACTACTAGGTATTCATCCAAAGGATACAAACATAGTGATTCAAAGGGGCACCTGTATCCCAACATTCATAGCAGCAATGTCCGCAATAGCCAAACTATGGAACGAGCCCAGATGTCCATCAAAGGATGAAAAGATAAAGAAGAAGTAGTATATAAATACAGTGGGATATCACTCAGCCATCTAAAAGAATGAAATCTTGTCATTTGCAACAACGTGGATGTAACTAGAGGGTATTATGCTAAGTGAAATAAGTCAGTCAGAGAAAGACAAATACCGTATGATTTCACTCATGTGGAATTTTAAAAACAAAACAGATGAACATAGGGGAAAGGAAAGAGAAGTAAAATAAGATCAAAGCAGAAAGGGAGGCAAAGCATAAGAGGCTCTAAACTATAGGAAACAAACTGAAGGTTGCTGGAAGAGAGGAGGATTGGGGTATGGGGTGATTGTGGGATGTGCATTAAGGAGGGCACTTGATGTAATGAGCACTGGGTCTTGTATGCAACTGAAGAATCACTAAATTCTGCCCCTGAAACTAATAAGAAAATACAAGCATCTCTAACCCACAAAAAATAAAGTAATTAAGCCTAAAAGATAAAAAATAGTCACGTCATCTATGTTCAGTATATATTAACTTATAATTATTAATATTTTATATATTGTTATTAATATAAAACAAAATTTATACTATATAATTGTTAGCATACTTCATAATATTTAAAATAATCAAATCTTATCAGAGAAAGACAAATAGCATATTATTTCACTCATGTTTGGAATTTAAGAAACAAAACAAATGAACATAGGGGAAAAAGAAAAAAGAGGGCAAACCAGAAAGCAGACTCATAACTATAGAGAACACACTAAGGGG
>NC_048221.1:10158822-10174377 GCF_002007445.2 Ailuropoda melanoleuca
CAGAGAGAGGCCCAGCCCCACATAGGTGATCGCAGCCAGCAAGGGATCCTCCTCCTGGGACCCAGCAAAGAGGACATCACAGCCACATCTTTAAAAGCACAGACTAGAATGGCAAAACTTAAAAACAATGATAGTATCAAATGCCAGCAAAATGGAGCAGTTGGAACTCTCATACACTGCTGTTTGAGAATATGAAAGGCAACAACTGTTTTGGAATGGAGTTTGGGAGCTTTTTTTTATAAAGTTAAACATACACTAATGCTAAAATACACCTCTCATAGGAATCGGCAATTCCATTTTGGGTATTTACCCAAGAGAAATGAAAACAGGTGTCCACAAAAACAATGTTTAAGATTCTTCCTATCCTTCCTTTATTCATCATAACCCAAACTGCAAGCAATGCAAATGCCCATTAACTGGAGGACAAATAGACAATTGTGGAATAGTCATATTTGGGAGGCTATACAGCAATAAAAAGGAATGAACTACTGTTACACGTGGTAACACGGGAGAATCTCATAGAATGTCGACCAAAAGAAGCCAGACCCAAAAGAGAATAATTCTACTCTACTGAATGACTCTGGGGCAGTCAAAAGTAAACTATAGTGATAAAATGAGATCTGTGGTTTCCTGGGAGTAGGGATGGGAACACTGAGAGTGTACTGAGGGGCTTTCTGAGGTGATGGAAGGGTTCTATAGCTCAGGGAGAGTTGTAGCACAGGGTGATTACAATTGGGAAAATTCACTTATAATCTGATTTTTATTGCAATAATATTGCACCCCAATAAAATCAATTTTTTAAAAAAATGAATTACTTGAGGGTCTGATGTCTAGAAGAGAAGTCGAGCTCATATAAACTCAGCAGTGCCTGTGTGATAGGATAATCCTCCTTCAGGATATCAAGCCCTTGAATATTAGGGCTGTATTTTGATGTGGAAACTAAGTATTAGTTTTACACGTTGCTCTTCTGGAAGTGATGCTTCCGTTCTACCCATCCCCATGACCTGAGATCGCCTTCACGAGTATTTGTACCTGTTCAGCTAAAAAATAATAATATTCTTGGGCTGGGACAAATAATATGGACCACAAAACACATGCACTTATCTGTCTCCCCTGGTCCCCTCCCTTCTCTCCCCATTGCTGATGATTCATTCCAAATCCTAGTACTTATTAAGTTTTAAAGGAAATCCTTGTTTGGAAGAAAAAGTTAATTATTTTGGAATTGAAAATGGTGGCCCAAAGGTGGCATGTGCGCACACACACACACACCCACACACACACACACACACCTGTTCTTGGAAATAATTAAAATGTCACAAATGTAATGAAAACAAAAAACATCATTTCCACTTCCTGTGAAAATGAGAATAATTGGAAGAGATGTTAAAATCAGAGAAGATTGACTGGGGGTGCACATCGGAGGAAACCTGAACAATCTGTTTCACGATGACAATAGTGGGAACGATGTGGGCAGGAGTCTCCTTCTACCAGTTTGTTTAAAGAGTCAGAGGAGTTGAAGCTAAGTGTTTAATTATACAAAAGGACCGTATTTGCAGGAAGAAGTTTGGCTCTAGCTGTGGGGGAAAACTGGTTTTTGTATGTGAAAGCCCCACTGCCGACTTAATTTTGCTTAGATAAATTTTCAAAACTCACGTAAACACCATGCAAACCTGTAATATAGCCCTGAACATGTTTTTACGTACATTTCTTGGAAATCACTCCTGCAGGAAGTGCCATCTGCCGTAAAGATAAGTGATTAAAAGGAACAAACACAAGATCTATACAAAATATCACAAGAAATAAAGAAGGAAGAAAGAAAAAAAAAGATTAGTAAGGATTACTCAAGAAATTGTCAAAATGGAGCAGATGAAAGTTGTGACATGATTTACCCTGAATCAAAATGTGGCAGGAAGAGCTTGTCTTTTTAAGCGAGAAATTGAAGCAGAGATACAAGGCATCAGAGAAGAGAAATCTTGTGAAGTTGTGTGTTACAAAAGCCCAGCAAATAAATGGAAGAAAAAACCGCTGCAGTATTGAAGACAAAATTTAAAGAGGTCATATTAAAAGTGGACCCTATTGAAGCACACTTTAAGAGATATAGAGAACAGAAATGAAAGAGATGGGCAAAATTGAGTTAATATATACAATGGATGATTACTCAGCCATCAAAAAGAATGAAATCTTGCCATTTGCAATGATGTGGATAGAGCTAGAGGGTATTATGCTTAGTGAAATAAGTCAGTCAGAGAAAGACTACCATGTCATTTCACTCATATGTGGAATTTAAGAAACAAAACAGAAGAACACAGGGGAAAGGAAGGAAAAATAAAGTAAGATGAAAATAGAGAGGGAGGAAAACCATAAGAGACTCTTAACTTTAGAAAACAAACTGAGGGTTGCTGGAGGAAAGATGGGTGGGGGGATGGGGTAACTGGGTGATGGACATTAAGGAGGGCATGTGATGTAATGAGCACTCTGTGTTACATGCAACTGATGAGTTACTCCACTCTACACCTGAAGCTAACGCACCATATGATAACTAACATGAATTTAAATTGAAAAATAGAAAACACTTCTATCTTAATGAAAGAAGATGTTAGTTGAAAGATGCTTGTCAAAAAAACCCAGGAAACAAACTGAGGATTACAGAAAGGAGGGGGGGCTGGGAGTATGGGGTAACCAGGTGGTGGGTATTAAGGAGGGCCCGTGTTGTGATGAGCATTGGGTGTTATACACAATTAATGAATCATTGAACACTACATCAGAAACTAATAATGTACTATATGCTGGCTAACTGAACATAATAATAAAAATTATTAATATAAGGAGAGAAGTAAAAGGAAATCAAAGGAGAAAGAAATATGGGAACAAGGCAAATGAGAGCCACTATATGCATTCAATGAAGAAAGCCCAACCAATGAAGAGAGCAAATGTTGAAAAATAGATTTCAAGATATATTTTCAAAAATGAAAGAAAAGTCAAATATATACACTTAAACACCTTGCATGGGTGGTGGTGGGGAATAGCCAAGAATGATGATATAGTTTATTTTAAACTATATTAAGATTTTACAATATTAAACTGTAAACTATATTACAATATGACCTATTTTAAAATTTAAAGGAATCCATTGGGTGGCTACAGAAATGTGGCTATATATATATATATGTATATATATATAACAAATGACCTAGCATTGTTACTGTAACATTGTAGAAACCAAATATTACAAGGAAAATGTTTGTCATTGGAGATTTGTTAAAGTAAGGACTATCCACAGAATAGAATGTTATGCAGATGTAAAAATGAATGCTGAAGTGCTTTATGTATCAATATAGAATCTCACAAGTATTTTAAGTGGAAAAATGCATAAGAGTGAAAATGGTAGGCAATGGCTTGAGTGAAAATAAAACCATATATTATATGTGTTTGCTTTATACACAGAATATCTCTAAAAGGGCTCAAAAGAAACTGAGATTTCTTCCAAGAAGGACTCTGATCGCTGGGGGCTATGGGATGGAAAGAGACTTCTCAATGTTACTCCTTCTGTTCCTTTTGAGTTTTAAACCATATTTTTCATCTCTTCAAAAATTTAACTGGGAAAACTTGTACAATGTATTCTATTCTTTGGCAAAGTGGCAGGAGGAAACACACTGTTTTGGGGGTGCTGTTTGAATTTGGATTTCCATGAGGTCTGGCCATTTAGCTAAAAGAGTTCTCATTCTTATCTCCATGTGGTTCCTTACCTGCTGTCACCTGGGTGAACCTCAGTTCTTGGTGCCCCCTGAAGAAGTAATCCTGTCACCCAGCCAGGAGAGGAGGATGGTTTGGCCCTCGATGCTGCCACTCTCCCTGGCTCCCCTCTGACGTCTCTCATCACATCTGTTCCCTTCTGGTGCCTACAGTCCCTAGCATCCTTGTCTCCATGGGCTCTCACCTGCACGTCGTAGTGGGCCATGAGGACGGCAAAGCTGCTGAGGTGGGTGCACTGGCAGGTGGTGCTGGTGTCTCTGGTGGACACTATCCTGCAGCCCGTGGTGGACCAGTGACCATATCCATTCTGACCATGTTTCCAGAAGACACAGAACACCTCCTCCCTTGGTCCAGGGGTCACTGACTGTAGGAACAGGGCATAAGTGTGAGCTGGTTGGTGGTTCTGGTGCTCAGAGATGTTGACTCAGAGCTGACTCAGGGAGGGCTGACTTTACTGGGGAGGTGATCACTGGCAGGGGAGCTACCCAGAGCCCCAAGGCTGAGCTGAGCAGTGAGGCTGTACCCAGGACCCAGGCTCCTTCCACACCCACAACCCCATCTCACCAACACTCACATGGTGAGAGAAGATGAAGGTGACAGGGGAGCTGAGGTTTTGGGTGTGCCTGTTGCTCATAAAGGCGGAGATGATGTCTGAGAGCAGGACAGGGGAGACTCCTTGCAGCACGCCCTTGTGTGCTCCATGCAGGACTGCCTGCTTCTCAGGGTCCAGGACAAGGGGGGCCTCAGCCAGCAACCTGCCCATCCCTGGCATGGAGATGAGGCCCACCACAGAAGGACCTGTAGGAAAAGGCCAATGTTGATATGTTGGGGTGTCCAACAGGGCCCCTTCCTCCTCAGATGGACTTTCCCCTGTAGCCCCACCCACCCTACTCTTTCCTTTAATCTTTAATTCTGTGCATGGCTCATCCTGGCTGTCTTGTCCCATCTCAAGGTCTCAGTTGCCCTCGTTCCCCATTTTAGTCATTACCAAAGTCACTGGATTCCTGCACCACATCCCAGTTCAGCTGCATCTTTGCATCGCTCTGGCCCAAGGTGACATCCCCGATTCCTTGCTCTTGCACCTTCAGGGACAGTTCTATGGTGGTGGCAATGATAGGAGGGATGGGAGAAGTCAGGTTACCGCATGCAGTATTGGGATTAGATTTTTTGATATGCTGATAAATCACAGGAATTTTAAGTACTAATGTGAGAGTAATGTGGCTGGTTTAATACTGTTATTTGAGCATTTTTGAAAGCTGAAAAACCAAAGGGTCTCCAAAGATTGCACTTATTTAGAAAATTTTCTACTAAAGTTGCATAATCTCAGGAAAAGGGAGAAAATGCTAATGGACAAGTCAAGGCTTCTGTTGCTATGAAAATTCTAATTCTATTTCAAAGATTTTCTAAATTAGAATATATAGAATATATAAAACACTACTGTTAAAGCTGATGTTGGTATTTGCAGCTCAAAGTCTCACAGGGTCTGGTATCCGGACTATATAAAGAATTCTAAATAACCCAATAATAGGACAAATAACCCAATTAAAAAACCTGAAGAATACAAAATACTAATTTGAAGGGCAACATGTACCCCAATGTTTATAGCAACATTATCAACAATAGCCAAACTATGGGAAAGAGGCCAAATGTCCATCAACTGATGAATGGATAGAGAATATGTGATTTATATGTACAATGGAATATTACTCAGCCATCAAAAAGAATGAAATCTTACCATTTGCAACGATGTGGATGGAGCTAGAGACTATTATGCTAAGTGAAATAAATCAGTTAGAGAAAGACAAATACCATAGGGTTTCACTCATATGTGGAATTTAAGAAACAAAACAAATGATCATAGGGAAAAAAAAAACCTGAGAGGCAAACCAAGAAATAGACTCAACTATAGAGAAAAAACTGATGGTTACCAAAAGGGAGGTGGGGGTGGGTGGGTGAAGCAGGTGATGGGATTAAGGAGGGCACTCGTGATGAGCACTGGGTGAGGTATGGAAGTGTTGAACCATATACCGTACACCTGAAACTCATATTTCACTGTATGCTAACTAAGTGGAGTTTAGATAAAAAATATTCCATTGTATTTTTATCACATCTGCTTTATCCATTCATCTCTTTATGGACATTTGGGCTTTTTCCACAGTTTGGCTATTGTGGACATGGCTGCTATAAATGTTGGGGATCATTATATTTGTATCTTTGGGGTAAATACCTGGTAGTGCAATCCTGGGTCATAGGGTAGCTCTATTTTCAACTTTTTGAGGAACCTCCATACTGTTTTCCAGCCTGGCTGCACCAAGTTGCATTCCCACCAACAGTGTAAGTCCAGTGTAAGTCCAACATTTGTTGTTTCCTGACTTGTTCATTTTAGCCATTCTGACTGGTGTGAGGTGATATCTCATTGTGTGTGTGTGTGTGTGTGTTTACAAAATAGTATTTTTATTTTTTATTATTATTTTTAATATTTTTTATTATGTTAGTCACCATACAGTACATCCCTGGTTTTTGATGTAAAGTTCGATGATTTATTAGTTGTGTATAACACCCAGTGCACCATGCAATACGTGCCCTCCTTTACTACCCATCACCAGTCTATCCCATTCCCCCACCCCCCTCCCCTCTGAAGCCCTCAGTTTGTTTCTTATAGTCCATAGTCTCTCATGATTCATTCCCCCTTCTGATTACCCCCCTTCCTTTTTCCCTTTCTTCTCCTACCTATCTTCCTAGTTCTTACGTTCCATAGATGAGAGAAACCATATGATAATTGTCTTTCTCTGCTTGACTTATTTCACTTAGCATTATATCCTCCAGTGCTGTCCATGTTGCAGCAAATGTTGAGAACTTGTTCTTTCTAATAGCTGAGCAATATTCCATTGTATATATGGACCACAACTTCTTAATCCAGTCATCTGTTGAAGGGCATCTCAGTTCCTTCCACGATTTAGCTATTGTGGACAATGCTGCTATGAATATTGGGGTGCATATGGCCCTTCTTTTCACTATGTCTGTATCTTTGGGGTAAATACCCTCTGCTTGACTTATTTCACTTAGCATTATCTCCTCCAGTGCCGTCCATGTTGCAGCAAATGTTGGGAAATTGTTCTTTTTTGATAGCTGAATAATATTCCATTGTATATTGATTTGTATTTCCCTGATGCCAAGTGATGTGGAGCATTTAGATGTGATATACATACACACACAATGGAATATTCGTCATCAGAAAGGATAAATGCTTACCATTGACATCAACATGGATGGAATTGGAAGGTATTTTGCTGAGCGAAATAAGTCAATCAGAGAAAGACAATTATCATACTCTTTTACTCGTATGTGGAATATAAGAAAAGGTGCAGAAGTTCTTAAGGGAAGGGAGGGAAAACTGAATAGGAAGTCATCAGAGAGGGAGACAAACTATGAGAAACTCTTAACTCTAGGACACAAATTGAGGGTTGCCGGAGGGGAGGTGGGTGGGGAATAGGGTAATTGGGTGATGGGCTTTAAGGAGGGCATATGATGTGATGAACACTGGGTGTTTTACACAACTGATGAATTATTGAACTCTACATCTGAAACTAATGATGTTGGCTAATTGAATTTAAATAAAAAATTTAAAAAATGGGCAAAAGATTCGAATAGACATTTCTCCAGAGAAATATACAAAATGCTCATAAGTACATGAAAATATCATTAACATCGTTAGTTATTAGGTAAATGAAAATTAAAACCAGAATGAGATACCACTTTATACCCACAAAGATGGCTATATCAAAACTCCCCCAAATAACAAGTGTTTGGAATGATGTGGAGAAATTGGAATGCTTATCCACTGCTGGTGGGAAGGTAAATGGTCCAGCCACTTTGTAAAACAGTCTGGCAATTTCTCAAAATGTTAAATGTAGAGTTACTGTATGACCCAGCAATTCCACTCCTAGGTATCTACCCAAAAGAAATGAAAACATACATCTGCACAATGATTTGTACATGAATGTTATACATCTGCACAATGATTTGTACATGAATGTTAATTGCTGTATTATTCATAATAGTCTCAAAGCAGAAACAACCTGAATGTCCATCAACTGAAGAATGGATAAATCAAATGTGTATAACCCTACGAAGCATACCATTTGTCAATCAAAAGGAATCAAGTTCTGACATAAGCCCTGTGCTTAGTGTGGATCTTGGTATTCTCTCTCCCTCCCCCTATGCCCCTCCCCTCCCTGCTCTCTCTCTCTTTCTCTCTCAAATAAATAAATAAATCTTTAAAAACTTAGTCTGGAAATTATTTCTTTTTTTAAAATTATGTTATGTTAGTCACCATGCAGTACTTCATTAGTTTTTGATGTAGTGTTCCATGATTCATTGTTTGCATGTAACACCCAGTGCTCCATGCAATATGTGCCCTCCTTACTACCCATCACCAGGCTAGCCCATCACCCCACCCCTCTCCCCTCTGACACCCTCAGTTTGTTTCCTGAGCCCATAGTCTCTCATGGTTCGTCTCCCCCTCTGATTCCCCCCCTTCATTTTTCCCTTCCTTCTCCTAATGTTCTCCCTGCTATTCCTTACATTCCACAAATAAGTGAAACCATATGATAATTGTCTTTCTCTGCTTGACTTATTTCACTTAGCATAATCTCTTCCAGTTCCATCCATGTTGATGCATATGTGGGGTATTCATCCTTTCTGATGGCTGAGTAATATTCTATTGTATGTATGGACCACATTTTCTTTATCCATTCGTCCATTGAGGGGCATCTCGGCTCCTTCCACCGTATGGCTATTGTGGACATTGCTGCTGTGAACAATTGGGGTGCACATGTCCCTTCTTTTCACTATATCTGTATCTTTGGGGTAAATACCCAGTAGTGCAATTGCTGGGTCATAGTGTAGCTCTATTTTTAACTTTTTGAGGGACCTCCACACTGTTTCCCAAAGTGGCTGTACCAACTTGCATTCCCACCAACAGTGTAAGACGGTTCCCCTTTCTCCACATCCTCTCCAACATTTGTGGTTTCTTGCCCTCTCAATTTTTGCCATTCTAACTGGTGCAAGGTGGTATCTCAATGTGGTTTTGATTTGAATTTCCCTGATGGCTAATGATTTGAACATTTTTTCATGTGTCTGTTAGCCATTTTTATGTCTTCATTGAAGAAATGTCTGTTCATGTCTTCTGCCCATTTTTTGACTTGACTTGATTATTTGTTTTTTGGGTGTTGACTTTGAAAAGTTATTTAGAGATCTTGGATACCAGCCCTTTATCTGTAATGTTATTTGCAAATATCTTCTCCCATTCCGTGGGTTGCCTCATTGTTTTGTTGACAGTTTCCTTTGTTGTGCAGAAGCTTTTTTATCTTCTCAGTCATTTATTTTTGCTTTTGTTTCCCTTGCATTTGAAGACATGTCTTGAAAGAAGTTGCTGTGGCCAGTGTAGAGTAGGTTACTGCCTCTGTTCTCCTCTATGATTTTGATACTAGAACTCATACAGCAATTCAGTAATGTGGCAGGATACAAAATCAATGCACAGAAATCAGATGCTTTCCTATACACTAGCAACATAACTGTACAAAGAGAAATTATGGAATTGATTCCATTTACAATAGCAGCAAAAACCATAAGATATCTTGGAATAAACCTAAGCAAAGAGATAAAGGATCTATACTTTAGAAACTACAGAACATTTATGAAAGATTGAAGAAGACACAAAAAGATGGAAAAACATTCCATGCTCATGGATCAGAAGAATAAACATAGTTAAAATTTCCGTGCTACCCAGAGCAATCTCTACTTTCAATGCCATCCCAATCAAAATACCAATGACATTTTTCAAAGCACTGGAACAAACAACCCTAAAATTTGTGTGAAACCAGAAAAGACCCCAATCACCAAAGCAATGTTGAAAAAGAAAAAAAAGCTGGGGGTATCATGATGGCTTACTTCAAGCTATACTACAAAGCTATGGTCATCAAGATGGTATGGTAATGGCACGAAAACAGACACACTGATCAATGGAACAGAATAGAGAGCCCAGAAATGGACCCTCAGCTCCATGGTCAACTAATCTTTGACAAAGCAGGAAAAAACATCCAATGTAAAAAGGACAGTCTCTTCAATAAATGGTTCTGGGAAAATTGGACAGCTATATACAAAAGAATGAAACTCGACCATTCTCTCACACCGTACACAAAGATAAACTCTAAATGGATGAAAGACCTCAATGTGAGGCAGGAATCCATCAAAATCCTAGAGGAGAACATAGGCAGCAACCTCTACGACATCAGCCACAGCAACTTCTTTCAAGACACGTTTCCAAAGGCAAGGGAAACAAAAGCAAAAATGAACTTTTGGGACTTCATCAAGATAAAAANACGACATCAGCCACAGCAACTTCTTTCAAGGCACGTTTCCAAAGGCAAGGGAAACAAAAGCAAAAATGAACTTTTGGGACTTCATCAAGATAAAAAGTCTCTGCACAGCAAAGGAAACTGTCAACAAAGAGGCAACCCACAGAATGGGAGAAGATATTTGCAAATAACATTACAGATGAAGGGCTGGTATACAAGATCTCTAAAGAACTTCTCAAAGTCAATACTCAAAAAACAACTAATCAAGTCAAAAAATGGGCAGAAGAAACAAACTGAAGGTTTTAGAGGGGAGGGGGTTGGGGAGATGGGCTAGCCCGGTGAAGGGTATTAAGGAGGGCACGTATTGACCAAGAAGATGTGGTCCATATATACAATGGAATATTACTCAGCCATCAGAAAGAACGATTACCCAACATTGGCAGCAACATGGACGGGACTGGAGGAGATTATGCTAAGTGGAATAAGTCAAGCAGAGAAAGACAATTATCATATGGTTTCACTCATTTATGGAACATAAGAAATAGGGAGATCAGTAAGAGAAGGAAGGGAAGAATGAAGGGGGAGTAAAGAGAAGGGGGAATGAACCATGAGAGACTATGGACTCTGGGAAACAAACTGAGGGCTTCAGAGGGGAGGAGGGTGGGGGATTGGGATAGGCTGGTGATGGGTGTTTAGGAGGGCACATATTGCATGGTGCAGGGTGTTATACGCAAATAATGAATCATGGAACACTACATCAAAAGCTAATGATGTACTGTATGGTGACTAACATATCATTAAAAAATCGATAAAGAAAAACATAAAAGAATCTTAAGCTTTTGTGCTTAAAAGAAATAAAGGTAGTTTCGTGGCTTTTCTTTTTTTAAATGATATGAGTTCTTTTAAATAAAGTCCTGTGATAGGAGTGTGGTCACTTGGCTCCAGAGGGATCGTCTCTGGGAAGAAGGAGGAGTGAGAAGGTGAACAGGGGGATCAGGAGTCTGCATCAGACTTACCCGTGCCTGCAGGAGCATGCACAGTCAATGGCCCATTGGGCAGGAACTTGCTTAGCACTCTTAGGATGTCCTCCAGGCCAATGAGCAGGTTTGTCGCCACACAGTGCTGCTCTGAGGGGGTCAGGATCTTCAGGTCCCCTGGGATCTCCAGCAGCTCACCTACTTCCTGCATAAGGTCCTGGGGAGATGTGGACACAGAGCCAGTGGGCAGTGGATCAAAGGGGTTGCACCAAGACCTGGCCATTCAGCCCTAGAGAACAGACCCTAGAGATGGTATTTGGAGGGTAACAATGGCACTGAATTACATCCCAGGATGGTCCTTGCTGCTTTGATCTCAGCTACTTAGAGGTCAACCCAGGTCACAAAGGCCAAGGCTGACATAAGCCCAAAGCCCAGAACAAGTAATAGGGAAATAGGGAAATAATTATTGCACCTGGGTGTCTTTAAAAGTCCTTCTAGATAGCTGAGGGCCCTAGTATTCTCACCACCATGGGTGAGGGACCAGTTGCAGTGCCCACTACATGGGGACTTTTCTCCAATCCTACTGAAGGTCTCTGTGGGATTCCCATATCTTGCCTCTTTCTTGGTTCCAATTTTACCTGGATGGTGTTCTTGGCCAAGGCTGGCTTGAAATCTTGGGATAACTGCTGGACTTTGTCAAAGAAGTGGGAGAGACTCTGGGGAAAGAGGACATGAGGTTGGGTCAGAGAGCCTGAAGAGGGAGTTTGGGGAGAGGGTGGACACAAGATGATTGGTGAAGATCTTTCTGCTTCTGGTCTTCTGCTGAAGTTTCACTCACCTGGCTGCTGACTCCGGAAGGTGATGTCCATGAGGAGAAGGGGACCTCTGCAGGGAAAAGGGGCAAGCGCCACTGGTGTGTGTGTGTGTTTGTGTGTGTGTGTGTGTGTGTGTGTGTGTTTGAGCACATGCTGAATGCATGTGTGTGCTTGCTTTTTGTTTTGTGAATGCATGTATGCACACGTGTTTATGTGCAAGAGTATGTGTACACACATGCATGTAATACTTATGTGTGCATGCATGTACGTGTGTCAGGATTATATACCTTCACAGATGGTGAGATTCAGGCCACGCAGAGGCTTGGACCTGGCCACCCAGTCATGGTGACAGTAGCATCTATAGCTGCCCTTCACATTGATGCAGTGGGTAGAGTTGTGGCATTGGTGTTTTCCAGAGCTGCACTCGTCCACATCTGAAGACATAAAAGAGAGGATCAGTCCCCTATCCCAGCTCAGGCCTTTCCTCTACTCATTAACTCCAGCCCGACTACCCTCCACCTTCCTCAAGGTCAGGTATCAAGGAGTCCATCATTGCTGAAATGGATGGATACCATCTGGTGATTGCACTCCCAACGCATCAGCCACCTCCGAGCAGGGGCTGCAAACTATGGCCCACAGCCAAACCCAGCTGTTGCCTGTTTCTGTAAAGAATAGGTTTTATATTTTTAACTGGCTAAAAAAGAAAAAAAAAATCGAAGGAAGAGCCATCTTTTGTGACACGTGAAAATGATACAAAATTCAAATTTTAGTATCCATAGATAAAATTTTATTGGAATGCCATCACTCCTGTTCATTTATGTGTTGACTCTGTCTGCTTTCACACTATAATGGTAGAATTGAGAAGTTGTGACAGGGACCTTCTGGCCCACAAAACCTAAGATATTTGTTATGTAGCCTTTCTCATGAGGAGTTGGCTGGCCTCTACTTTCAAGCAAGGTTGGCAAGATGAGAACTCTGTGTATATGTGTGAGTGTGTGATATCTCAGGTCAGAGCTGCTTGGTGGATGTGAGTATGGTAGACGGA
Organism: Ailuropoda melanoleuca; assembly: GCF_002007445.2. Lineage (NCBI taxonomy): Eukaryota > Metazoa > Chordata > Mammalia > Carnivora > Ursidae > Ailuropoda > Ailuropoda melanoleuca. The sequence continues at coordinate 10,171,772 of NC_048221.1, forward strand.
ATAATGGTCCTTTCAAAGATGTTCAAGTCCTTACGCCTGGAGCCTGTGATTATGCTACCTTCATCCTAAAGAAATTTGAACTTGGTGACTAAGAATCTTGTTGGGGGATTATTCTGATGATCTGGGTGCACCTAATGTAATCACAAGGTTCTTATGAAAGGGAGGGAGAAGATCAGAGAAGAGAGGAGGTGATGCATATGATGTTGCTTTGAAGATGGAGAAAGGAGCCCTGTACCGAGGAAGGAAGGCAGCTTCCAGAAGCCAGAAAAGGCAAGGAAACAGATTCTCCCTTAGGGTCTCTGGAAAGAAACATTAAAAAATTCTTTTTTATAAAAATTTATTTATTTGACAGAGATAGAGACAGCCAGCGAGAGAAGGAACACAAGCAGGGGAAGTGGGAGAGGAAGAAGCAGGCTCATAGCAGAGGAGCCTGATGAGGGGCTTGATCCCAGAACGCTGGGATCACGCCCTGAGCGGAAGGCAGACGCTCAACCGCTGCGCCACCCAGGCGCCCCAGAAACATTAAAAACTTCTGACCTTCGACACTGTAAGAGGATATATTTATACTGTTTAAACTACTAAGTTTATTGTATCAGCAATAGGAAACTAATACAGTGGTCCATTGAGGAGCCTGGGAATCGCTTCCAGCCAAGGGTGTTGGTATCAGCCCCTTATGTTGCTGCAGGAGTATGGTGGATGACCTGGAGGTATGCTTAGCCAGCTCACAAAGCCTCTAGCCCCACTGCCTAATGTCACCCCTCAATTTTCTATGGCCCTAGCCACAGCTCTACCCTTTAGGGCTCTGAGCTCACAGAGCACTCCGTAGTGCCTATAGCCTGTAGGGAGGGGGGTCGATCTGTTCTAAGTGCCACACCCAGAAGGAACTTGTTTTGGCCCCAGAATGTCTCAGGCATCCCTGCTATCTCTTCACCCAAAGGAAGTTCCTCCTCTGAGCAGTTTGTGAGTGAAAAATGAGGAAGGCATGTGACTGTGGTCACAGCATTGAATAAGCGTGGGTGTCTTCACATCCACTTGGCTCCCAACTTATCTTTCCGTCTTTTCGAATTAGGAGAGAAATTTGATCCTCTTTTTGCTGACTTAGAAACCAGGAGAGTGGAGTTTGGACAATACTTGCTATAGATTTTTCTGTTTGTAATCCAGACAGTGGGGTAGGGGATGCTTCTCTTAAGATCAGAGATTTTTCTTCTTTGGAGATGGTGAGTAGCTCATACACAGCATCACACTCCCAGTAAGACTGATGTTTAGAAGTGAACCTGTTTTGGCACCAAGATGGCTCAGTTGGTTAAGTGTCTGCCTTCAGCTCAGGTCATGATCTCAAGGTCTGGGATTGAGCCCCACGTTGGGCTCCCCACTCAGTGCAGCGTCTTCTCCCCTCTCTCCCTCTGCCCCCCCTTGTTCACGTGCTCTCTCTCTCTCTCAAATAAATAAAATCTTAAAAAAGTGAACCCATTTCAAAGCAAATACATTGCTGTCCCGTTTCTTAATGTTGAAAGATTTAATAGGTACTTTCCTTTCGTGGTTACTAAACACCCTTTGCCTCTTAGCCATTTTGGATACTTTCAAACATTGGTCAAACAACTGTGTAAATTAAAAATGACTAGTGTGGAAATGAATAATGGATTGAAAATCCTCATTTAATGTAAGACTATGAAGTTTTTCTTTTTTTTTTCTAAAGATTTTATTCATTTATTCGACAGAGATAGAGACAGCCAGCGAGAGAGGGAACACAAGCAGGGGGAGTGGGAGAGGAAGAAGCAGGCTCATAGCGGAGGAGCCTGATGTGGGGCTCGATCCCATAATGCCAGGATCACGCCCTGAGCCGAAGGCAGACGCTTAACCGCTGTGCCACCCAGGCGCCCCCAAGACTATGAAGTTTTTCTTAAAAGTGTATTGCACTCAGCTTTATAAGATAACTCAATATTCAGGTTTTTTTTTTTTAAAACCCTTAATCTCTTCAATTATCGCTCCTGGCTTACAGATGAGGAAACCAAGACCAGAGATTGTAAAAACTTGGCCAAAATTGAAGCCAACTGTCAGGGCCAAGACGTGACCACAGCTCTGATCACTGTGACGATGGAGCTTCTTCCAGTTATTCACTTATGCATATTTCCAGAATGCCTTCTATGCTAGGCACTGGGTAACGGTGGTGAGAAAGACATTGTTTACCCATGAAGTGGATGGTTTGTGAAGAGTGACTATTATTTTTCACAAATATTTGATTTATATTTCATTTGTCTACAGGTCTTTCTTCCCACTGGAGTAAAAGCTCCAGGAGACAGAGCCTATACTGTTGGGTTGGAGTCACAGCGTCTGGCATAGAGCTCAGAGCAGTGGTAGAAAATCGAGTCATGTCTATGATGAAATTATTGTCTAAATACTACTAAAAAGTAGTATTTACTTTTTGGACTACTACTTGAAAAGCTTTAAGATTAAAATATACTTATGGAAACGTGCTTGAGATTAATGAAAAGGAAGATAAGGGAGAAGGAAAAGCCATTGGCATGCTATAAGTACCACCCCACAGCATGCTTAAAGGGATAAAGAAAGGGGGGGAATCAGAAGGGGGAATGAAGCATGAGAGACTA
>NC_048221.1:10174477-10195315 GCF_002007445.2 Ailuropoda melanoleuca
TCAAAAAATTGGGGGAAAAAAGAAAATGAACTATTGATACACAAAACCTCAAATATGTCACACTGAGTGGAAGGAATCTGACTCAAAAAGCTACACATTGTATCATTCTATCCATATGACATTTTCAAAAGACAATGTTACAGGTGAAAGAAAACATCTGTAGGTTAGGGGTTGCCAGGGTGGAGGGGTGGGGTGACTATAAAGGATCAGAAAGAAGGAGTGTTTTGGGATAATGGAACTAGTTGGTCTCCATCCTGAATGTAGTGGTGGTAGCCCAAATGTGTACGTGTGTGAAAATTCATAGAACTGTTTGGGGCACCAGTCTGGCTCAGTCGAAAGAACATGTGACTCTCGAGCTTGAGGTTGTAAGTTTGAGTCCCATGTAGAGATTACTTAAAAATAAAATCTTTAAAAAAATTCATAGAATTGTCCATCAAAGAGAAAATAAGTTGATAAAAAGGCTCTGAGGCTTATCATTGTATGGCGGTACCATAATATGTTAAACTGTTCTCCACTAATGGAAGTCATCTGTTTCTAATCTTTGACTATTGATTATGATGTAGTAAAGAATCTTCTGGATATACCTTAACATGGCATTGTAAGTCTGAACAAGAACAAGAAATGGGAGGAATGAACCCCTGATAGACCCAAGCATGCTCTGTCTTGGACTCTCAGATATAAGGGATAATGGTTCCAAGACAGTCCTCAAAATTGACAGGATGAGGTTGGTCATGGGAGTGGGAGAAATGTGTGGTATGGGAAGCTACTTACCTTGACAAGTGTTCTCCTTCTCACTTTGGAATTTGGTGCCCCCTGAAAGGAGCTCATGCCCAGAGGCACATTCACAGTAGTGACTCCCCTCAACATTGTGACAATGTGCAAGGCTTCCACAAGACACATATAGAGGTGGGCCACACTCGTTGATATCTGGAACATAATTGGGAACTGCTAGGAACGCCCAAAATTCTGGTAGGATTGGTAGCAATCAGATTCAAATGATTTTACCCCTTGCATTTTCTTTTCAAACAACATAATGTGCTTACAGGAGAAAACTGGGAAATCAGAAAAGGCAAAGAACATAGAACTATCCAACCACTGAAACTGCAACAGTTTTTAAATAATAGAGAACTGATAATAATCCCACATGTACCTGTCACCCAGCATTACCAATTAGGAAGATAACACTGTTACTTTTTCATCAATTTCCAAGGTGTCAGACCACAGCTTAAAAATTTTTTTTTCACACCTTTTGGTATATACGAATTCTCCCAGGATTTTAGAATATCTTACAACTACTTTTCCACATCAAAATAAAAAATAATTTTAATGCCTATAGATATTCCACAGTAGGAACATTTCATATTTTATCAAACTCATGACGACCTGGACAGACATCGGAATACTAGAGTTTGAACCATGGGTCCAGATTCTTCCACTTCTTAGCTGTGTGACTTTGGACAAATGGCTTCCCCTCTGCAGGCTCAGTTTCCTTATTTACAAGATGGCTCCAACATTGACTTTCTCAAGGGGCTGATCTGAACTTCTCCAGGGACAGTGTTTGTTTGAGAGATTTGTGGACTTCAGATTATCTCTATCTAAATTCCAGCTGTATGACCAGCTGTGTGAATGTGAGCAAACCACCTCTCCAAGTCTCAGTTCCCTTACCTATAAATCAGGGATAATGACAGTATCCACTCGTCTGGTTGTTAGGTAGTTTAAATTAATTTTAACTTTGGAAATAGTGTTTTACAAATGGCAAATGGCCATCTTGGCATGAGGTTGCATGTGAGTATTTTTGGACGGAGGAACTGAGATTATAGGGAGTTCCCGGCAAGTTAGTGCTAGGATTGGTAGAACATTCCAAATCTCTGATGGCTGCATGGCCCACCCTGACCACCTCCTTCAACATGCTGCCTCTGTTTTTGACCAATTAACAGCCAACAACAACAACAACAACTACATTTTGCTGTTTTTGCAAAATGTATTGGCTTCTTATCAAGTGCAATGCACTGTGTTTTACATATATTAATTCATCATTTATGTATTTTTTTTTTTTTAAAGATTTTATTTATTTATTTGACAGAGATAGAGACAGCCAGCGAGAGAGGGAACACAAGCAGGGGGAGNTCAACATGCTGCCTCTGTTTTTGACCAATTAACAGCCAACAACAACAACAACAACTACATTTTGCTGTTTTTGCAAAATGTATTGGCTTCTTATCAAGTGCAATGCACTGTGTTTTACATATATTAATTCATCATTTATGTATTTTTTGATTGAGGTAACATTCGCATAAGAACACTACAGCTGAAACTAATGATGTACCATAGGTTGGCTAATTGAATTTAAGTCAAAAAAGGATATAGAAAAAAAACAACTGTTTTAAAGTGAACAACTCACTGGCATTTATTACATTCACAATGTTGGGCAACCACCACCTGTCTCTAGTTCCAGAACATTTTTGTCACTCCAAAAGAAAACCCCCTTAGGGGCTTGAAGGGGATTAAGAGTACAGTTCTCATGATGAGCACTGAGTAATTGTGAATCACTGAGAATTGTTGAATCACTACCTTGTACTCCAGAAACTAATATAACACTGTATGTTAACTATACTGGAATTAAAATTAAAAACGTAATTAAAAAAAAGAAAGCCCCTTACCCAATTAAGTAGTCACTCCCCATTCTTCCCTCCCCCAGCAACTGGTGACCATCAATTTGCTTTCTGTTTGTATGGATTCCATTTATATGTATTCATTGATTTAAAGCACATAATAGCTAAATGGTTTGATATCATTATCCCTGATGTACAGATAAGGAGATTGAGGCACCGGGAGATGAAATAATTTGCTTGGATTCACGCAGCTGGAATTCAGATAGTCCAGCTCCAAATCCTAAACTTTTAACACTGTACTCCTTGACCATGAGACATGATTGCCCATCTCTTGGCATTCCTCTCCTGCCCTTGGCAAAGAACTTCAGTATTGCTTCAAGGGCTGAGGAATCTGGATATCCCCAGGTGACCCCTCTACCATGACCCCCTCTACTGTCTCTCAGACTCTTTACCTGTACAGATCTCCGAGGGGTTGCTAAAGATGACCTTTCCAGACAGAGAAGTGAATCCAGGATCACAGCGGCAGGAAGTGGCATTGGTACAGTGGGCATTCCGTGGGCATCGAGCACAGGCAGCTGTGGAGAATGGATACATGGGTTTGAAGGCCCTCAGAAGATGCAAACTCCCAGATGGGAACGAGGAGATGGAAGGAAGAGAAGGAAGCTATGCCTGTCTTCATACAAGGAATCATCCTTAGTAATGGACTGGAAGTTTGGGGGAGAATCAGGGTCAAATTCTCAAAGCCTAAGAAGACTGTTCCCAAGAAAATGCCCTTGCTAGTGTGAAGTCCCTTTCCTCAGCTTCAGGTGATGGATGGGGTTTGTTACACATACTCACCTCTCCTCTTCTGGGCAATAGTTCCCAGTGATAATAGCAGGACACAAAGTCCTAGAGCAGAGAGAGAAGGTAAATATGACTGAGGAATGAAATCCAAACCACCCACAGAAATAGCTACTACCACCTGGTTAAGACGACTCTCCCCTATGGCCCCATGGTTTCTGGAGCAACCCAGTGTTTCCTTCTGGACAGGCTCCTAGACTTTCCCACAGGACCTAGGGGGCACATGTTCTCTCTCCCTTTTATCTTCCAGAAGTCTCCTGTGGAATTGATAGGGGCAGGCTTTTAGTACAGGGATCAAGATCTACACAGATGGAAAGTAATAGAACATCTTTTCCCATCCATTTTATGACATACATCTTATGAGGAAAATTTCAGATCAGCCTGTCTTTATTCAGATACTAATACTAGTTCTGTACACTCAGGGTCTTTCTTCTTTTGAAGTGGCTTAAATCCATTTTCACTTTCAGGCTGGCCTGAGATTACACCACTGGTCTTGGAGTTGAACATGATTAATTAAAAAAAATATTTTATTTATTTATTCGACAGAGATAGAGACAGCCAGCGAGAGAGGAACACAAGCAGGGGGAGTGGGAGAGNGTGGCCTGAGATTACACCACTGGTCTTGGAGTTGAACATGATTAATTTTTAAAAAAAATATTTTATTTATTTATTCGACAGAGATAGAGACAGCCAGCGAGAGAGGGAACACAAGCAGGGGGAGTGGGAGAGGAAGGAGCAGGCTCATAGCGGAGGAGCCTGATGTGCGGCTCGATCCCACAATGCCGGGATCACGCCCTGAGCCGAAGGCAGACGCTTAACCGCTCTGCCACCCAGGCACCCCTGAACATGATTAAATTTGAATTTTAGCTCTGACACTCACTGGCTCTGTGACTTTGTGCAACTTGATCTNCTCTGCCACCCAGGCACCCCTGAACATGATTAAATTTGAATTTTAGCTCTGACACTCACTGGCTCTGTGACTTTGTGCAACTTGATCTTTATTTTAAAATTTTTTCAGTTTAATAGAAAATTTCAAACATAGTTAAATGTGGAAAAACAGCCAACTGAACCTATGAGTATTATCACCCTGCTACAATAATCATAAACTTATGGTCACTTTTATTTCATCTACAACTTTATTCAGTCCCTTCCCCACTGGATAATTTGGAGGCAAATTCCACGTACCATATTATTTCACATGATTTATTCTAAGAACAAAATTATTTATAGGTAATAATAACAAAAATATATAAATCATAAATTGAGAAATCCCCAAATAAGCCCCACATTTTCCCTTGGCTGCAAATTCAAACCACTTCCTTCTTGAAAAAAAAGTCCTTTTTTGTTATTATCCTTCTGGAGAATAGTGCAAGAATAAGCTGTGAATCAAGCAGAGGAAAAAGACATTTCTTCAAAGGCATAGAGAGCACTAAAATGGTTTTAGTGGAAGATTCTCACAATTCTACCTACCTGAATGAAATGCAAAATACCTGCCCCTCATGGTACCGAAACATGAAGCCTCAGCAGTGGGGGAATTCGATCTTGAGCTGTGGGTTGATAATACTTCCTGTTGAAGCAAATATGTGCCCTAGAAGAACTGTCTTGGCAAACAGCTAGCCTGAATGCTTTCTTCCCCTTCCTCCACCAATTTGAACTTATCAGATCTTCCTGTTCTGCTTTTTATTCTTTGCCTAGCATTACAAATCTTTACACTGTCAGCCTCCTTGCTGATATTTCTTAATTTCTAATGATGAAAGAGTGAGTGATGGTGAATCTATTTAGAGGGTCTTTCTAAAAGAGTAAATCTGTTGGTCCTTGGCCAATGATGCAGTTCAGTATTGTTGAATAAGACCACTGTCTAGCCAACATTCATTGAGTACCTTCTACATCCTGAGATTTGAGCCATATAGGTTACTTTTCTTCATTCTTAGTTTTCCTCATTGTTTTCACTCTACTGATTCCAATCAAACAAGAATGTGTTGAGGTGGGAAGGCTAGTGAATTTATAGCTCCTAGTTTTATGATATCAGGCACACACATCCCTTAAGATTTTTGTAAGCTGGAAATACTTACTCCTACCAGGGTGTTGGGAGCATTCAATGAGATAAAACAGGAGAAGCACCTGACACATTACATGGTCTATTGGAAATACCTGACAAACAATATTCTTTATATCTTTCTTTGTGAAAGGCAGTTAATCATGCAAATATTAGTTATTTCCATTATTTCACCAACAGTATATTACCATTATTAATTTTTGCTTTTTTTCTGAAGTTCCTTAAAATTATTCAGTTGTCCCCATATTATAATCCCAAGATAAGTAGAACTGGTATTGATATTCCACATGAATGACTTAAAAGTTTTATATCTTAGGTTTTCATTGACAAATTATACAATTTGGCATTTCATTGTTAGAAATATTTCTTGTAACTACAGGCCAATATTCCTGGTGAACGTAAATGCAAAAATTCTCAATAAAAAACCCAGAAATTGCCGCTCAACTCTATGGCCAACTAATCTTCGACAAAGCAGGAAAGAATATCCAATGGAAAAAAATCTCTTCAATAAATGGTGCTGGCAAAATTGGACAGCCACATGTAGAAGAATGAAACTCTTTCATTTTCTTACACCATACACAAAGATAAACTCAAAATGGATGAAAGATGTCAATATGAGACAGGAGTCCATCAAAATCCTACAGGAGAACAGAGGCAGAAATCTCTTTGACCTTGGCCTCAGCAACTTCTTGCAAGACACATCTTTAAAGGCAAGGGAAACAAAAGCAAAACTGAACTATTGGGACTTCATCAAGAAAAAAGCTTTTGCACGGCAAAGGAAAGAATCAACAAAACTAGAAGGCAGCCTACATAATGGGAGAAGGTGTTTTCAAATGACATCATATAAAGGGCTAGTATCTAAGATCTCTGAAGAACTTATCAAACTCAACACCCAAAAGACAAAGAATCAGTCAAGAAATGGTCAGAAGACAAGAAAAGACATTTCTCCAAAGAAGGCTTACAAATGGCTAAAAGACACAAGAAAAAATGCTCCACATAACTAGCCATCAGGAAAATACAAATCAAAACCACAATGAGATACCACCTTACACCCGTCAGAATGGCTAAAATTAACAGAACAGGAAACAACAAATGTTGGTGATGATTTGGAGAAAGGGGAACTCTCTCACTCCGTTGGTGGGAATGCAAGCTGCTACAGCCACTCTGGAAAACAGTAATGGGGTTCCTCAAAAAGTTAAAAATACTCTCTGACTGAGCAATTGCACTACGAGATATTTACCCAAAGATACAAATGTAGTGGTCTGAAGGGGCACCTGCCTCCCAATGTTTATAGCAGTAATGTCCACAATAGCCAAACTGTTGTCCATCTTCATATGAATGGATAAAGAAGAGGTGGTATATATATCGTAATGGAATATTACTCAGCCATCAAAAAGGATGGATACTGACCATTTACATCAATGTGGATGGAACTGGAGGGTATTATGCTGAGCAAAATAAGTTAATCAGGGAAAGGCAGTTATCATATGGTTTCACTAATATGTGGAATATAAGAAACAGCACAGAGGATCATAGGGGAAGCAAGGGAAAATGAATTGGAAAGAAATCAGAGAGGGAGACAAACCATGAGAGACTCTTAAGTATAGGAAACAAACTGAGGGTTGCTGGAGGGGAGGGAGGTGGGGGGGTGGGGTAACTGGGTAATGGGCATTAAGGAGGGCATGTGATGTAATGACCAGTGGGTATTACATACAACTGACCATTAACTGAATTTTACATCTGAAACTAACAATGAACTTTACTTTGGTTAATTGAATTTAAATAAAGAAAATAAAGTTGCATTAAAAAATACTGGCATACTGAATTCAGTAGCACATTTAAAAGGATTATTCACATAATCAAGTGGGATTTTTTTCCTGAGATGCAAGAATGGTTCAACATTAGGGGCACCTGAATGGCTCAGTGGGTAAGCATCTGACTCTTGGTTTCAGCTCAGATCACAGTCTCAGGGTCTTGAGATCGAGCCCCACATTGGGCTCCATGCTCAGCATGGAGTCTACTTGAGATTCTTTTTCCCTCCCTCTCTCTTCCTCTCTGCTCCTCCCCCACTCATGCTCTCTCTCTCAAATCAATCAATCAATAATAAATAAATAAAATCTTAAAAAGGAATGTTTCAACATTCACAAATCAGTGTGATGCATCACATTAATAAAATGAAAGAAAAGAATCATTTTATAATCTCAATAGACACAGAAAGGATTTGACAAAATTCAACATCCATTCATGGTAAAAACTCTTAACAAATTAGGCATAGAAGGAACATACCTTAACATAATGAAAAGCACAAATGACAAGCCCACCGCTAATATCATGTTCAGTGGTGAAAGGTTGAAAGTTTTTCCTCAAAGATCAAGAATAAGACAAGGTTGCCCACTCTCATCACAACTATTCAACATAATACTGGAAGTTGTAGCTAGAACAATCAGGCAAGTAAAAGAAATAAACGTAACAGAATTGGAAAAAAGGGGTAAAATTGTCTCTATTTGCAGATGGCATAATTCATATTCATAGACCCAACCAAAAAACTGTTAGATCTAATCAACAAATTCAGTAAAGTTACCAGATACAAAATTAACATACAAAAATCCATAGCATTTCTATATACCAACAGTAAAATTTATGAAAAAGAAATAAATTGATATCTTTTACAATAGCATAAAAACAATAAAATATCTAAGAGATGAGTTTAAAATTAAAATTGAACTAAGAATTAAAATTAAAATTTAACTAAGAAGATGAAAAATTTCTGCATTGAAAACTGTAGGACATTGTTGAAAGAAACCAAAGAACACATATAAATGGGAAGGTATCTTGTGTTCATGGTTTGGAAGAATTAATATTGTTAAAATGTCAATACCAGCAGGAGTCATCTATAGAGTCAAAGAAATACTTATCAAGATCCCAATGGTATTTTTCCAGAAGTAGGAAAGACACTCCTAAAATTTATATGGAACCACAAAAGACCCTGAATAGCCAGAGAAATCCTGAGAAAAAAGTACAAAGCCAGGGGCATCACACTCCTTGATTTCAGGCTATAGCATAAAGCTCCAGTCATCAAAACAGCATGGGACTGGCATAAAAACAGACAAATAGATCACTGGAGCAGAATGAAGAGCCCAGAAATAAACCCAAGCACATATGGTCAGCTAATATCTGACAAGGGAGCCAACAATACTCAATGGGGAAAAGGTGTGCATGTGAGACCTGAAACCATAAAAATTTTAGAGGAAAACAACAATAAACTTCCTTGACATGGGTCTTAATAATGACTTTTTGGATATGACACCTAAAGCACAAGCAACAGAATTAAAATAAACAAGTGGGACCACATTAAACCGAAAAGCTTCTGTACTGAAAAAGAAAACATCAAAATGTGAAAAGACAACCTGTAGAATGAAACACGAGAGACTATGGACTATGAGAGGGGAGGGGGTGGGGGAATGGGATAGACTGGTGATGGGTAGTAAGGAGGGCACGTATTGCATGGTGTACTGGGTGATATACGCAACTAATGAAGCATCGAACTTTGCATCGGAATCCGGGGATGTACTGTATGGTGACTAACATAATATAATAATAATAAAAAAAGAATGAAAAAAAACATTTGCAAACCATATACAATTGACCCTTGAACAATGTGGGGGTTAGGGGTGTTGACCCCTTGTGTAGTCAAAAATCCATGTATAGCTTTTGACTCCCCCAAAACTTAACAACAAATACCTTACTGTTGACCAGAAACCTTACTGGTAACATAGTTGATTAATACATATTTTATATGTTAAATGTATTTTTTTTACTATATTCTTACAATAAACTAAGCTAGAGAAAAGAAAATCTTGCTAAGAAAATCATAAGGGAGAAACAATATATTTCTAGTACTGGACATATGTTTATGGAAAAAAATCCATGTATAAGTGGATCCATGCAGTTTAAGCCTATGTTGTTCAAGGGTCAAATGTATCTGTTAAGGGGTTAATATCCAAAATATATAAAGAACTTGTACAACTCAATAACAACAAAAAAAAATAACCCAATTAAAAAATGAGCAAAGGACCTGAACAGACATTTCTCCAAGGAAGGTATATGAAAGGCCAGCTGATATAAGAAAAATTGCCCAACATCATTAGTTATTAGGGAAATACAAATTTAAGCCACAGTGAGATATCACCTCACACCTATTAGGATGGCTCCTATTTTTATTTTTTATTTTTTTTTAAAGATTTTATTTATTTATTCGATAGAGATAGAGACAGCCAACGAGAGAGGGAACACAAGCAGGGGGAGTGGGAGAGGAAGATGCAGGCTCATAGCGGAGGAGCCTGATGTGGGGCTCGATCCCGTAGCACCGGGATCACGCCCTGAGCCGAAGGCAGACGCTTAACCGCTGTGCCATCCAGGCGCCCCAGGATGGCTCCTATTTTTAAAGAAAGATTTTATTTACTTATTTTTGAGAGAGAGAGAGAAAACGAGAGAGAGAGAGAGAGAGAGAGAAAGAGAGAGAGAGAGAGAGCACGAGCAGGGGAGAGGGGCAGAGGGAGAAGCAGACTTTTTGCTGAGCAGGGAGTCTGAGGTGAGACTCAATCCCAGGACCCTGGGATCATGACCTGAGCAGAAGGCAGATGCTTAACTGACTGAGCCACCCAGGCACCCTGGGATGACTACTATTAAAAAGACAAATGATAACAGCTGTTGGCAAGGATGCAGGGAAAAAAAGAGCCCTGATGCACTGCTGGTGGGAATATAAATTGGTACAACTATTATGGAAAACTGCATAGAAATTTGAAAAATGTATAGCTACCATATGACACAGCAATCTAATTTTTGCATATGTATCCAAAATACATACACATTTTATTTGTCAATTATACCTCCATAAAGCTGGAAAAATTACTGGGCTGTAAATTTTCTATATCCTTTTTGGATTAATTTCAATGAATTATGGTTTCTAAGAGCTGAGCAGGGAACCCAATGCAGAACTCGATCCCAGGATCCTGAGATCATGACCTGAGACAAAGGAAGATGGTTAACTGACTGAGCCACCCAGGTGCCTCACTCTGTTATGTTTGTGAGATTCAGCTGTGTGTTAACATATAACTATAGTTTGTTCTTTTTCTGATTTTGTTTTTAAGTAGGCTCCATGCCCAGTGTGGAGTCCAAGTAGTGTTCCCTTGTATGAAAACACTACAATTAATTTATTCACTTTACTGTTCATGATCATTTGGATTATTTCCAGTTTCATTTTTTTGTTATTATAAATCAAGCTTCCATAAACATTCCTGTACATTTTTGACACATTCGTGCACTCAATTTTTGGGCATTCATAAGAACGAAATGATGGGTCACAGGTTACATATAATTTCGGTAACATTGCTAGACACTTTTCTAAGGCAGTCCTACCAGTTTATATTTCCATCATTGCTGTGAGAGTGTCAATGTCCACATTTTCCACAATGCTTACTGTTTTTCTTCTTTAAAATTTTGGCTATCCCAGCAGGTATGTAGTAGGTGTGTAGAGCTTTCTCATTTTTATAATTTCTAAAAAAATACATTATTTTGGAATAATTTTAGATTTCTAGAAAAGTTGCATAGGCAGTATGGAGAATTCCCATATGCCCTTCACTCAGCTTTTCCTATGTTAGCATCTTATGTAACTATGACACATTTATCAAGAATAGGAAATTAACATTAAAACCATGAGAAGTATGTTACTGTTCACCACAGACTTTATTTGGACTTCACCATTTTTTCCCCATTAGTGGCCTTTTTCTGTTTTGAGATTAAATACAGGAAACTTCTTCCCATTTAGGGTTTTTTGTGGTTTTTATTTGCACGTTTCTGATGACTAATGATGTTACACGTAGTGATCATTTGCATAGCCTTCCCCGTGAAACTCAAATCTTTTCCCTACTCTCATTTTGATTGTGTTTCTTTTCTGTTTGTGGAAGTTCTTTGTATATTCTGGAGTCCTTTGTAGGATATTGGTATTGTGAACTATCTCCTTCTCATGAATAGAAGAAATTCTCCATCTTAATAAAGCCTGATTTTGTAGCATTTCCTTTTGTGGTTATATATTTTTATAAGCAGCTTTTTTGAGGTATTATTGACATGCAATAACCTTCACATCTTTAAAATACACAATTTGATACATTTTCTTACCTTCTTAGCCTTTTTGAAATGTACAGTTCTGTTGTTCTACATATATTTAGGGTTGTGCAATGGAGCTCCAGAACTTTTTCATCTTGCAAAATTGAAACTCTCTACCCATTAAACCACAACTCTCCATTATCCCCTCTCCCAGGCCCTGGAAATCACCATCCTATCTTCTGTTTCTAAGAATTTTGCTATTTTAGATATCACGTATAAGTGGGATCATGCAACCTTTGTCTTTTTGTAACTGGCTTATTTCACTTAAGATAATGTCCCCAAGGCTCATCCATGCTGTAGCATCAGACAGAATTTTCCTTCCTTTTTAAGGCTGAGTAATATTCCATTGTATTTGTATACCCCATTTAGTTTATCTGTCGATGGACCCTTGGATTGCGTCCACCTCTTAGCTAATGTGAATCATGTTACTATGAACATGGACATGCAGAAATCTCTTCAAAACCCTCATTCTTTTGAACATATACCCAGAATTAGGATTTTTGGATCATATGATAATTCTATTTGTGATATTTTGAGGAATTGCCAGGAATTACTGTTTTCTATAGTGGCTGCACCTTTATATGTTTCCAGCAACAAGACACAGGGTTCCAATTTCTCTATATCCTCACTGAGGATGTATGAGGTGACATCTCTTTGCAGTTTTGATTTGCATTTCTCTGATGATCAGTGATGTTGAGTATCTTTACATATGCTTGTTGATTGGTCATTATCATCTTTGGAGAAATGTCTATTCATGTCCTTTGTCCATTTTTAAATTGGGTTATTTGTTTTTTGTAGTTGTTGAGTTGTTGGAGTCCTTATGTGTTCTGAATATTAACTCCTTATCAGATATATGATTTGCAGATATTTCCTCCTATTTCAGATTGCCTTTTCACTCTGTTGATTGTGTCCTTTGGTGCACAGAAGTTTTTAAGTTTTGTGTAGTCCCATGTATCTATATTTTCTTTTGTTGCTTCTGCTTTTGGTGTCATAGCCAAGAAATGATTGCAGAGACTAATGCCACAAAGATTTTTCTCTATGTTTTCTTCCATGAGTTTTATATTTTTAGTTTTTATATTTAGGTCTGTGACCAGCTTGGAATAAATTTTTGTGTATGGTGTGAGGTAAGGTTCCAACTTCATTCTTTTGTGGATATCCAGTTTTCCCAACACCATTTCTTGAATAGACTGTTCTTTCAAAAGTGAGTGGTTGTGGCACCCTTGTTGAAGATCATTTGACCACATACATGTGTGTTTATTTCTGGGCTGTCTATTCTGTTCCTTTATTCTATATATCTGTCTTTGTGACAGTACCATGTTCCTTGGATCACTGTGGCTTTTTAATGTGTTTGGAAATTAGTAAGTGTGAGGCCTCCAACTTTGTTGTTTCCTTTCAAGATTCCTTTGGCAATAGTTTACATTGGGTTCACTTGTATTATTGTACATTCTAAATGTTTTGACAAATTTACAATGAAGTGTATCTACCATTATTGTATCACACGGCATTGTCTCACTGTCCTAAAAATCCTCCGTGCGGTGCATATTCACCCCTCCCTCCCCCTCAACCATTGTCAATCACTCATATTTTTACTGTTTTCTTAGTTTTGCCTTTTCCAGAATGTCACATAGTTGGAATTATAGAGTATGTGGCCTCTTCATATTCACTTCTTTCACTTAGTAATATGCACTTCAGTTTCCTCTATTTTTTTCATTTCCTGGTAGTTCGTTTCTTTTTTTAGCATTAAATAACATTTCATTGCCTGAAAGTACCATAATTTACTTACCCATTCACCTACTGAAGGACATCTTGGTCTCTTCTAAGTGTTGGCAATTATGGATAAAGATGTGACAAATACGTGTGTGCAGATTTTCACGTGGACATAGGTTTTAAATTCATTGGGTATTTGCCAAGAAGCAGATTGCTGGATCATATGGTAAAAGTACATTTAGTTTTGTAAAGAAATGCCAAGTTGTCTTCCAAAGTGGCTGTACTATTTTGCATTCCCACAAACAATGAATCAGAGGTGTTATTGTTTTATATCTTCGCCAGCTCTTGGTGTTGTCATTTTGATTTTTTCCCATTCCAATCAGTTTGTAGTGATGTCTTATTGTTTTAATTTTCAATTCCCTAGTGACATATGAAGTTTAGCATCTTTTCATATACTTATTTGTTATCTGTATATATTATTTGATGTGACATGTGTTCATATCTTTTGCCACTTTTAAATAAGATTGTTTTTTTCACTGTTGAATTTTTAAGAGTTCTTTCTTTATTCTGTATAAAAGTCCTTTGTCACCTATGCCTTTTGCAAATAGCTTCTGGTCTGAGGCTTATTGTGATACTTATTTTTAAGACATCATGGTAAGAAATAACTCTTGGTGTTTAAACCAAAGCTTAACCAATATACTAGATAACAAATCACATGAAAAATCGGAAGAGAGAGGGGTCAGAGGGAAATATTGTTAGTAAAGTGAATATAAATGTTGAATAATTTCAGACTTTGTTGGAAAAAATGTATTTAAGTGCAAATATTGAACATTTAAAGGCAATTGCCATTTAGAGACTAGAAGTAGATTCCATGTATTAAAACTAAACCCAGGTTTAACTATTTCCAGCATGACCAGTTTCCAGAGACCACTGTGAAATCATGCCCTTCAACAGATGACTGGATTAAGAAGATGTGGTCCATATATACAATGGAATATTACTCAGCCATCAGAAAGGATGAATACCTACGATTTGCAGTGACATGATGGAACTGGAGAGGGTTATACTAAGTGAAATAAGTCAAGCAGAGAAAGACAATTATCATATGGTTTCACTCATATGTGGAACATAAGGAATAGCATGGAGGACTATAGGGGAAGGGAGGGAAAACGGAAGGGGAAGAAATCAGAGAGGCAGACAAACCATGAGAGACTCTGGACTCCAGGAAGCAAACTGAGGGTTACAGAAGGGAGGGGGTTAGGAGATGGGGTAAACGGGTGATGGATATTAAGGAGAGCACGTGTTGTGATGAGCACTGGGTGTTATACTCAACTAATGAATTATTGAACACTACATCAAAAACTAATAATGTACTATATGTTGGCTAATTGAACATAATAATTAAAAAAAAGCTCATGGGCATCATTTCACTCTGGTCCCAGTGTATTAACAATATATCATCATCATCATCATCATCATCATCATCACCATCATCCGGATGAAAGGACTAGATGCCTAGTTCAAGTAGTCGGTGTTAGGAAATGGTTTTGAATCCTTGAGGCCAATCACAAACAACTATTCTGTCAAAAAAAAACCTCGAGTTTCTTCTTATTTGTTGCAAGGAATTTTGTAACCTGACATCCTAATTAGGTGGGTTCCACCTTGTCTATTTTGATTTAAGAGAAATGGATTTTGGGATGAGAAATGGATATGTAAATGAGGATTCTGCCCAATTTGCACATCTGTCCTCACTATGTTCATCTAGATAACTCCCCTCATCCTTTTGATCAGGACTTAAGTGGCTCCTCCTCTCTAAAGTTTTCCCTCTTCTCTGCCAATATCCCCAAACAGATTGGATTCTTCTGCAATATGTACACATAACTCTCTGCGCTTCCCATTCACAGGGTAGAAATCTACCAAAGAGCATATTCAATTTTCTGTGAAGGGTTAACACGAATGTAATCTTTCCAATTGATTTGGATTGTACAGTCATCTTTATAGCTAATAATATAATTCCTTGAATACACTTACATATTGTTAGATGACGTGCAATATTATGAAATAAATTTTGAGCACCATGTATGAGTCAGTCTCGTAACAGAACCTGTTCCTTTCTTTTTTTCATTTTGAGAATTAATTCTTTTTTAAAATTCCAGTATAATTAATATACAGTGTGATATTAGTTTCAGATGTACAGTATAGTGATTCAACAATTCTATACAATTAGTCAGTGCTCATCATGATAAATGTACTTATTCCCAGGACCTGTTCCCTTCTACACAGAAACCTAGAAGGATGATGACCAGTTTCTGCATCTTGTGACCCCCAACATGTATAGATACTCCCAGAGCTCTTGCCTGTGAAACCATTTTATAGGCCTTTCTCCTTATGCCCTCTTGATAAGGATGACTTTTCCTTTATTTTGTTCCAATTACCAACTAATCAACATGGCGATAATAATAAAAAAGCAGTGGTGAGCCTGGGTAAGGTTGCGTGTGGTCAGAAGTATTCTCACAACACCAGGATGTCCAACTGTGTTTTTTAGGTTTTTGGAGGAGGAATGCATTGCAGAGATGGATGGGGCAATCATTAAGAGTACTGCATGCTAGAGATCACACCTATGGAGAGAGATCCTGCTGGGGGAAAGGAGTCCAATGAGATAAGGAGCACACATGGAGCTCCAAAGATATCTCCCACGGGTCAAAACTGTGTTTGTATTTTGTTTTTCTCTTCTACCTCCAGAGAACCAAATCTCCAGGAAGTAGAGAGACAAAAAAGAATACTTCCTTAAGGAGGCTCAATGGGAATTCATCCCCCAAATGCTTCTGCTACACCTCTCCAAGGCTACTTCACTAATATCAGGTGACGAGAAAACCCAACAGTGTCTTCCTCTGGATGCTCATGAGTGGTTCCATCCCGCTGCCCTTGCTGGGAGCAGAGTCTCCACCTTCATCCATTACCTAAGGAGGAAACTGGATCACTGAGCTCAGGCTGTTACCTGATAATTTATGGGTGAGCCGCAGCATCTTTACAGATGTTGGAGGTTGTATGGTGTAGCACAAGGGACTCCTTTTATTGGTAATAACTTTGAGGGGATCAACAGGGATAGCAAGTAAAGGAAAATTTAATGATACAAAGCTCTGCCAAGTTACCATCCATGATTCTGGACAAAGATTCTGTATATAGTAAGAAATTGTTTTCCTCAGTCTGTCTCCTCTAGTGTTGGCTCTCAAATCATTGGGCCTTCCTTCCTCAATAGCGTTTGTTCTTGTTTTGCTGCTTCTCCTTTCTTTCTCATTGATGGAAATGTCTGTCTAACCCCATTCTGCCATTTGTCCCATTAGCTGTTCAATGAATATTTATTCAGTAATTACTGCATGTTAGGCACTGAACTACGTTCTGGGATTGAAGAAAAGCATTAGACATTATTCCTTCTCTCAAGGGCCTTATAGTTCAAAAAGGGAAAACAAATAAAGAAAATATCCTGATATGGCACTGTAATCCTAGTAAAATGGATCCAAAAGTACTCAACCCTTTCTGGGGTGGTGAGTGGAGGCTTCATAGACAAGCTTATATTTTAATTTTTACCAAGCCCTAAAGTAGGAGTGGAATGCTTCCAGTGGAGAAAGGGGTTGAGGTGGTAGGGAAACAAACATGGGCATTAAATAGGCTGTAAAAGCATGCTTAGGAAATTT
This sequence comes from Ailuropoda melanoleuca, assembly GCF_002007445.2. Lineage (NCBI taxonomy): Eukaryota > Metazoa > Chordata > Mammalia > Carnivora > Ursidae > Ailuropoda > Ailuropoda melanoleuca. The sequence continues at coordinate 10,191,553 of NC_048221.1, forward strand.
TTCATAGTATTTTTTAAAAATTATGTTCAATTAGCTGACATATAGTACATCATTAGTTTTTGATGTAGGTCTTAATACCTGACCAATAATGAGGACAGAGGACAAAGAGTGAAACATGAATTGGGCTAAGTAGCAGCCAGATAACCAAGACCTTACATTTCCTTTATTGGATTAATACTTCATTCTAAAATTAGTGGAGTCAAGGCAGAGTTTAGGGTAGGTTATATTTGTGGTAGGGCTCACTATGTGAAAAGGTCACCCAGGTCAGTGCATGAAACAGAGAACTGCTGATTGTCAATGTCATCCAGAGAACAGGAGTGAAAATAGCACATCGGAGGTAGGGATGGGAAGTGGGGAATGAATGTGTGAGCGATTGAAACAGTGTGTCCAAAAGTTCACTGATTAGTACTAGGCATACGTAGGCATTTTAATTCATTATTTTATTTAATTCTCTCATAACTATGAAGTTGAAGTTCTTTTTCTGATTTTAAGGATAAAGAATGTGAGACTTACAGCAGGCGTATAATGGACACTGTAGTGAAGCTCAGAGCTTTCTGTCTCTAAGACGTTTACATTTCACTGGTTTTAATTTTTATCATTAAAAAATTTAATTTTGTAAACAGTTTTAGACTTTAGAAGAATTGAGAAGATAGAGAGTCCCTATCAATTCCACACCCAATTTCTCCTATTTTTATCTTCCATCCAGGATAACGCATTACATTTCGTCATCCTTTCTTCTTGGCTCCTCTTAGCTGTGACAGTTTCTCAGACTTTCCTTGTTTTAACAAACTTAAATTTTGAGGAGTACTAGTCAAGCATTTTGTAAAATTCCCTTGATTTGGATTTTTGTCTGATGCTTTTCTCATGATCTGACAGGGGCTACGGATTTTGGGGAGAAAGACCACATATCAAGGGTATAAAATACTAACATAACTTGTCACTGTTCACTGTGGCACTGATTACCTGGCTGAGGGCTTGTCAGGTTTCCTTAGTACAAATTTTCTCCTTTTCCCCACTCAAACTGGACTCTTCGTAAGGCAGTACCATGTGCAGCCCACACTTCAGGAGTGGGGAATTATCTCCACCTTTCTGAGAGTAGAATATTTAAATAATTTATTGAGTTTCTTTTGCATGAGAGCTTTGTCTTTGTATTGTTTGCTTGTTTATAATTTATTTATATCAGTATGGGACTTACGGATATTTGTTTTACATGTTGAGTTACAATCCAATATCACTTTCTGATGTTGCTCAAATTGTTTCAGCCTTGGGCATTTTGGGTCCTTTTAGACGGCTTCAATGTCTTTTTAATTTTTTTTATTAAAAAAAAATTTTTTTTACAGCCTGAGGATTTCAGAGGGGGTGGGGTGGGGGATGAGTTAGCGTGGTAATGGGTATTAAGGAGGGCACGTATTGCATGGAGCACTGGGTGTTATACGCAAACAATGAATCATGGAACACTGCATCAAAAACTAATCATGTACTGTATGGTGACTAACATAACAAAATAAAAAAAAATTTTCTTCTTTCTTTAAAAAAAATTTTTTTAAGTTCAATTAGCCAACATATAGTACATCATTAGTTTCAGATGTAGAGTTCAATAATTCATCAGTTGCGTGTAACACCCAGTGCTCATCACATCATGTGCCCTCTTTAATGTCCATCACCCAGTTGCTACATACCCCCGCTAACCTCCCCTCCAGCAACTCTCAGTTTATTTCCCAGAGTCAAAAGTCTCTCATGGTTTGTCTCCCTCTCTGATTTCTTCCCATTCAGTTTTCCCTCCCTTCCCCTGTGGTGCTCTACTCTATTCCTTATGTTCCACATATGAGTGAAACCATGTGAGAATTGTCTTTCTCTGACTTATTTCACTTAGTATAATACTCTCCAGTTCCATCCATGTCAATGTAAATGGTAGGTATTCATTCTTTCTGATGGCTGAGTAGTAGTCCATTGTATATATGGACCACATCTTCTTTATCCATTCATCTGTTGAAGAACATCTTATAGTGGGGTTTTTTGAGTACCTCCTTACTTTCTGGGACTATAAGATGCTCCAGGCTCTTCAGGTGTATTTCCTGCTCCAAGCTTAGAAATAATCATTTTCCAAGGAGCTCAGGTTTGTTCTACTGGAAAACAGTATTAGGAATCAAGATCCAAACTCTGGGTGTGCTCATTGCTACTGGAGTCTTTTGGCCCTCTCGGTTGACAAGCAGGGAAATATATGTGTGTTTACTAATCTGTGTATATACCTTTGTGTATAACCTGCATATATAGGTCCAACTTTAATCAATGACAACATCCTGCCATTACTTATCTGTAAATCCCACTGCAACAGTGAGAATCTTGGTTTCCCCATCTGTCATCCATTTACTTAATTGTTCCACTCCGGTATACATACAAGAAGTACCACATTGGTAGTCTGTACAATGGTGGTATACAACTTTATCAACTTCAGCACAGTACTTGGGTATGGTTCTTTTGCCTTTACTCTTATAGACACCAGTTATTTCCAATATTATTAGTTTACCACCATTTCCTTCTATCCTCTCATTGAGGTTGTTTCATACATTTGTAATATAAGTAGAGAGTTTTTCACATTCTGTATTCCATCTAGGAATTCTCTTGACTTTCTTTCCTAACTGATGTTTTCATTTGCATACATGAAGGTTTACTTGAAAAGGTGATGGAAAGTTTCAGTGGGTTTTGACAAACACATAATTTCATGTGTTCACAATTGTACACAAGTTTTCTGTGGAATAATTTCACGATTTAGAAAAATTCCCTGAGTTTCACCTATACAACCACTCCTTCCCTCCCTACAAACTCTTGGCAATCATTGATCATTTTATTTCCTGTATAGCTTTTACTTTTCCAGAATATCATATAATTGAAATCATATTATATGTAGGCTTTCAGTCTGGCTTCCTTCATTTAGAAACAAGCATTTAAGATTTATCCAGGCTTTTTGAGGCTCAATAATTTCTTTTTTTAATTTAAATTCAATTAGCCAATGTATAAATACATCATTAGTTTTGATATAATGTTCAATGATTCATTAGTTGCATATAACACCCAGTGCTCATCACAGCACATGCCCTCCTTAATGCCCATCACCGAGTTACCCCATTCCCCCAACCAACTCCCTTTCTGCAACCCTCAGTTTGTTTCCCAGAGTGAAGAATCTCTTATGGTTTGCTTTAATCACTGAATAATATTCCATTGGATTGATGTATCACAGCATGTTTATATATTTACTTATTGAAGGACATCTTGGTTGCCTCCAGATATTGGAGATTATGAATAGAGCTGCTCTAAACATTTGCATGAAGGCTTTTGTGTGGGTATGTTTTCAAATTAGTTGGGCATATACCTAGTAGCAACTGCTGGATTGTATGGTAAGATTATGTTTAACTTTGCAAAGACCTGCCAAACTGTGTTCCAAATGGCTATGCCATTTTGTACTCCCACTAGCAATGAATGAGAGATTGTATTCTTCCACATCCTTGTCAGCATTTGGGAATCAGTTTTATTTATTTATTTTTTAATAATATATTTTTTATTATATGATGTTAGTCACCATACAGTACATCCCTAGTTTTTGATGTAAAGTTCCATGATTCATTACTTGCGTATAACACCCAGTGCACCATGCAATACATGCCCTACTTACTACCCATCACCAGCCTATCCCATTCCCCCACCCTCCACCCCTCTGAAGCCCTCAGTTTGTTTCCCAGAGTCCATAGTCTCTCATGCTTCATTC
>NC_048221.1:10196447-10203256 GCF_002007445.2 Ailuropoda melanoleuca
TTCTGTTCCATTGGTCTATGTGTCTGTTTTTGTGCCAGTACCATGCTGTCTTTGTGATCACAGCTTTGTAGTACAGCTTGAAATCCAGCAACGTTATGTCCCCAGCTTTGTTTTATTTATTCTTTTATCCATTCAAATAGGTGTATAGTGGTGTCTCATTCCTGCACTTTCTAATATTCTAATGACAAATTATGTTGTGCGTCTTTCCAGATTCTTATTTACCACCACTATACCTTCATTAATGAGGTGTCTGTTCAGATATTTTGCCCGTTATTAAATTGGGTTGTTTATTTTTTATTGTTGAATTTTTAAGAGTTTTTTGTATATTTTGGCTACAAGTCCTTTATCAGATAAGTGTTTCACAAATATTTTCTCCCAGGTTGTGGTTTATGTTGTTTCTCTTAACAATGCTTTTTGCAAGTGGAGGTTTAACATTTTACTTGAAGTCCAACTTAATTTTTTCTTTCTTGGATTATTTTTTGGTGTTGTATCTAAAAACTCATTACCAAACACAAGACCCCTAGATTTTCTCCAATGCTTTCTTCTGAAAGTTTTATAGTTTTGAATTTTAAGTGTATGATACATTTTGAATTAATTTTTGTGAAAGGTGTAAGGTTTGTGTCTAGGTTTATTTTGTTTGCACGTGCATGACTGATTATTCTCGCTTCAGTTGTTGAAGATNTTAAATTTTACTTGAAGTCCAGCTTAATTTTTTCTTTCTTGGATTATTTTTTGGTGTTGTATCTAAAAACTCATTACCAAACACAAGACCCCTAGATTTTCTCCAATGCTTTCTTCTGAAAGTTTTATAGTTTTGAATTTTAAGTGTATGATACATTTTGAATTAATTTTTGTGAAAGGTGTAATGTTTGTGTCTAGGTTTATTTTGTTTGCACGTGCATGACTGATTATTCTCGCTTCAGTTGTTGAAGATATCATTGAATTTTTCACTTGAATTTTCTTTGCTCCTATGTCATAGACCAGTTTCCTCTATTTGCATGGGTCTGTTTCTGGATTTTTAACTCTGCTCCATTAATCCATGTGTTTATTCTTTTGCAAACATAATGTCGTCTTGATTACTGTAGGTTGCTTACAGTAAGTACTGAAATTAGGGTGTGTGAGTTCTCCAACTTCCCTCCTTTTCTTCATTATTGTGTTGGCTACTGTAGATTTTTTTTCCTTTCCCATATAAACTTTAGAATCAGTTTGTTGATATCTCCAAAATAGCTTGCTGGCATTTTGAGTAGGATTGCATTGAATGTATAGATCAAGTTGGGAAGATTGAATTCTTACAACGTTGGTGCTCCCAATCTATCCATGAATATAGGCTATCTCTCCACCTATTTTTGGATCTTCTGTGATTTCTTTCTTTTTTTAATAGTTTTCCACATATAGGTTCTGCACCTATCTTGTTAAATTTATCTAAGTATTTCATTTTTGGGGCATGCTTTTAAATTTCAGATTCCAGTTGTTCATTTTTGGTATTTAGGAAAGTTATTAACTTTTGCATATTTACATTGTTTTCTACAACCTTGCTGTATTTGCTAATTAGTTCCTTGGGTTTTCTTGTTGGTTCTTTGAGATTTTCCACATAGCTGATCATGTCAACTGTGAACAAAGATAGTTATTTCTTCCTTCTCAGTCTGTCTATCTTTACTTCCTTTTCTTTTTAAACAAGTTTTTATTTATTTTTTTCAAGTTTTTATTTAAATTCCATTTAGTTAATATACAGTGTAATATTAGTTTCAGGTGTAGAATTTAGTTATTCAGCACTTTCATACAACACCCAGTGCTCATCCTGACAAGTGCACTCCTTACTCCCAATCACCTATTTCACTCATTGCCCCCCCCCCCACCAACCATCAGTTTGGTCTCTACACTTAAGAATCTGCTTATTGGTTTGCCTCTCTCTCTCTCTCTCTCTCTCTGTTTTTCCCCACTTGTTTGTTTGTTTAGTTTCTTAAATTCCACATATGAGTGAGATCATATGGTATTTGTCTTTCTCTGACTGACTTACTTTGCTTTGAATAAGCAACGACATGGATGGGGGGAGCTAGAGAGTATTATCCTATTAATACATTTTCATTTTTAAGGCTTTAATATAATTTTTAAAATTATATTATGTTAGTCACCATACAGTACATACCTGGTTTTTGATGTAAAGTTCCATGGTTCATTAGTTGNNNNGCACTTTCATACAACACCCAGTGCTCATCCTGACAAGTGCACTCCTTACTCCCAATCACCTATTTCACTCATTGCCCCCCCCCCCACCAACCATCAGTTTGGTCTCTACACTTAAGAATCTGCTTATTGGTTTGCCTCTCTCTCTCTCTCTCTCTCTGTTTTTCCCTGCTTGTTTGTTTGTTTAGTTTCTTAAATTCCACATATGAGTGAGATGATATGGTATTTGTCTTTCTCTGACTGACTTACTTTGCTTTGAATAAGCAACGACATGGATGGGGGGAGCTAGNCTGTTTTTCCCCACTTGTTTGTTTGTTTAGTTTCTTAAATTCCACATATGAGTGAGATCATATGGTATTTGTCTTTCTCTGACTGACTTACTTTGCTTTGAATAAGCAACGACATGGATGGGGGGAGCTAGAGAGTATTATCCTATTAATACATTTTCATTTTTAAGGCTTTAATATAATTTTTAAAATTATATTATGTTAGTCACCATACAGTACATACCTGGTTTTTGATGTAAAGTTCCATGGTTCATTAGTTGCGTATAACACCCGGTGCATCGTGCAATATGTGCCCTCCTTAATACCCATCACCAGCCTATCCCATTCCCCCATCCCCTCCCCTCTGAAGCCCTCAGTTTGTNTCGTGCAATATGTGCCCTCCTTAATACCCATCACCAGCCTATCCCATTCCCCCACCCCCTCCCCTCTGAAGCCCTCAGTTTGTTTCCCAGAGTCCATGGTCTCTCATGGTTAATACAGTTTCAAGAAAAAATTCTATATTGTTAACTCTAGGTACAAATTGCATTTATTTTCAAATATTGATCCAATCTTACATATCTGGAATAAATTCCACTTCGTCTTGGTGTCAAATCATTTCTTCATATTGTTGATTTTGATTTGCTAATATTTTGTTGAAGATTATACATCTATGTTCATGAGAGATATTGGCCTGTAGTTGTCCTGTCTTGTAACATCTTTAGTTCCAGTGTTAGTTAATATTGGTCTTAGAGAATGAGTTAAGAAGTATTCTGACTGCTTCTATTTCCTGGAAGTATTATGAATGATTGGTATAATTTCTTCCTTAAAGATTTGCTAGAATTTACTAGCATTTCTGTAATATTTTTAAAAAATGACTTTTTCACATACAAAACATTTCTGCAACTCATTGGACTTTGAAAAAAAATCATTGAAAATATTTCAGTTTTACTATGTGTATTTTCAATTTTTTATTGATCTTTATTTGTAAGTTATTATGATACTGTGAGGATATGAATCCTTTTAGGCCATAAAAATTGAAAATATTTATCAAGTTGGGTATTAATAGTATTGTTATTTTTTTCTGGGCATTCTGGGGACTCTAACTTGGATGTGTAGCATTACCAGCACCTAAAGAAGTTGATTACCCATCACTCCCTTTCTCAGTTGAATGTGGCCTTTTCTTTTCTTCCTTCTTGTTGACTTCATTCTTCTCTCCCTCTCTGTAGACTAGTCTTCTCTCCTTCTTCATGCACATAGCAGAAGACNGAATCCTTTTAGGCCATAAAAATTGAAAATATTTATCAAGTTGGGTATTAATAGTATTGTTATTTTTTTCTGGGCATTCTGGGGACTCTAACTTGGATGTGTAGCATTACCAGCACCTAAAGAAGTTGATTACCCATCACTCCCTTTCTCAGTTGAATGTGGCCTTTTCTTTTCTTCCTTCTTGTTGACTTCATTCTTCTCTCCCTCTCTGTAGACTAGTCTTCTCTCCTTCTTCATGCACATAGCAGAAGACCACCACAAAATTCCCTGCTTCAGAGTTGGCTCATTCTTGAGATTCCTTCAGGCATGGCTATCCCATTAATGAATGTTTGATTACAAAACTCAATTCTCAGAAGAAAGTGCGCTAATACGTTTATCTTGTAGAGTGTCCTCTGCTGCCCATTCAGCTGTGCTTCAGATGTGGGAGGACACAACACCATCGTCATGGCTCTGAATGTGTGTGTAGATAGAGTATGGGAAGTTACCAGTGAAGGGGACACAAGTTGAGCATATATCCTATGCTGAATTTGTATTCTACAATTGAAAATGCAGAATTTGGAGAAAATGGAATTTAAGGGAGATAAATTGTAGTTTATGGAGGGATAAATTATGTATCATTTATATACATTATTTATAATATATGCACTTAAATATATTATATTTAACAATATATACATGTAAAAAGCAGCAACTTGAGATCTCACGTGTTAGGAGCTTTCCACGGCATCTGGATGTTCTGACCTCCTGCTTCCCCTCTTATTTTACCTTCAACCTTTATACCTGTTGTACCCATTCCATCCACATCACCCCCTTTCTGTTTTCCAGTGATGCCAGGAATGCTCCTATACTGGGGACTTTGCACTGGATAGTTCTCCGTCTTAAAAGCTCTTCTCTTAGATAAATCCTGGGCTTGCATCCCAATGACCAGATTTTTTTCTTATTGGTCTCTAATTAGAATTGAATATTAAGAGAAGAATTCTCTCTCCACTCTACAATGTCATCATTCTGTATGATTTTACTTAACAATAATTATCACCACATGAAATATCATTTACTTATTTACTGATATTCTGTTTCCTCCAGCCACAAAAATATCCTAGAATAAAACTAATAAGGGGCAAAGATTTAAAAAAAATTTAACTGTTGATTCTCAGTGCTTTCAACAATAATCAGCACAAAATAATTCATCTGGGAAACAAACTGAGGGCTTCAGAGGGGAGGGGCGTGGGGGATTGGGATAGGCCGGTGATGGGTATTAAGGAGGGCACATATTGCATGGTGCCCTGGGCGTTATATGCAAATAATGAATCATTGAACATTACATAAAAAACTAAGGATATACTGTATGGTGACTAACATAATATAATAAAAAATGATTATTAAAAAAATTGGTCAAAGCTAATTGTTGATGGACAAAAGAAAGTCTCAGGAGATTTGCAGAGGAAAATAATGCCTTGGGAAAATGTTTGGATTAAGAGCAAGAGTAGCTAATCAGTTTCAGCATCAAGCAGAAGATGGAGAATTTTGGATTCCCTGAAATTTTCTGCTAATAGAAACTAGATTTATGGATAATATATAGGAATTAGCTAATTAAATGTGTTTAAAATGAAATGGGCATTTCTTTCNACAGACACATGAAAAAATGTTCAAAATCATTAGCCATCAGGGAAATTCAAATCAAAACCACACTGAGATACCACCTTACGCCAGTTAGAATGGCAAAGATAGACAAGGCAAGAAACAACAATTGTTGGAGAGGATGTGGAGAAAGGGGATCCCTCCTACATTGTTGGTGGGAATGCAAGTTGGTACAGCCACTCTGGAAAACAGTGTGGAGGTCCCTTAAAAAGTTAAAAATTGAACTACCCTATGACCCAGCCATTGCACTACTGGGTGTTTACCCCAAAGATACAGACGTAGTAAAGAGAAGGGCCATATGCACCCCAATGTTCATAGCTGCATTGTCCACAATAGCCAAATCATGGAAGGAGCCGAGATGCCCTTCAACAGATGACTGGATTAAGAAGCTGTGGTCCATATATACAATGGAATATTATTCAGCTGTCAGAAAGAACGAATTCTCAACATTTACTGCAACATGGACGGCACTGGAGGAGATAATGCTAAGTGAAATAAGTCAAGCAGAGAAAGACAATTATCATATGATTTCTCTCATCTATGGAACATAAGAACTAGGATGATCGGTAGGGGAAGAAAGGGAAAAAGAAAGGGGGGTAATCAGAAGGGGGAATGAAACATGAGAGACTATGGACTATGAGAAGCAAACTGGGGGGCTCAGAGGGGAGGGGGGTGGGGGAATGGGATAGACCGGTGATGGGTAGTAAGGAGGGCACGTATTGCTTGGTGCACTGGGTGTTATACACAACTAATGAATCATCGAGCTTTACATCAGAAGCCGGGGATGTACAGTATGTGACTAACATAATATAATAAAAAATCATTAAAAAAAAAGTTGAGGGGGATATTAGAGAGATTTTCCATATTACCCTTCCCCCACACAGTCATAGCTACCCTCATTATCATCATCCCCCACCAGAGTGGTGCATTTCTTACAATCAATGAACCTACACTGATACATCTTTAATCAACCAAGGTCCACAGTCCACATAACAGTTCATTCTTGGTGCTGTGCATTCTGTGGTTTTGAGAAACTATATAATGACATTGTAGTGAAGCCCTGACAGTTGGTTTTTCTTTTTTTGTAATGCAAGTGACTGACTTTTCTTTTTCTTTTCTTTTTCATCTTTTAATTGAAGTATAATTATGTTGTATTAGTTTCCAATGTACAACATATTGATTCATTGATTCATATTGACTCAATGCTCACCATGCTAAGTGTAGTCACCATCTGTTACTATACAATGTTACTGCAATGTTATTGACTGTCGCTCAGGCAATCATTACAAATATGGCTCTCTCAGAAACAAAAATCACATTGCCGGTGCCATGACTAAGCAAAGAACCAGGACTCCCCCATTCTAACATATATATTTGTTTTTGCTTTTGGGATCTGGTTGATTTAGATAACTGACTTTCACCCCCTTTTCTCTTTTTTACTTAAATTCCTGCTCA
>NC_048221.1:10203356-10223501 GCF_002007445.2 Ailuropoda melanoleuca
TTTTGGGATCTGGTTGATTTAGATAACTGACTTTCACCCCCTTTTCTCTTTTTTACTTAAATTCCTGCTCATATGTTTTACATTTACAAATAAAAAGTGAACCAGTGAAACCCTAGGCCCCCTCCCTCCCCCCAGTAGAACCAGAACCCCAGGCCCATGCTCACACTCTCTCTATCTGTGACCTCACTGTGCAGCCCCAGGTGTGCTGCATGGTGTCCAGGACTTGTGAGCAGTCCAGCGCGGATCTCAATGTGGGGCTCGAGCTCACAACCATGAGATCAAGACCTGAGCTGAGATTAAAAGTCGGATGCTCAACCAGCTGAGCCACCCAGGTGCCTCAATACATTTTTTCAGAGTTTCCTGATGGTTATTGCTGAGGGTATCTTGCAACTATAATAAGAGCCACAGGACTGGTCCAGTTATAACACTGGTAAATAATATACTGAGACTGGCACAAAAAACCCCCATGTATCCATATTTATAGTATTATACAGAGAATTTTTACTACCCTAAAAATCCTAAAAATTCACCTCTTCCATCCTCTCACTCCCACTCTACCTCCTGGCCACCACTTATCTTTTATTCTGTGTCCATATTTTTGCCTTTTCTAGAATTTCATGTAGTTGGAATCATACAGTATGTAGCTTTTTTCACATAAACTTCTTTCACTTAATAACATGTATTTAAGTTTCCTCTATGTCTTTTCATGGCTTGATAGCTCATTTCTTTTAAGCACAGCATAATATTCCATCATCTGGAAACATGGTGGTTTATTTATCCATTCACCCACTGAAGGCCACCTTGGCTCCTTGTTGTTACTTTCTTGATCATTACTTGTGGCTAAATTTGAATTCTCCTTGTTCCCAATTCTGCAGTGTCTTCAGCTTCATGGAACAAGGAAACCAAAGCCAAATGTCTGAATTTGTCCTCCTGGGGCTTTCAGGAGAGGCAAAGCTGCAGCCTCTCCTCTTTTGGCTGTTCCTGTCCATGTACCTGGTCACCTTCAGTGGGAACCTGCTCATCGGCCTGGCTNATTGTCATGGACTCCCGCCTCCACACGCCCATGTACTTCTTCCTGGCCAACCTGTCCTTCTCTGACATCTGTTTCACCTCTACCACCGTCCCCAAGATGCTGTGGAACATCCAGACACAGAGCAAAGTGATCACCTATGCAGGCTGCCTCAGCCAGATGTATTTTTTAATGCTTTTGGCGGGATTAGACAACTTTCTCTTGACAGTGATGGCTTATGACGTTTGTGGCCATCTGTCACCCCCTGCACTACACGGTCATCATGAACCCCAAGTTCTGCTGCATCCTGCTTCTGGTGTGCTGGGTGTTGAGTGTTTTTGGCTCTCTATTACATGGCTTGATGGTTTTGAAATTGTCATTTTGTACACAGATAGAAATCCCTCACTTTTTCTGTGAACTTAATGAGGTGATTCAACTTGCTTGTTCTGACACCTTCTTCAATAACCTGGCAATTTATCTTGAAAGTGGACTTCTGGGAGCTCTTCCACTCATTGGCATCCTTTTCTCTTATTCTAGAATTGTAACCTCCATTTTGAAAATTTCATCTTCTGGGGGAAAGTGTAAAGCATTTTCCACATGTGGGTCTCACCTCTCCGTTGTCTCCTTATTCTACGGTACAAGCTTTGGGGTGTATCTTAGTTCTGCTGCTTCTCAAAACTCCAGGGCAACTGCCATAGCTTCAGTGATGTACATGGTGGTCACACCCATGCTGAACCCCTTCATCTATGGTCTGAGGAACAGAGACATAAAGCTGGCCCTAAGAAAGCTCTTTAGCAGAGAGACATTCTCCGCACATAAGGATCCTTTGTTTCAAGACAAAGGCATAAATAAATGGACTCAAAACCCTGGAAGACCTAGATCCTGATATTTGTATAAGTTCATAGATGATTTGCAGTTTATCTTTCTACAGTATTTGGTCTCTTTAATTATTCATACATAATGACCAACTTTTTTTTTGAAGTTAACAGACAGCGTAGTATTAGGTTCAGGAATAGAATCTAGTGATTCATCCCTTACACACAACGAACACTGCTCCTCACTACAGGTGCCCTCCTTAATGCCCATATCTCATCTAGCCCTTCCCTACCTGCCTCCCCTCCAGAACCCTTGGTTTGCTCTCCATTGGTAAGAGTCTCTTTTATGGTCTTTTCCTTTAAAACAATTTGATAGGTTATTAAATTCCTCTGCATGAATTTTTAGCAACAAATAAATAATAAGACCATTGAGTACTTAGAATGTGATAGGAAGAGCCAGAGGAATAAATGTGGAATGCTTCCTCCCTCAGGTGAAAGCAGTTATCCATTAGAGGATCTGCTTTGGGAAAAAAGCCACTTAACATAGCAGAGGCTATAGCCAGAGGTTTCTGTCAATCCACCCCAGAAAGAGAGCGCATCTGCAATGGCAGGGGCATTTAGGGAACCTCACCTTAACCTGTGTGATTAAGTTTACAACAATCCACATTCACTACGAAGTACCTAACTTTCAATTATACAGTTCAAACCATAAATTAAGTGTGTAGGTAATAGAAATGACAACTCCTGATTTTTCAGGCCAGTGGTATCCTTCTCAGTACTTACTCCAGGGATGTTTTATTACTATTCTTTTAGTATTTAGGTAGGAAACAACACTGCCTGGTGATTTCCCTCAGCACCTCAAGCCGTAATAGTCCTTTTACAGATCACAAAAGTAATACAGATATTCTGCCTATTGCCAGCTAAGTCTTTGTAAAGATGCACCCCAGAAATTAAGCAGTAATAGAAGGATAAATGTATGAACCTTACCTGTGCTTTGTGAGGCAGAGAAAGATGAATGTCTCCTCATGACCTGTCCCCAGAAACCTCCACTTGGATTTGTCAGCTATAATGGTAACTTCCTATTATCTGGTTCACAGTTTTCTGGGTGAAAGTCCATAGGTCCCTTCGATCGCTAGTATTCAGATAAATGTTTAAGGGTCTCTCTCAAAAGAAAACACAAAGAGAGAAAGGAAAGCAAGAAGAAAGGAGGAAAATAAGAAAAATGGAATAAAGAAGAGTGCTTACTTGTAGCATTTGTCAGGTTCCACAGTATAATGTTGCCCCATTCAAGCTACCAATTTTAGTTCAGACCACAGTCTTCATGGGCCATTATAAGCTAACCAACACCATCACCTCAGAGACTTTGGGTTGAGTTTGGAGGAAAATGTAATGCATTTGTTGTTGTTTTTTAGTCTTCACTAATGCATGATCCATCAGTTGAGAATCTGGGTCAGTGAACTGTTTCAGGTTTGAGAGTCAAGTAGAGAAAATGACCCATTGTGGTGACTCTGGTCAAGCTTTTCTTCATGAGAATTAGAGATTTTGTTGTTATTGTTTTATTTTTTAGCTGCTCAGATTGGATGGGCCCTTAGTAAGCTGCCTATCATTTTTGCTTCATGGAGACACCTTGAGGAATTTGCCATTTCAAGAAATCCCTGCAGTTCACCCGATTTAGATGTGAATGATTAATTCTTACATGAACTACGAATACCATACCTCAGATGGTTTTGGACATTGCTTCTTCCAGTTCAGGATGGGCTGACCTCAGGAGAAATCCATTTCTTTTCTTTCTTTTTCTTTTCTTTTTTTTTTTTTAAAGATTTTATTTATTTATGTGTCAGAGAGCGAGTGAGCAAGCACAAGGAGGGTGCGTGGCAGGCAGAGGGAGAAGCAGGCTCCCCACTGAGCAAAGAGCTTGATGTGGGACTTGATCCCAGGACCCTGGGACCATGACCTGAGCCAAAGGCAGATGCTTAACTGACTGAGTCACTGAGGCATCCCAGAACAAATCCATTTCAATTTGCACGTGTCCATGGTAACTGTCCTATGTGGGAGAAGCTCTGTAGAGCTTGTCAAGGAGGCCATTATAGCCTTACCAAGTTACTTCTCAATGATCTTATTAATTCCGTGTCCTTTGAACCCTGATTTTGGGTATCCTTTAGGGTTGAGGTCTTGAATGACACAAGATAAACCCATCAAAATGCCCCTGTCTCCTTGTACTTTGATTCCTTCCTCTACGCCATATGAAGCTATCGATGGCATTGACCTTCTTTTAGAGTATGCTCATCTTTTTCATCTTTTTTTTGTCATGGTAAAATATATATGACATTTATTATTTTAAACATTTTGAAGTATCCAGTTATGTGGCATTAGGGACTTTCTCCCTATTGCACAGCCACCATCTCTACCCACCTACAGAAATTTCTCATCACCTCAAACTGAACCCTTTTCCCCATGGAACACTAACTCCCCATTGCCCCTCTGCCCAGCCCCTGGCTCCCACTATCTTACCTTCTGTCTCTAAAACTGAGTCCTGTAGGTGCCTCACATAGATGCAATTGTATAATATTTGTCCTTTCGTGTCTGGCTGCTTTCACTTAGCATAATGTTGGCAAGGTTCATGCATGTTGTAGCCTGTGCCAGAATTCTATTCTTTTTTACAGAATAGAGTGAATGATAAATGATGTTTCACTGTATGTGTTCACCACACTTTGTTCATCTGTGATTTTGTTGATGGATGTTGGGGGTGTGTTCACATTTTGATTACTGTAAATAAAGCTTTATTCTAAGGGTGTACAAATATCTGTTCTAGTCACTGCTATAAATTCTTTGGGGCATATAAGTAGGCATATACCCACAAGTGAAATTATTGGATCCTATGATAATTCCATGTTTCAGTTTTTGAGGAATTGGCAGAGAGTTTCCCATAACAGTTGTGCCACTTTTTTTAATATGTGTAGAGCAATTTATTTATTTTTATTTTTTCAAAAATATTTTTTATTATATTATGTTAGTTACCATACGGTACATTCCTAGTTTTTGATGTAAAGTTCCACTTGCATATAACACCCAGTGCACCATGCAATATGTGCCCTACTTACTACCCATCACCAGCCTATCCCATTCCCCCACCCCCCTCCCCTCTGAAGCCCTCAGTTTGTTTCCCAGAGTCCACAGTCTCTCATGGTTCATTCCCCCTTCTGTTTACCCCTCCTTTCTTCTTCCCGTTCTTCTCCTACTGATCTTACTATTTCTTATGTTCCATAAATGAGTGAAACCATATGATAATTGTCTTTCTCTGCTTGACTTATTTTGCTCACCATTAGTTGACCCACTTTTTAAATTCTCATCAGCAAAACATCACAGGATTCCAATTTCCCCATGTCCTCACCAACTCTTTATTCTGTTTTAGCTTTGAAAATAGCCATCCTAGTGTGTGCGAAGTGGTGTCACATTATGGCTTGGGTTTGCATTTCCCTAAAGATAGTCATGTTACCCATATTTTATGTGCTAATTAGCCATTACTATATCTTTTTGGAGAAATGTCTATTTGAGTTCATTGCCTGTTTTTTCACCATTAATTTTATTTTTAATTAATTTAAAATTTTAATTCTGGTGTAGTTAACATACAGTGTAATATTAGTTTCTGGTGTACAGTATTGTGAGTCAACATTTCCATAAAGCACCCATTTACCATCATAACAAGTGACCTCCTTAATCCTCATCACCTATTTAACCAGTCCACACACCCCTCTCCTCTCTGGTAACCATCAGATCTTTCTCTATAATTAAGAGTCTGTTTCTGGTTTGTCTTGCTCTCATTTATCTTTTGCTCATTGTTATGTTGTTTTTAAAAATCAATCTATTAATTAATTAATATTATTTTTTATTATAATAATATTTTTATTATATTACATTAGTCACCATACAGTACATCCCTGGTTTTTGATGTAAAGTTTGATGATTCATTAGTTGCATATAACACCCAGTGCACCATGCAATATGTGCCCTCCTTACTACCCATCACCACCCTATCCCATTCCCCCACCCCCCTCCACTCTGAAGCCCTCAGTTTGTTCTCATTCCCCCTTCTGATCACCCCCTTTCTTTATTCCTTTCTACCCCTACCGATCTTCCTAGTTCTTATGTTCAATAGATGAGAGAAACCGTATGATAATTGTCTTTCTCTGCTTGACTTATTTCTCTTAGCATTATCGTCTCCAGTGCCGTCCATGTTGCAGCAAATGTTGAGAAATCATTCTTTTGGATAGCTGAGTAATATTCCATTGTGTATATGGACCATCTTCTTAATCCAGTCATCTGTTGAAGGGCATCTTGGCTCTTTCCACAATTTAGCTATTGTGGAAAATGCTGCTATGAACATTGGGGTGCATATGGCCCTTCTCTTCACTGCATCTGTATCTTTGGGGTAGATACCCAGGAGTGCAATGGCTGGGTCATAGTGTAGCTCCATTTTTAACTTTTTCAGGGACCTCCACACTGTTTTCCAGAGTGGCTGTACCAACTTGCATTCCCACCAACAATGTAGGAGGGATCCCCTTTTCTTCACATCCTCTCCAACAATTGTTGTTTCTTGCCTTATCAAATTTTGCCATTCTAATTGGCGTAAGGCGGTATCTTAGTGTGGTTTTGATTTGAATTTCCTGGTGGCTAATGATGTTGAACATTCTTTCATGTGTCTGTTAGCAATTTGTATGTCTTCATTCGAAAAGTGTCTGTTCATAACTTCTGCGCATTTTATGATTTGTTTATTTGTTTCTCGCATATTGAGTTTGAGAAGTTCTTTGTAGATCTTGGATACCAGTCTTTTATCTGTAGCGTCATTTGCAAATATCTTCTCCCTTTTCGTGGGCTGCCTCTCAGTTTTTTGACTGTTTCCTTGGTTGTGCAGAAGTTTTTTATCTTGATGAAGTCCCGCAAGTTCATTTTATCTTTTGTTTCTCTTGCCTTTGGAGATGTGTCATGAAAAAGGTTGCTGTGGTCAATGTCGTAGAGGTTGCTGCCTATGCTCTCCTCTAGGATTTTGATGGATTCCGGTCTCACATCAAGGTCTTTCATCCACCTGGAGTTTATCTTTGTGTATGGTGTGAGAGAGTGGTCAAGTTTCATTCTTTTGCATGTAGCTGTCCAATTTTCCCAGCACCATTTATTGAAGAGACTGTCTTTTTTCCACTGGATGTTTTTTCCTGCTTTATCAAAGATTAGTTGCCCAAAGAGCCGAGGGTCCATTTCTGGGTTCTCTATTCTGTTCCATTGGTCGATGTGTCTGTTTTTGTGCCAGTACCATGCTGTCTTTGTGATCACAGCTTTGTAGTACAGCTCGAAATCCGGCATTGTGATGCCCCCAGCTTTGTTTTGCCTTTTCAACAGTTCCTTGGCAATTCGGGGCCTATTCTGTTGCCATACAAATTTAAGGAGTATTTGTTCCAGTTCTTTGAAAAATGTCCTCGGTATTTTGATCAGGATAGCATTGAAAGTGTAGATTGCTCTGGGTAGAATGGACATTTTAACTATGTAAATTCCTCCAAACCATGAGCATGGAATATTTTTCCATCTTTTTGTGTCTTCCTCAATGTCTTTCAAGAGTGATTTATAGTTTCTAGAATATAGATCTTTTACGTCTCTGGTTAAGTTAATTCCAAGGTAATATATGGTTTTTGGTGCTATTGTAAATGGGATGGATTCCCTACTTTCTCTTTCTTCAGTCTCATTATTCATGTATAGAAATGCAACTGATTTCTGGGCATTGATTTTGTATCCTGCCACATTACTGAATTGCTCTATAGCTTCTAATAGTTTGGGAGTGGATTCTTTTGGGTTTTCCATATAGATTATCATGCCATCTGTGAAGAGAGACAGTTTGACTTCTTCTCTGCCGATTTGGATACCGTTTATCCCTTTTTGTTGTCTGATTGCTGTTGCAAGGACTTCTAGTACTATGTTGAATAATAATGGTTAGAGTGGGCATCCTTGTCGTGTTCCTGATCTTAAGGGAAAGGCTTCCAGCTTTTCCCCATTGAGAATAATGCTTGCAGTAGGCTTTTCATAGATGGTTTTTAGGAGATTGAGGAATGTACTTTCCATCCCTACCTTTTCAATCAGGAAAGGATGCTGTATTTTGTCAAATGCTTTTTCTGCATCTTTTGAGAGAATCATATGATTTTTGAATTTTTCTTTCTGGATAAAATCTACGACACTGATAGATTTGCAAATGTTGAATCATGCTTGCAACCCATGTATGAATCCCACTTGGTCATGATGGATAATCCTTTTAATGTACTGTTGGATTCTGGGGGCGCCTGGGTAGCGCAGTCATTAAGCATCTGCCTTCAGCTCAGGACGTGATCCTGGCAGTACGGGATCGAGTCCCACATCGGGCTCCCCCGCTGAGAGACTGCTTCTTCCTCTCCCACTCCCCTGCCGTGTTCCCTCTCTCACTGGTTGTCTCTCTGTCACATAAATAAAAAATCTAAAAAAATGTACTGTTGGATCTATTAGCAAGGATTTTGTTGAGAATTTTGGCGTNTTTTGGCATCCATATTCATTAGGGAAATCAGTCTGTAATTCTCCTTTTTGAGGGGGTCTTTGCCTGGTTTGGGGATCAAGGTAATATTGGCCTCATAGAATGAGTTTGGTAGCTTTCCTTCTGTTTCTATATTTGAAATAACTTTAGGAGAATAGGTATTATCTCTTCTTTGAATGTTTGGTAGATTTCCCTGGGAAATCCGTCAGGCCCTGGCATTTTGTTTTTGGAAGGTTCTTAATCACTGTTTCAATCTCTTCATAATTAATTGGCCTGTTTAAAAATCTATTTCTTCCTGTTTCAGTCTTGGTAGTTTATAGGTTTCCAGGAAGGCCTCCATCTCTTCCCGATTGCTTAATTCATTGGCATAAAGCTATCAATAAAAGTTTCTAATAATCCTTCCAATTTCATTGGTGTTGGTTGTGACCTCTTCTTTTTCATTCATAATTTTAGTAATTTGGGTCCTTTCTCTATTCTTTTGGATAAGTCTTGCCAGTGGTCTGTCAATTTTATTGATTCTCTCAAAGAACCAGCTTCTAGTTCTGTTGATTTGCTCTACTGTACCTCTGGTTTCTAATTCATTGATTTCTGCTCTAATTTTGGTCAACTGCTTCTTCGTGAGTGGATTAGGCCTGTCCCTCTGTTGCTGTTCCAGCTTCTTGAGGTGAGAATATAAAAACTGCATTTTAGATTTTTCTATTCTTTTGAGTGAGGCTTGGATGGCTATGTGTTTTCCCCTCAGGACTTCCTCTGTAGTGTCCCATACGTTTTGGACCATTGTGTTTTCATACTCGTTGGTCTCCATAAATTGTTTAAATTGATTTTTGATTTCCTGGTTTATCGAGTGATTCTTGAGCAGGATGGTTCTTAGTCTCCAAGTGTTTGAGTTTCTTCCAAATTTTTCCTTGTGATTGAGTTCCAATTTCAAAGCATTGTGGTCTGAGAATATGTAGGGAATAATTTCAGTCCTTTGGTATCAGTTGAGACCTGTTTTGTGACCCAGAACATGGTCTATTCTTGAGAATGTTCCTTGGGCATTAGAATAGAATGAGTATTCTTTGGTTCTGGGGGGTATAGTGTTCTATATATATCTATGAGGTCCAACTCGTCTAGTATGGCATTCAAAGCTCTTGTTTCTTTGTTGATTATCTGCTTAGGTGCTCTGTCTATTGCTGATAGTGGAGAGTTGAGGTCCCCTACTATTACTGTGTTTTTATCTAGATGTGTCTTTATTCTGGTTATGAGTTGGCTTGTGTATCTTGCTGCTCCCCTGGTCAGGGCATATATATTTATAATTGTCATATCCACTTGTTGGATACATCCTTTAAGAATAATATAGTGCCCTTCTGTGTCTCTAACTATAGCCTTTAGTTTAAAATCCAATCTGTCTGATATGAGAATTGCTACCCCAGCTTTCTTTTGAGGTCCATTGGCATGAAAGATTGTATTCCATCCCTTTACTTTCAGTCTGGATGTATCTTTAGGTTAAAAATGAGTCTCTTGTAGATAGCAAATGGATGGGTCATACCTTTTTTATCCAATCTCAACCCTGTGGCGTTTTGTGGAAGCATTTAGGCCAGTTACATTGAGAGTGATTATTGTGAGATATAATTTTAATTATGTCGTGTTGCCTGTAAAGTCTTTGTTTCTTTAGATTGTGACTTTCTGTTCTGTATCACTCTTGGGGCCTTTTTACTTTTATGGAACCCCCCCCCCCAATATCTCCTGTAGGGCTGGTTTCATGGTTACGAAATTGTTCAATGACTGGCGATTCTCTAAGGTCTTTATTTCTCTATCAGTTCTGAATGACAGCCTTGCTGGATAAAGGATCCTTGACTGCATGTTTTTCTCTCAAAGAGTTTTATAAATGCCCCCCCCCCAACCCTTTCTTTCATTCCAGGTCTGTGTAGGCAGGTCTGACGTAATTCTGATACCTTTGCCTTGGTACATGAGAAATTTCTTTGCCCTGGCTGCTTTCAATACTGTATCCTTGGATCTATTATTTGCAAATTGCACTATGATGTGACATGGTGTAGGTTTGTCATAGTTGAGCTTTGGAGGGGTCCTCTCTGCCCCTTGGACAGGAATGCTTGTTTCCTTTGCTAGATTAGAGAAATTTTCAGCTACAATTTGTTCAAATATCTCTTCTAGACCTCTGTTTTTCTCCACCCCCTCGGGGATGCCAATGATTCTGACATTGGAACGTTTCATTTAGTCAGTAATCTCACATAACCTATATTTTTGAGATTGGATTCTTTTGAGCCAAGTTTCTTTTCTTCTTTTTTTTTTTTTTTTAAAGATTTTATTTATTTATTTGACAGAGATAGAGACAGCCAGCAAGAGAGGGAACACATGCAGGGGGAGTGGGAGAGGAAGAAGCAGGCTCACAGCAGAGGAGCCTGATGTGGGGCTCGGTCCCATAATGCCAGGATCACACCCTGAGCCGAAGGCAGATGCTTAACTGCTGTGCTGCCCAGTCGCCCCTTGAGCCAAGTTTCTGTTTTAACTTTCTCTTCTACCATCCCACCCTCCAATTCACCGATTCGTTCTTCCGCCTCATTTACCCTGGCCGTCAGAACATCTAGTTTTGTCTGCATTTGGCTCATAGCATTTTTAATTTCTGCCAGACTCGCTCTTATTTCTGCCCTTAGAGATTCTAGATTCTCATTAACATTTTCGTCAATACTTTTTTCAAGTCTACATATCATCTTGACCATTCTTTCTCTGAATTCCATTTCTGATAATTTGGTTATATCCATATCCATGAGTTCTGTGGCAGAGGCCAGAGACTCATTGTCTTTTCTTTATGAGGGGGATTTCTCCTTCTCGACATTTTGATGAGGAGAGGTTGCGGAGTTGTCCATAGCCCAAATTATTGACCAGGACCCAGGCAGTGTGCCCTTGTTTTATAGGGACCTTAGGGATGTGGGCTTCTTGATTTTTCAGCCTGCCTTCTGGGGGAGGGGCCTGCCATGCAGATACTCAGAAAACCCTGTTTGGGTAGAGTCTCCGTGTCCCCTGCGAGGGGGGATGGGGATGGGCACACTGTGAGCCAGTATTTCCAGGCTTTTTTTCTCTGGCAGCTTTCCCTGGCCGTCTGCTGTGCCTCTTCTGAGAGTCAGAGCAGCACTGGCCGAATCTCAGCCTCTGTCACAGAACAGAAGGATTGCGGCCTATTCTCCACTGATGTTCTGGCCACTTTAACACTGTTTCTGTTGGTGCTGCTCAACCCTGCAGCATCCCGGGCTGTGCGCCCCACACCCAGCATCCCAGCCCTCACTTCCAGGGCCAGTGCGTCTCTGTCCTTTGTGTTTCTAACCCCGCCAGCCGCCAGCAGCCTCGCGCACGCTCCCAGAGCTCCCGGTCTCAGTCTGGATCCAGTGAGCACACCAGGATTCCGGAGTTACGTGAGATGCTTGGTGGCGTGCTCTCCCCGCTCACGGTCTCAATCTGCTATCTCGCGGGTGCCATCCGCGAGTCCTCCTGCTCCCCCGTGCAAGTACCGCTTCCCAGCGCCTGAACGCGGCGGCTCCCTCCCCCTTCTGTTTATCTTCTGATATCTGTGTGCGGTTTCACGGCTCCCTGCTTTGTACCTCAATACTCAGCGCTGGAGATGTTCATTTGTAGAGATCCAGATGTATCTTCCTGCATCTCAGGCTGAATCCGTGGATGTTCAGACTGGTCTGGTACCTATCCAGCTTGACTCAGGGAACCCCTACTCCTCCACCATCTTAACTCCAAGCCCCAAACCGAGTTTATTTCTGGGCTTCCTCCTATTCCAATGATTTATATGTCTGCTTATGTTGTTGTTGTTGAAAATGGAAGAAAGGGATAAAGAAAGGGGGGTAATCAGAAGGGGGAATGAAGCATGAGAGACTATGACTATGAGAAACAAACTGAAGACTTCAGAGGGGAGGGGGATGGGGGAATGGGATAGGTTGGTGATGGGTAGTCAGGAGGGCACGTATTGCATGGTTCACTGGGTGTTATGCGCATAATGAAGCATCGAACTTTGCATCGGAATCCGGGGATGTACTGTATGGTGACCAACATAATATAATAAAAAAAATCATTAAAAATAAAAAAAAAGAAAATGGATCATTTAACAATGATAATGTGGTAACTCTGAAAATCATATTTCTCTCCTTCCTAGGAATTTTTTTATTGAATATAATTTACACGCAGTTTTATTTTAGCTGCCGGTGTTAGATGTAATGATTCACCGATTCTATATGTTGTACAGTGCTCATTGTGGTAAGTGTAGTCCTAATCCCCTTTATCTATTTCACCCATCACCCACTCAACTGTGAACTCCTCAAGAGAAGGAACCATGTTTTATACTTTTCTTCTTTCCCAGGACGTAGCTTAGTGTCTACGATATCATAACTGCTGTGTAAGTGTTTGTAAGATACCCAAAGAAGCCAATCATTGAGTGACATTAAACAATGAAGGAGAAAGGAGCAGCAAGAGAACAGGAGAAGCATTGTGGTGGCTGGGGATCCATGATCATGAGCCAACAGAAGAGGGTCCAGATGGGAGAAAGAAAATGTTGAAGGCACAAAGAATGTCTCCTTTAAATCAGAATTTCGGGGTACTCTGCCTTGTTAGTGAGACCCTCGATAGAGAGGGGACCTCCTTGTGGGATCAAAGAGTTTAATGAGGTGAGAGATAATCATGGAATCCCCAGGCTGTGTCCCAGTGCCAATACTGGGACTAGTTTGCATTCTGTGTTTCTGAGCTAGCTCCAGAGCACCAAGTCTCTCAAGGGGAAGTGAGACAAAGGAATATTTCATTAATGAGACTCATGGGAATTCACCCCTACAGCCAGAGAATTGAGAATGTCTCTGCTTCACCCACTGACTTTATATCTTTTTATCTAAGGTGATACGAACACATAAGTGTGTCTTCCAGAGCCTTCATGAATGGGGCCATGTCTCTTCCTTTCCTGGGGGCATAACTTCCAACCTCATCAATCATTCATGGGAGAAACTGGGTAAGTGATTTCATACTGTTCTGTGATAACATCTGGGTGAGCCTCATGTTTTATGATGGGAGGGACCCCTTTAATCTTTAGTTATGTTTTGGGAATCAACAGGGACAATAACTAAAGGAGGGTTTAGTGATGATAGATCTTGACTATTAAGACTTTGATTCTAGAGGGAAACTCTGGATATACTAAACCATCTTTCCCTATCTGTCTCCTCCATTGTAGTGCTTAATGACAGGTACATATTCCACAATAGTCTTTCCTCTTTTTTCATTGCTTGTTCTTTCATTGTTGAGAGTGTCTGTTTATTGTTATTTCACTATATGTATTGCAGTCATTCAACAAACATTTTTTTCAGCAATTAATGTATGGCAGACACTACTGTTTGGGAATAAATAAATGACTAAGACATTGTTTCTTCTCTCAAGGTACTCACTCTGTAAATATCAGGAGTGATGTAAAAATAAGTAAATGTTATATCATGAGGTTGCATTGAAATTTGTGGAAGTATGCAAAAAAGTTGACTCTTTAATTCATTTTTAACTGTTTTCAAAAAGTTGAGTCTTTCACGGGAATTTTTTATTATGTTATGTTAATCATCATACAGTACATCCCAAGTTTTTGATGTAAAATTCTATGATTCATTACTTCTGTAAAACAACCAGTGCACCATGCAATACGTGCCCTCCTTAATACCCATCACCAGCCTATCCCCATCCCCCACTCCCCTCCCCTCTAAAGCCCTCAGTTTGTTTCCCAGAGTCCATAGTCTCTTTTGGTTCATTCCCCCTTCTTTTTATGCCCCCTTCCTTCTTCCCTTTCTTCTCCTGCCAATCTTCCAACTTCTTATGTTCCATAAATGACTGAAACCATATGATAATTGTCTTTCTCTGCTTGACTTATTTCCCTTAGCATAATCTCCTCCAGTCCCATCCATGTTGCAGCAAATGTTGAGAACTCGTTCTTTCTGATGGCTGAGTAATATTCCATTGTGTATATGCACCACATATTCTTAATCCAGTCATCTGTTGAAGGGCATCTCGGCTCCTTCCACGATTTAACTATTGTGGACAATGCTGCTATGAACATTGGAGTGCATATGGCCCTACTCTTCACTACATCTGTATCTTTGGGGTAGATACACATTAGTGCAATGGCTGGATCATAGGGTATCTCAATTTTTAACTTCTTAAGGGACCTCCACACTGTTTTCCAGAGTGGCTGTACCAACTTGCACTTCCACCAACAATGTAGGAGGGATCCCCTTTCTTCACATCCTCTCCAACAATTGTTGTTTCTTGCCTTGTCAATTTTTGCTCATTTGAAAAATATTTGAGTGTGTGTGTGATCTATCATCTATCTGTCTATCATCTATCATCTATCTATCTATCTATCTATCTATCTATCTATCTATCTATATCACATTGTCTTTATCCATTCATCAATAGATGGTCATTTGATTTTGGCCAATGTTGCCTTTTGTAATGATGTGAATAGAGCTAGAGTGTTTTATGCTAAGTGAAATAAGTCAGTCAGAGAAAGATAAATAGTATATGATCTCCTCCTATGTTGAATTCAAGAAAGAAAATCATTGAACAATGGGAAGGGAGAATAGAAAAAAATAGGAGAGAAAAAAAAACATAAAAGAGTCTTAAGATGGAAGACTAACTGAGGCTTAATGGATGGAGGTGTTGGGGGTGTGGGGATGTGCTAGATTTGTCATGGGTAGTAAGGAGAGCACTTGTTGGGATCAGCACTGGATGCGTTATGTAAGTGATGAATCACTGAAATCTACTCCAGAAACCAATATTGCACTGTATGTTAACTGACAAAGTTAAATAAAAAAAAAATTCAGACGATTATTTGCATTCATTAGTAAGTGTTTGCTGGAAACTGTGTCAGTCATCTTCTCTTCATCATTTGTATGTGATAATTAATACTACAAACAATGCCAGACGTATTATAGCCATTATTTTATTGAAATCTCAAAAACTCTGAATTTGGTATCACTCTTATTGTAGGGTTGGAAACTACCCCTTGAAACAGCATTTGCTCATTTGTTCATATATTATTGCTCCCTCCATCACACACATATCTCAGACACACTCTTGTTAAGGTCAAACACACATCACTAATTACAGTGCTTTCAAAATATGCTTGCCACAAATAATTGGTTAAAATATTTGTTAAGTGAACCAAAAACATCTTAGTAAATTTACAGAGGACAACATTGCTTTGGGTAAATGTTTTGATTCAGGACTGGGAGTTCAATTATTTTCGGCATCATGGAAAACATGGAGCTTTTGAGATCCCTGAAATTTTTAGCTAATTCTAGATTGGTAGGTAATGTGTAAGAATTAATGAATTAAGCATGTTGAAAGAAACAAATTTTGCTGCACAAATGGCAGCATTTCTTTTTATCTATCTATCTAAGATAGCATCTATTATCTATCTATCATCTATGTATCTATCATCTATCTATCTAATCTATTATCTATCATCTATCTATCAATCATCTCTCTATCTATCATATATCATCTATTTATTTATCTATTCATTTACTTATTTACTTGAGAGAGAGCAAGTGAGAAAGCACAAGCAGGGGCGGGGCAGACAGGAAGTCAGAGAATCTGAAGTTGACTCTGGCCCCAGCATAGAGTCCAATGCGGGGCTTGAACTCACCGCCAGGAGATCATGACCTGAGCTGAAACCAAGAGTTGGTTGCTCAACTAACTGAGCCACCCAGGCACCCCAATCACAGCATTTCTTTTAACTCTGGGCTCATTGCTTGTGACTTTCCTATCCTCTTGTCTCTGTTCCAGCTGTTTTCAGCAGTTACATGGAACAAAGAAATCAAACTCCTGCTTCAGAATTTATCCTCCTGGGACTTTCAGAGGAGGGAGAAGTGCAGCCACTGCTCCTTTGGCTGTTCCTGTCCATGTACCTGGTCACCCTTCACTGGGAACCTGCTCATCGTCCTGGCCATTGTCATGGACTCCCGCCTCCACACGCCCATGTACTTCTTCCTGGCCAACCTGTCCTTCTCTGACATCTGTTTCACCTCTACAACCGTCCCCAAGATGCTGTGGAACATACAGACTCAGAGCAAAGTGATCACCTATGCAGGCTGCCTCAGCCAGATGTATTTTTTTATGCTCTTTGCGGGATTAGACAACTTTCTCTTGACAGCGATGGCCTATGACCGGTTTGTGGCCATCTGTCACCCCCTGCACTACATGGTCATCATGAATCCCAAGTTCTGCTGCATCCTGCTTCTGGTGTCCTGGGTATTGAGTGTTCTCAGCTCTCTATTACATGACTTAATGGTTTCACAATTGTCTTTTTGTACACAGTTAGAAATCCCTCACTTTTTCTGTGAACTTAATCAGGTGATCCAACTCGCTTGTTCTGACACCTTCTCCAATAACCTGGCGATTTATATTGGGAGTGGACTTCTGCGGGTTCTTCCACTCATTGGTATCCTTTTCTCTTATTCTAGAATTGTAACCTCCATTTTGAAAATTTCATCTTCTGGAGGCAAGTGTAAAGCATTTTCCACGTGTGGGTCTCACCTCTCCATTGTCTCCTTATTCTACGGTACAGGTGTTGGGGTGTATCTTAGTTCTGCTGCTTCACAAAACTCCAGGACAACTGCCATAGCTTCAGTGATGTACACGGTGGTCACCCCCATGCTGAACCCCTTCATCTATGGTCTGAGGAACAGAGACATAAAGCTGGCCCTAAGAAACCTTTTAGCTGAGAGGCATTCTCTGCATATAAGGATCCTTTGTTCCAAGATGAAGACATGTGTGTGTAATAGGGCTCAAAACCCTCGACAACCTAGGTCATGATTTTTGTATCAGTTCACAGAAATACAACCTGCAGTTTATCTTCCTACAGTATTCAGTCTCTAATTTTTCATCCATAATGATCAGCTGTTTCTTTTTTTTTCAGTTT
Organism: Ailuropoda melanoleuca; assembly: GCF_002007445.2. Taxonomy (NCBI): domain Eukaryota; kingdom Metazoa; phylum Chordata; class Mammalia; order Carnivora; family Ursidae; genus Ailuropoda; species Ailuropoda melanoleuca. The sequence goes on from NC_048221.1 coordinate 10,220,669, forward strand.
TTTTGAATAGTAAGTTTTTATTTAAATTCCAGTTAGTGAGCAGATAATGTAATATTAGGTTCAGGAATAGAATTTAGTGTTTCATCACTTAACATACAACACCCATTGCACATCACAACAAGTGCCTGCCTCAATCTGAATCACCCATTTAGCCCATCTCCCCACCCAGCTCCCCTCCAGCAGCCTTTAGTTTGTTCTCCATTTTTAAGAGTCTGATTGTAGTCTATTATATTTATGCTGTTTTTAAAGATGATTTATTTATTTATTCCAGAGAGAGATAGAGATAGCATGAGTGGGTTAGGCAGAGGGAGAGGGAGAGAATCTCAGCCAGACTCCCTGCTGAATGCGGAGTCCTTTACGGTGTTTGATCTCATCAACCTGAGATGGTGACCTAGGCAAAAATCAAGTGTCAGTTGCTTAACCTAAGACTGTGCCACCCAGGCACCCCTCATCTTGACCAGTTTCAGGCTACCAATTTTAGTTCAGATTGCAGTACTCATGAGACTTAGTAACCTGGCCAGCAAATCGCCTTAGAGTCTTTGGATTGGATTTGGAGGAAAATGTAATGCATTTGTTGCTATTTAACAATATTCACTCAGGGGAAACTGGTTCCATCAATTGAAGATCTGGGTCAGTGATTGTTCTCGGGTCTGAGAGTCAAGTATAGATTAGGACATGTCATTGCGTTGACACAGTCACTCTTTTCTTCATGATTATTAGAGGTGGGCTTTTTGTTTTGTTTTGTTTTCCTTTGTTACAACAAATTGGATGGGCCCTTAGTGAGCTGCCCATTATTTTTGTTTCATGGAGACTCTATGAAGAATTTGTGATTTTGAGAAATCCTGTGGCTCTCACAATTTAGATGAGAATGATGAACTCTTACATGAACTATAAATACCAAACCACAGATGATTTTGGACTGATTACATTGACTCTGCCAGTTCAAGATGGGCTGACCTCAGGAGCAATCCATTTCAATTGGAGCATTTCCATGGTAACCATAACCTAAAAGGGAGAAGCTCTGTAGAGCTTGTCATGGAGGCCATTACAGTCTCACCAAGTTATTTCTCAATGACCTTATTAATTTTATGTTCTCTGAACCCTTATTTTGGGTATACTTTGGGGTTGAGGTATTGAATCACGCCACATAAATCCACCACAATGCCCTTGTCTCCTTGTACTTTGGATTCCTTCCTCTACGCCGTATGAAGCTATTGATGGCATTGACCTTCTTTTAGAGTATGCCCATTTTTTTCATCCTTTTTTTGTCATGGTAATGTATGTATAAAATTTATTACTTTAAGCATTTAAAAGTATTCATTTATATGGCATTAAGGACTTTCTCCCTATTGCACAACCACCACCTCTACCCACCTACAGAACTTTCTCATCGCCTCAAACTGAACCCTTTTCCCCTTGAAACACTAACTCCCCATTGCCCCTCTGCCCAGCCCCTGGCTCCCACCATCTTACCTTTTGTCTCTAAAACTGTGTCCTGTAGGTGCCTCACATAGTTGTAATTGTATAATATTTGTCCTTTCGTGTCTGGCTGCTTTCACTTAGCATAATGTTGGCAAGGTTCATGAATGTTGTAGCCTGTGCCAGAATTCTATTCTTTTTACTGAATAGAGTGAATGATAAATGATGTTCCACTGTATGTGCTCACCACACTTTGTTCATCTGTGATTTTGCTGATGGACGTGGGAGTTTTGTCCATATTTTGGCTACTGTAAATAAAGCTGTATTCTAATTGGTGTACAAATATCTTTTCTAGTCACTGCTATGAATTTTTTGGGGCATATAAGTAGGCATATACCCACAAGTGAAACTATTGGATCCTATGATAATTCCATGTTTCAGTTTTTGAGGATCTGGCAGAGAGTTTCCCATAGCAGTTGTGCCACTTTTTAAATTCTCATCAGCAAAGCATCACAGGGTTCCAATCTCCCCATGTCCTCACCAACACTGTATTCTGTTTTAGCTTTGAAAATAGCCATCCTAGTGTGTGTGAAGTGGTGTCACATTATGGTTTTGGTTTGCATTTCCCTAAAGATAGTCATGTTACCCATATTTTATGTGCTAATTAACCATTACTGTATCTTTTTGGAGAAATGTCTATTTGAGTTCATCACCTGTTTTTTTCACCATTAATTTTATTTTTAAATTTATTTTAAAATTTTAATTCTGGTGTAGTTAACATACGGTGTAATATTAGTTTCTGGTGTACAATATTGTGATTCAACATTTCCATAAAACACCCATTGATCATCATGACAAGTGACCTCCTTAATCTTCATCACCTATTTAACCAGTCCACAAACCCCTCTCCTCTCTGGTAACCATCAGATCTTTCTCTATAATTAAGAGTCTGTTTCTGGTTTGTCTTGCTCTTATTTTCCTTTTGCTCATTTGTTATTTTTTTCTAAAACAGTCTATTAATTAATTAAAGATTATGTTCATTTAGCCAGCATCATTAGTTTTTGATGTAGTGTTCAACAATTCATTAGTTACGTATAACATCCAGTGCCCATCACCACACGTGCCCTCCTTAATACCCTTCACCCGGTTACCCTGTCCCCCCATTCCCCTCCCTTCTGTAAGCCTCAGTTTGTTTTCCAGAGCCCAGAGTCTCTCATGGTTTGTCTCCCTCTCTGATTTCTTCCCATTCAGTTTTCCCTCCCTTCGCCCTGTGGTCCTCCATGCTATTCCTTATGTTTTTAACGTTGTACATGAGTGAAATCACGTGGTGTTTGTATGACTGACATATTTAACTTAGCATTATACTCTCTAGCTCCATCCACATCTTGCAAATTGCATTATTTCATTCTTTTTT
>NC_048221.1:10223601-10237940 GCF_002007445.2 Ailuropoda melanoleuca
CTGTGGTGTCCTTTGCAAATATATTCTCCCATTCCGTGGGCTGTCTCTTAGTTTTTTTGACTGTTTCCTTCCATTGCCAGCTTTTTTTTCACCGTTTTTCTTTTTTTAAATTATTCTAAATTTTGATTCTGCTGTAGTTAACATACGGTGTAATATTATTTTCAGGTGTACAATATTTTGATTACATAGATCACCCAGTGTTGGTCAGGATAAGTGCAGTCCTTATTACCCATCACCTACTTCCCCCATACCCCCCATCTCCCCTCTGGTAACCATCAGTTTGTTCTTTAGATTAAAGAATCTCTTTCTGGTTTGTTTCTCTCTCTTTTTTCCCTTTGCTCATTTTTTTTCTTAAATTCCTCATATGAATGAAATCATATGGTATTTGTCTTTCTCTGACTGACTTATTTCACTTAGCATTACATTCTGTAGCTCCATCCATGTCATTGCATATGTGAAGATTTCATTCTTTTTTAAGGCTGAGTAGAATTCCATAGTATATATTATTACACTACACCTTCTTTAACCATTCATCTATTAATGGATTCTTGGGCTCCTTTCATAGTTTAGCTACTGTAAATAATGCTGCTGTAAACATAGAGGAGCATGCAATCCTTTGAATTAGTGTTTTTGTATTTTTGGGGTGATTATCCAGTAGTGTGATTACTGGATCATAGGGTAGTACTATTTTTAACTTTTAGGAACCTCCACACCATTTTCCACAGCGGTTGCACTACTTTGCATTCCCACCAAGAGTACAAGAGAGTTTCTTTTTCACCAAATCATCACCATCAGTTGTTGTTTCTTTTTTTTTTCAATATCTTTTAAAAAAAGTTTTTATTATGGAAATGTTGAATCACTCTATTGTAACTAATATTACCTGTTTGCTAACTAACTGGAATTTAAATGAAAGCACTGTGCTTTTAAAATTGAGTTGTTTGGGTCTTTTGCTATTGAATTTTTGTACAGCTACATATTTTGGATGTTATTCTGTCATCAAATATGTGGTTTGCTAATTTTTTCTTTGTGGGTTGCCTTTCCACTTAGGAATAGTGCCCTTCAATGCACAAATAGTTTGATTTTGCTGGAGTAATTTTTTCTCTGGTTGCCTGTGTCCTTGGTATCATATCCAGGAAATCTTGGTCAAATCCGGTATCATAAAGATGTACCTCTGTGTTTTCTTCTATGTGCTTACAGTGTTAATTCTTGTGGTTAGATCTGTGATCCATTTGGAGTCATGTTTGTAGCTGGTGGACAGAAAGGTCACCTTCAAGTTTTTGCAGATGGATATCTTGGTTTCCCATCACTATTTCTTGGAATGGCTGTCCAGTTACCATTGAACTGTCCTGGCACTATCAGAAATCATTCAATTCTATATATGAAAGTTTATTTCTGGGCTTCCTCCTATTCCAGTGATTTATATTTCTGTTTGTGGTGTTGCTGAAAACCGATCATTTTAATATTATGATGTGGTAACTCTGAAAATCATATTCCCCACCCCAGGATTTTTTTAATGAAAGTATAATAACATACATTCTTATATTAGCTTCAGGTGTACAACATAACGATCCAACAGTTGTATACATTGTTCAGTGCTCATGGAGATAAGTATACTTTTAATCCCCTTTATGTACCTCACCCAGCCCCTCATCAACCTCTGCTTTGACAAACACCAATTTGTTCTCTGTATTTGAGTCTGATTTTTTTTTTTTGGTCTTTTCCCCTTGTTTGTTCATTTGTTTTGTTTCTTAAATTACATATATGATTAAAATCAAATGGTATTTGCCTTTTTCAGACTGAATTATTGCACTCAACACTACACCCTCTAGCTCCAACCATGTTGCAAACTTATAAAATATTTTACATTATTCTTTTGAGCTTTAAAAATGACCATTTATCCTCTATTCTTCCATCTACACTTTTTTGGTTTTCTTTGACTATTATAGTAGCAAGAGTCTATGCCTAACATTGTCCAGGATGACTTTTCCACAGGGAGAGTTTGATCCTGGACATCTAGTCATGAAGTCTGCGCTGACATTCCACAATTTTCATAAACACGTGTGAGTGGGTACCCAAAATATAAGCATCTTTACTATCTGAATGCTGTCTTACTGCTCAGGGTCATGTTTCAATTGTCATACTTAGCCCCTGATTACTGGTCAGCAAGTATGAAGTATAGGAAATATCTTGACTGTGCCTTACAATCTAACTGCCACACTGACTGCCCTGATACCCCCTCTTGGAGTGCTCTCACCCTATTCCCTGACATCAAGACTCAGGATAATTATAAGCTTGTTTGTGATGCCTTCACTCATCTCCCTTGGAAGAGTTGATTACGTTGGTGTTCTCTTCATCAGGTGTCAGTGTCACTTCAGGTTAGTGCATTCATTTATTGTTCTTTCTCTTGCCCTGTTTTAACTGTGAGCCATGTCTTATACTTTTCTTTATCCCCAGGATGTAGCTTAGTGCCTACTGTAATACCCCTGTTGCATAAGTGTTTGCAAGATGCCCAAAGAAGCAAATGGTTGAGTTAAACAGACATTGTGTACAATGAAGGAGAAAGAGGTGCAGAACAGGAGAACCACTGTGGGGGCTGAGGGATCCATGATCATGAGCCAACAGAAGAGGGTCCAGATGGGAAAAAGCAGAGATTGAGGGCACACAGAAGCTCTCTTCCAAATCAAGAATTGTATAATTATTGCAGGGGTACTTTGGCTTATTTGTGAAACCCTCTACAGAGAGAGGACCTCCTTGTGAGATCAAAGAGTTTAATGGGATGAGACAATCATGGACTGTCCAGGCTGTGTCCTAATACCAACACTGGGACTAGTTTGCATTCTGTGTTTTTGTCCAGCTCCAGAGCACCAAGTCTCTCAAGGGGAAGTGAGACAAAAGAATATTTCATTAATGAGGCTCATGGGAATTCAACCTCTATAGCCACAGAAATTGAAAATGTCTCTGCTGCAGCCACTGACTTCATCTCTCCTAATCTCAGGTGACACAAACGCATAACTCTCTTCCAGAGCCTTCATGAGTGTGGTCATGCCTCTTCCTTTCCTGGGGGCATAACATTCAACCTCATCAATCATCCATGGTAGAAACTGGGTCAGTGATCTCACACTGTTCTGTGATAACATCTGGGTGAGTCACAAGTGCTGGGGACATGTGTTATGGTGGGAGGGACCCCCTTTATTGGTGATTATTGTTGGGTGATTGACAAGGACAATAAGTTAAGGAGAGTTTAATAAAACCAAGTCCTGCCCATTAAGGCTTTGATTCTGAAGGGAAACTCTGGATAAACTAAACCATCTTTTCCTGATCTGTGTCCTCCAGTGTAATGCTTAATCATGGAGATTTCATTCCTCGACAGTCTTTCCTCTGTTTCATTGCTTGTTCTTTCATTCTCGAGAGTAACCATTTATCATTATTCAGCCATTTGTTATTGTAGTCATTCAACAAATATTTTTTTCAGTATTTATTTATTATAATAATTTTTTATTATGTTATGTTAGTCACCATACAGTACATCCCTAGTTTTTGATGTAAAGTTCCATGATTCATTACTTGCATATAACACCCAGTGCTCCATGCAATACATGCCCTCCTTACTACCCATCACAGGCCTACCCCATTCCCCCACCACCCTCCCCTCTGAAGCCCTCAGTTTGTTTCCCAGAGTCCATAGTATCTCATGGTTTAAAAAAAGTTTTTTTTTTCAAAATGTTGACTCTTACATGGGAGTTAGTGAAAGCTCTACAGACAAGCTTATAATGGAACTGAGCCTTGAAGGAGGTGTTGGAGTCCTTCCAGGGGGACAATGGGTGTGATCAGTCCAGGAAGAAATAGAGGAGGAAATTTAGAGGTTAATTAAACTAGAGGTTGTGCTGCAGAGATTAGAAGCACTTCTTACTGATGTGACCAACCATCAGTAGCAGGATATGCAAAATGGGCGGATAGGAGACAGGTCTGGTAGAAAATAGTGTGTTAAGAACGAATCAAGCATTTTGGCTACAGGACTGAAATTTAATTCTGAAATTAGTGAAGCATAAGTGCAGGTTTTAAAAGTCAGGGGATAGCTATGCACAGGTCTGCTCTACTGAAAAGTGACCCAGGTTAATGAGAGGAACAAACTATTGCTGTGATCAGAGAGTGAGAGAGACATTGAGGGATAGAAATAGTGCCATGAGCCTGAGATGGGAGGCAAGTGATGGGTCTCTGAGGGGTGGACATCATGGACACAAAAATTCAGATGATTGTTTTTCATTCATTATTCCATTTTTTTCTAGCAACTATAGCAGACATCTTCTCTTCATCATTTGTATGTGTTAATACTACACACAATGCCAGACATATCATAGTCATCATTTTATTGAAATCTTTCAAAAACTATGAATTTTGTATCACTCTTTTATTTTGTGGATGGCAAGTGTCACTGACAGCAGCGACACTGCTTACACAGAGCATATAAGGGAGACTAAGATATGCTCAGAGTTCAGTGTTTCCAAATATTTTGCATTTCATTAATGATTTTAAGTTTTAGTTAACTTTTGTGCTTGAAGAGTTGTACATTTATCACAAAAAATTGCTGTGATAGTTCAGAGAGTTCTCACAAGGTCCCTTCCCAGTTTCTGCTCTTATGATTAGATTGTATCTCTTATACATGTTACGTGTAAGCCTCATATCTGCTGAGCTTCCACACGCGGTGACTTTTCTCAGGCTTCCTCTGTTCTTGAAGTAATTGATAGTTTTGAGGAGTACTGTTTGTGTGTTTTCTAAAATTATCTTCTTTTGGACTTGCCTTCTTATTCTTTTCTTCCTGGGTAGACTAGGACTATGGGTGTTGGACAAGAAGACCGGAGAGATAAACTGCCATGTTCATCTCATGAGACCAAGGATACACACTATCAACTTGACTGACCCTCACTGGTGTTGATATTGATGTCCTCGCTGGCATTGGGTTTGTCAGATTTCTCCACTGTGGTTACTTTTCCCCCTTCTTTCCAAACTGTACTCTCGTAGGGACTTTCTTTCTTTCTTTATTGTTGGTTTTTTTTTGTTTGTTTGTTTGCTTGTTTATTTATGTTAGTCACCATACAGTACATCATTTGTTTTGATGTAGTGTTCCATGATTCACTGTTTGCATAGAGACTTTTCTAAGTGTAGCCCCATTCCTAAGTAGTGGGAGTTATCCTCCACTCCTTGAGAGTAGAATATCTATGTACATCGTTGGTACTCTTCTGCCCTCTAGTGTGTGTCTTCTCTATTTTTTTCACTTATTTACATCGGTGTACTCTCCTTGATATTGATTATATAAACACACAAACAGAACTCTTGATATTGAATATATATATATATATACATTTTACTTATTAGTGATAATTGTTATATATTTGGCAATCAGTGATTCCTGCAAGGAGTCCTGTTTCATTTTATTGGATCATGGGATCAGCACCAAGATCTGAGTGCCAGGTGCACTTGCTGCTACTAGGGTCTCTATATCCCCTCAACTGACCTGGCAAGGGAACATATGAGTGTATGCTCTGTGTATATGCTGACACCTACACATCTATCTATATGTGACTCTCTGTATCTGTGTTAGGCTAAAGCAAGTTCATACTGATGGCTCCTACTCTCATTTACTGCCGCATGGATCATTCTAGCCTCTCCACCTTGCTTACATGTAAACTTCCACACCAAATGGCCCACCATTTACTCTCCATTGCCTTATCTGTTCAATTTCAGTTCACACGTGTAGACCATCAGCATTTTTAACAGTACTCTCTGGGGCACACCTGTATCAATGACAGTAGAGTCCTGTGCACTTTCATCTCCACTTTTACAGACTCCAGTCAGTTCCCAGATCACGTTTCTGCCTTTTTTGCCCACCTGCTTCATTGAGATTTTTTCACGCAATTGAAATATAGTTTGCCAATTTTGGGATTCCCTCGGTCCTCTGAGTGTTTTGTGTGTGTTGATTGGTATTTGTAACATTGTTGAATATGTTTATTAGTCTAACAGTTTTTCACGTTTTTAATGGTGTGTTAGTTTTTAAATAAGATCACCTTTTTTGTGAAAAGAAATATATTACCTCTTCCTTTCTACTTTCGATGGCTCTCCTTTCCTTTTTTTTCCTTTCACTCCTCCTCCTCCTCCTTCTCCTCCTCCTCCTTCTTCTCCTCCTTCTTCTCCTCCTCCTCCTCCTTCTTCTTTCTCTTCACTGGTTAATTGCTCTGTCTGGAATTTGGATGCTGTGTGTAAAGAAGTTTTAAAAGCAGGCATTCTTGTCTTGTTCTTATCTTAGGGTTGCTTTCAGCCTTTCCCTATTAAGAATAATGTTAGAGGTGGGTTTTCATATATGACCTATATCATGTTGAGGAAGTTTCCTTCTGTTCTTAGTTGTTTTTTTTTTTTTTTGATGTTGCTATTATGAAAGAATGCAGAATTTTGTCAATTTTTTTCTGCATAAGTTGAGATAATCCTGCCTTTTATCCTTCTTTCTGTTAATGTGGTGTATTACAGGGAGGGGTTTTCATAAGTTAAACCATCCTTGCCTTCCAGGAATGATCCCACTGTCATGATGCATAATTCTTTTATACTGCATGAAAAAAAGGCTGCTATATTCAGTTGTAATATTTAGTCAAAGATGCCCATGGAATGTTGATCTGTACTTTTCTTTTCTTGCAATGTCTTTATTTGGCTTTGGTGTAAGTGCAATGCTGCCGTCTTGGAAGAAAACAGGAAGTGTTTGCCTTTGAAAGTTCTTGGAAGAGTTTGAGAAAGATTGATGTTCATCCTTCTAATTCTGTGTGGATCTTGTGATCTTTAGTCATGATTCCTCCAGTGGGATGCCTACAGTAGAAAATGCAATTCTCCTAGTAGGAAGAACTCTGTGACTCACAGCATCTCCTGTGGTCTGCTTATTTTCATTTCTTTTCTTTTTCTTTCTTTCTCTTTCTTCTTTCTTTCTTTCTTTCTTTCTTTCTTTCTTTCTTTCTTTCTTTCTTTCTGTCTTCTGCTTTCTAATACAGTTGTGCTTGAGCTACAAGAGTACACAGTACTACAATAATGGACAACTCTCTCTGTCTTTCTCCCTCTCTGCACTCGTGTGTGTGTGTGTGTGTGTGTGTGTGTGTGTGTAGGGAATAGAGAAGTTATCATTACAGTGCACACAGGTTAAACATTTATAGCAAGATGAAGCTGTTTTAGGCAATAAAAAATGCAGAATGTAGACCAACTAGAGACTGAGAGTAAAGAGAGAGAGAAAGAGAAAGAATTATAGAGAAAAGAATTTTGTTCCATTTGTATATATTACATAAAATTTGTGCCATTGTAGACATCATATATAATATATACATATAAAAATGACAATAAATGACAGTGTCCATTGCCTTAGAATGTTTCCAAAGAAGCAGGAGGCTTTGATCTCCTCTCTTCTCCTACATCCAACATCTGTTCCTGTTGTGTTACCCACTCTGCTCACAGCTTTCACTTTGATGTTGCCCTGTGGTTTCGGGTAAGATTTTGCCTAAGGCTGTTTGCACAGACTATTTCTCTGACTTAATTTTTTTTTCTCAAAATTATCTGCATGGTTCATGAATCCACTGCCCTCAGCTTTCTTGTTCAAAATCCCCTTATCAGAGAGGATAAAATGGAAAGTTTTCTCTTCACTTTAGTACTATCTTGTCTTGCATTATTTTACTTATTAGTGATAATCACCATTTGTTACATAATTCACTCATTCGTTAATACTTGATTGCTCCCTCTAACACACATATCTTAGACTCAATCTTATTAAGGTCAAACACACATCACTACTTTACAATGTTTTCAACAATGCTTGCCACAAGATAATTGGTTAAAATATTTGTTAAGTGAACAAAAAAAGTCTCAGGAAATTTATAGAGGACAACATTGTTTTGGGTAATGTTTCAATTCAGGACTAGTACTGCAATTATTTTCAGCATCATGGAAAACATGGAGCTTTTGAAATCCTTGAAATTTTCAGCTAATTATTCTAGATTGATAGGTAATGTATGAGAATTAATGAGTGAAGAAATTTGAAAGCATAGATTTCACCACACAAATCTCAGCATTTCTTTTTATCTCTCTCTCTCTCTCATCTATTGATTTGAGAGAGAGAGAGAGAGAGAGAGAGAGAGAGAGAAAGAGAGAGCTCACAAGCAGGGGGAGGAGCAGAGGGGGAGGAAGAGAATCTGAAGTAGACTCTGGCCTCAGCATAGAGTCCAATGCGGGGCTTGAACTCACCACCAGGAGATCATGACCTGAACTGAAACCAAGAGTTGGTTGCTCAACTGACTGAGTCATCCAGGCACCCCAATCACAGCATTTCTTTTAACGCTGGGCTCACTGCTTGTGACTTTCCTATCCTCTTGTCTCTGTTCCAGCTGTTTTCAGCAGTTACATGGAACAAAGAAATCAAACTCCTGTTTCAGAATTTATCCTCCTGGGACTTTCAGAGGAGGGAGAAGTGCAGCCACTGCTCCTTTGGCTGTTCCTGTCCATGTACCTGGTCACCTTCACTGGGAACCTGCTCATCGTCCTGGCCATTGTCATGGACTCCCGCCTCCACACGCCCATGTACTTCTTCCTGGCCAACCTGTCCTTCTCTGACATCTGTTTCACCTCCACCACCGTCCCCAAGATGCTGCTGAACATCCAGGCTCAGAGCAAAGTGATCACCTATGCAGGCTGCATCACGCAGATGTATTTTTTAATGCTTTTGGTGGGATTAGACAACTTTCTCTTGACAGTGATGGCCTATGACCGGTTTGTGGCCATCTGTCACCCCCTGCACTACACGGTCATCATGAACCCCAAGTTCTGCTGCATCCTGCTTCTGGTGTGCTGGGTGTTGAGTGTTCTGGACTCTCTGTTACAAGACTTAATGGTTTTGCAATTGTCTTTCTGTACACAGATAGAAATCCCTCACTTTTTCTGTGAACTTAATCAGGTGATCCAACTCGCTTGTTCTGACACCTTCTTCAATAACCTGGCAATTTATCTTGCAAGTGGACTTCTGGGGGTTCTTCCACTCATTGGCATCCTTTTCTCTTATTCTAGAATTGTAACCTCCATTTTGAAAATTTCATCTTCTGGGGGCAAGTGTAAAGCATTTTCCACGTGTGGGTCTCACCTCTCCGTTGTCTCCTTATTCTACGGTACAAGCTTTGGGGTGTATCTTAGTTCTGCTGCTTCTCAAAACTCCAGGGCAACTGCCATAGCTTCAGTGATGTACACGGTGGTCACACCCATGCTGAACCCCTTCATCTATGGTCTGAGGAACAGAGACATAAAGCTGGCCCTAAGAAAGCTCTTTAGCTGAGAAACATTCTCCGCATATAAGGATCCTTTGTTTCAAGATGAAGACGTGTGTAATAGGGCTCAAAACCCTGGAAGACCTAGATCATGATTTTTCCATCAGTTCATAGAAATAAAATCTGCAGTTATCTTCCTAAAGTATTCAGTCTTTTTTTTTTAATGATTTTTTAGTATATTATGTTAGTCACCATACAGTACATCCCTGGTTTCCATGTAAAGTCCGATGATTCATTAGTTGCGTATAACACCCAGTGCACCATGCAATACGTGCCCTCCTTACTGCCCATCACCAGCCTATCCCATTCCCCCACCCCCCTCCCCTCTGAGGCCCTCAGTTTGTTTCTCATAGTCCATAGTCTTTTTATTTTTCATACATAACAAGGAACTATGTCTCTTATTTTTAGTTTGAAGTTTTTATTTAAATTCCAGTTAGTTAACAGATAGCGTAATATTAGGTTCAGGAATAGAATTCAGTGATTCATCACTTTCATACAACACCCAGTGCTCATCACAGCAAGTTCCCTCCTCATTCCCCATCATCCATTTAGCCCATTCATCCACCTACTTCCCATCTAGCAACCCTGTTTGTTCTCCATTTTTAAGAGTCTGTTTTATAGTCTATTTCTTAAAAATTAAAAAAAATATTTATTTATTTATTTCAGAAAGAGATAGAGTTAGCATGAATGAGTGTGGCAGAGGGAGAGGAAGAGAGAATCTCAAGCAAACTCTGGTCTGAGCATGGAGCCCAATGCAAGGCTCAATATCATTACCCTGAGATCACAACCTGAGCTGAAACCAAGAACTGGACACTTAACTGACTGTGCCACATAGGCACTTGCATTTAAAAAAAATTTTTTTTTTGATATTGCATAAATTTCCAGTGGTAGATAAGTAATACAGGAAATTGGATACTTATAATGTTTGGAAGAGCCAGAGGAATATGTGGGATGCTTCCTCCATCAGATGAAAGTAGCTATCCCCTAGAGTATCTGCTTTGGGAGAAAATCCATTTAACATAGCAGAGGTTATATAGCAGTTTCTAGGGGTGTCTGTGAATCTACCCGAGAAAGAGATCATTGCTTAACTGGAACCCTGTGTGATGAAGTTTACAATAATCCACATTCACTATGAAATACCTAATTTTCAATTGCACAGTTCAAAACATAAATTAAGTGTGTAGGTAATAGAAATTACAACTCCTGATTTTTCAGGCACTGATGGTGTCCTTTTCAGTGCTTTTTCCAGGGATGGTTTGTACTTTTCTTTTCTTTTTTTTTTTTTTAAAGATTTTATTTATTTATTCAACAGAGATAGAGACAGTCAGCGAGAGAGGGAACACAAACAGGGGGAGTGGGAGAGGAAGAAGCAGGCTCATAGCAGAGGAGCCTGATGTGGGGCTCGATCCCATAATGCCAGGATCACACCCTGAGCTGAAGGCAGCCGCCCAACCGCTGTGCCACCCAGTCGCCCCCATCCTTTTAGTGTTTAGGTAGGCGGCAACACTGCCTGGTGATTTCCCTCAGCGCCTCTTGTCATAATAGTCCTTTCGTGGTCACAAAAGCAATATGGATATTGTACCTATTTCCAGCTAAGTCTTTGTAATGATTCATCTCAGAAATTAGGCAGTAATAGAAGAGTAAATGTATGGACCTCACCTGTGCTTTATGAGACAGAGTAAGACGAATGTCTCCTCATTGCCTGACCCCAGAAGCCTCCACTTGGATGTGTAGGCTATAATGGTAACTTCCTATTACCAGGTTCACACTTTTCTGGGTAAAAGTCCACAGATCATTTTGAACACTAGTATTCAGATAAATGTTTAAGGATCACTCTCAAAAGGAAACACAAAGAAAGAAAGGAAAGCAAGAAGATAGGAAGAAAATAAGATAAAGGGAATAAAGCAGAGCACTTGTAGCATAGTATAGTTACCCTTATCTTGCCCAATTCTTTTTTTAAAGTTTTATTTACTTATGAGACACAGAGAGAGAGAGAGAGAGAGAGAGAAATGCGGGAGAGAGGGGCAGAGGTAGAAGGAGAGAAAACCTTAAGCAGGCTCTGGGCCAATCTCACAATCCTGAGATCATGACCAGACCAAAATCAAAAGTTCGTTGCTTAACCGACTGCCCCACCCAGGCATCCCTCATCTTGCCCAATTTCAAGCTACCAATTTCAGTTCAGACCTCAGTCCTCACGCGTCATCATAAGCTGCCTACCACCATCACCTCAGAGTCTTTGCGTTGGATTTGGAGGAAAATGCAATGCATTTGCTACCATTTTAGAGTCTTCACTCAAGAGTAGCTGGTTCCATCAATCTAAGATTTTGGGCTGTGAGATTATGAGCCTTCATTGTGGCAACTCAGGTCAAGCTTTTCTTCATGAGAATTAGAAGGTTTTTAATTTTTTTTATTGTTTTGTTTACTCAGATGGAATGGGTCCTTAGCTGCCCACCATTTTTGTTTCATGGAGACACCATGAGGAATTTGCTATTTTGAGAAATCCCTGTGGCTCTCACAATTTAGATAATGAAAAACTCTTACATGAACTAGGAACACCATATCTCAGATGGTTGTGGACTGCTGACATGGCCTCTGACAGTTCAGGGTGGGTGAACTCAGGACAAATCCATTTCAATTTGAGCATGTCTATGGAAACCATGTCCTTAGGGTTGTATGACTCTGTAGAGCTTGTTAAGGAAGACATTACAGGCTCACCAGGTTATTTCTCAAAGACCTTATGTTAAATTTTATGTCCCCTGAACCCTTATTTTGGGTATACTTTGGGGTTGAGGTATTGAATCACACAAGATAAACCATTACAATGCCCTTGTCTCCTGAACTGTGGATTTCTTCTTCTATATCATATGAGGCTATTATGGCACTGAAAGTCTTTTAGCATATGGCAACCTTTTTTCATCCCTTTTTGTCATGGTAAGATATATATTAAATATATTATTTTAAAATTTTGGAATATTCAGTTATGTGGCATTAAGGACTTTCTCCTTATTGCACAACCGCCACCTCTATCCATCTACAGAACTTTCTCATTATCTCAAACTGAGCCTTTGTTCCCATGAAATACAAACTCCCCATTGCCCCTCTGCCCTGCCCCTGGTTCCCGCCATCCTACTTTCTCTCTCTAAAACAGAGTACTCTAGGTACCTCAAAGAGATGTAATAGTAAAATATTTGTCTTTTTGTGTCTGGCTTCTTTCACTTAGTTTAATGTTGGCGAGGTTCAGAGTTCCATTCGTTTTACAGGCTGAATGATATTTCACTGTATGTGTTCACCACACTTTGTTCATCTGTGATTTTGTTGATGGACGTTGGGGTTGTCTCCACATTTTGGCTACTGTAAATAAAACTTTATGAAAATCAGTGTACAATTATCTGTTCTAGTCACTACTACAAATTTGTTGGGGCATATAAATAGGCATATACTGACAAGTGAAACTACTGGATCCTATGATAATTATCTGTTTCAGTTTTTGAGGAACTGGCATACTGTTTCCTGCAGCTGCTGTGTCACTTATTCTCATCAGCAAAGTGCCACAGGGTTCCAGTTTCCCCACATCCTTTCCAAATCTTATTTTCTGTCTTGGCTTTGAAAATAGCCATCGTAGTGTGTGTGAAGGGGTGTCACATTATGGTTTGGTTTGCATTTCCTTAATGATCAGTGATGTTGGGCATCTTTCATGTGTTAATTAGCCATTTCTAAGTCTTCTTTGGAGAATGGCCATCAGTGTGTTCTCTGTAGTTAAGAAACTGTTTCTAGTTTGTCTCTGTCTCTTTTTTTCCTTTGCACATGTTTATTTTCTTATTCCACATATGAGTGAAATAATATGGTATTTGTATTTGTCTGACTGACTTACTTTGCTTAACGTAATACCTTCTAGTTCCATCCATGCATTCGCAAATGGCAAGATTTCATTCTTTTTGATGGTTGAGTAATATTCCATTATATATGTATACCACATCTTCTTTATACATTCATCTGTCAATGGACATCCAGGCCCTTTCCATATTTTGGCTATTGTGGACATTGTTGCTATAAATATTGGGATGCATGTGTCCCTTTGGATCACTATATTTGTATCCTTTAGATAAATACCTAGTAATGCAATTTCTGTGTTGTAAGGTACTTCTATTTTTAACTTTTTGAAGAAACTCCATACTGTTTTCCAGAGTGGCTGCACCAGTTTGCATTCCCACTAACAGTGCAAGAGGGTTCCCCTTTCTCCTCATGCTCACCAACATCTGTTGTTTCTGGAGTTGTTAATTTTAGCTATTCTTACTGGTATGAGGTGGTATCTCATTGTGGTTTTGATTTGTATTTATCAGTGATGATTAGGAGTGATGTGAGCATTTTTTCAGGTGTCTGTTAGCCATTTGTATATCTTCTTTCCAAGAAATACCTATTCATGTCTTCTGCCCATTTCTTGACTGAATTCATTGTTTTGGATGTTGAATTTGAATAGTTCTTATAGATTTTGGGATACTAGCCTTAACTGATAAATCATTTGCAAATATCTTCTCCCATTCTGTAGGTTGCCTTTTAGTTTTGTTGACGGTTTCTTTTGCTGTGCAATAGCCTTTTATCCTGATGAAATTCCAATAGTTCATTTTTGCTGCTTTTGTTTCCCTTGATTTGGAGAAGTGTCTAGCAAGAAGTTGCTGTGGCCGAGGTAAAGAGGTTGCTGCCTGTGTTCTCCTCTAGGATTCTTTTTTTTTTTTTTTAACTGCTGAGTGCTTTCTTTTCCTCTTTTCTTTTATTTATTTATTTAATTTATTTTATTTTTTTAAAATATTTTTTTTATTATATTATGTTAGTCACCATACAGTACGTCCCCGGTTTCTGAAGTAAAGCTCAATGATTCATTAGTTGCGTATAACACCCAGTGCACCATGCAATATGTGCCCTCCTTACTACCCATCAACCAACCTATCCCATTCCCCCACCCCCCTCCCCTCTGAAGCCCTCAGTTTGTTTCCCAGAGTCCATAGT
>NC_048221.1:10237973-10299827 GCF_002007445.2 Ailuropoda melanoleuca
CCCCCCTTTCTTTATCCCTTTCTTCCCCTACCGATCATCCTAGTTCTTATGTTCCATAGATGAGAGAAACCATATGATAATTGTCTTTCTCTGCTTGACTTATTTCACTTAGCATTATCTCCTCCAGTGCCACCCATGTTGCAGCAAATGTTGAGAATTTTTCTTTTTGATAGCTGAATAATATTCCATTGTATATATGGACGACAACTTCATCCATCTTGAGTTTACTTTTGTGTATGGTGTAAAAAGTGGTCCAGTTTCATTCTTCTGAAATTGGCTGTCCTGTTTTCCCAACACCATTTGTTGAAGAAACTGTCTTTTTCCCATTGGGTTTTCTTTCCTGCTTTGTCAAAGATTGGTTGACCATAGAGTTGAGGGTCCATTTCCGGGTTTATTCCTAGGTATCTTATGGTTTTTGCCTTTTGCAGGATTAGACAACTTTCTCATGACAGTGATGGCCTATGACTGGTTTGCAGCCATCCGTCACCCACTGCACCATGTGGGTATCATGAATCTCAAGTTCTGGGGCATCCTGCTTCTGGCATGTGGTTATTGACAGGCCCAATGATTTTGCACCTGTCTTTTTGCAGAGTTGGAAATCCCTCGCTTTTTCTGTGAACTTAATCAGGTGGTCCCCCTTGCCTGTTCTGACACCTTCCTCAGTGACCTTGTGACCTTTTGCAACTGGTCTTCTGGGTTTTACTTCTCTCACTGGTATCCTTTTTTCTTACTCTGGAATTATAACTTACATTTTGAGAATTTCATTATCTGGAGGGAATCATAGGGCATTTTCCACGTGTGGGTCTCACCTCTCAGTTGTCTCCTTGTTATATGGTACAGGCCTTGGAGTGTATCTTAGTTCTACTGTTACTCAAAACTCCAAGGCAAGTATCATAGACTCAGTAATGTACACGGTGGTCATGCCCATGCTGAACCCTTCTATCTACAGCCCAAAAAACAAGGACATAAAGTATGCCCTTAAAATACTCTTTAGTTGAGAAGCATTCTCTACACGCATCCTATTTCAGGATAAGAGAGTTGATCGCTAGAAACAGGGCTCAAAAGTTTTGAAGAGCTAAATCACAATACTTTTATCAGTGTGTGGAAAGATATCTGCATTTATCTTATTAACATGGTCCATTCTCTTGGTTTTCCATACATTGTAAACAGCTGTTTCTTCCCTATTTCCTTAGAATTGTTTTGGTCTCCCTGATTGTATCCTGTAGGGTCAGTGTAGAAGCAAAACTCAATGTATGAAATTTTGCAGTAAAATATTTAATACAAGAATTTGGGAGCTTATCAAATTACAGGCAAAGGCAAAGGAATGATGGTATGGTCATTGCTTCTGCCAGAAGAAAGCACCCGCTCCTGAGATGGTCTGCTTTTGGGAAAAAAGTAATTTGTTATACCAACATCTGTGTAGCAAGTGTGAAGGTTTACATTAACTACTCTAGGGAAAGGTCATATATGGGCCTGGAACCCATGCAACTAACTCTGTAATAATTCACATTTAGTCTTCAAGATCTGATTTTCTTCAACACAGTTGAAAACAGAAATTAAGTGAAGATAAAAATAGAAAGTACAATCCCTGACCCTTTAATTACTTGGTTACTGATCTATGTGATTCCCCTAGACAGGCACTATTGTTTTCCTCCAATGTTTTTTTTTTTTTTAAATTTTATTTTATTATATTGTGTTAATCACCATACAGTACATCCCCAGATTCCGATGTAAAGTTTGATGCTTCATTAGTTGCGTATAACACCCAGTGCACCATGCAATACGTGCCCTCCCTACTACCCATCACCAGGCTATCCCCTTCCCCCACCCCCTCCCCTCTGAAGTCCTCAGTTTGCCTCTCACAGTCCATAGTCTCTCATGTTTCATTCCCCCCTCTGATTACCCCCCTTTTCTTTATCCCTTTCTTCCCCTACCGATCCTCCTAGTTCTTATGTTCCATAGATGAGAGAAATCATATGATAATTGTCTTTCTCTGCTTGACTTATTTCACTTAGCATTATCTCCTCCAGTGCCGTCCATGTTGCAGCAAATGTTGAGAATTCGTTCTTTCTGATAGCTGAGTAATATTCCATTGTATATATGGACCACAGCTTCTTAATCCAGTCATCTGTTGAAGGGCATCTCGGCTCCTTCCATGATTTGGCTATTGTGGACAATGCAGCTATGAACATTGGGGTGCATATGGCCCTTCTCTTTACTACGTCTGTATCTTTGGGGTAAACACCCAGTAGTGCAATGGCTGGGTCATAGGGTAGTTCAATTTTTAACTTTTTAAGGGACCTCCACACTGTTTTCCAGAGTGGCTGTACCAACTTGCATTCCCACCAACAATGTAGGAGGGATCCCCTTTCTCCACATCCTCTCCAACAATTGTTGTTTCTTGCCTTGTCTATCTTTGCCATTCTAACTGGCGTAAGGTGGTATCTCAGTGTGGTTTTGATTTGAATTTCCCTGATGGCTAATGATTTTGAACATTTTTTCATGTGTCTGTTAGCCATTTGTATGTCTTCATTGGAAAAGTGTCTGTTCATATCTTCTGCCCATTTTATGATTTGTTTATTTGTTTCTCGTGTATTGAGTTTGAGAAGTTCTTTGTAGATCTTGGATACCAGTCCTTTATCTGTGGTGTCCTTTGCAAATATATTCTCCCATTCCGTGGGCTGTCTCTTAGTTTTTTTGACTGTTTCCTTGGCTGTGCAGAAGCTCTTTATCCTGATAAAGTCCCATAAGTTCATTTTATCTTTTATTTCTCTTGCCTTTGGAGATGTGTCGTGAAAAAGGTTGCTCTGGCCGATGTCATAGAAGTTGTTGCCTATGTTCTCCTCTAGAATTTTGATGGATTCCTGTCTCACATTGAGGTCTTTCATCCATTTGGAGTTTATTTTTGTGTATGGTGTGAGAGAGTGGTCAAGTTTCATTCTTTTGCATGTAGCTGTCCAATTTTCCCAGCACCATTTATTGAAGAGACTGTCTTTTTTCCACCGGATGTTTTTTCCTGCTTTATCAAAGATTAGTTGCCCAAAGAGCCGAGGGTCCATTTCTGGGTTCTCTATTCTGTTCCATTGGTCGATGTGTCTGTTTTTGTGCCAGTACCATGCTGTCTTTGTGATCACAGCTTTGTAGTACAGCTCGAAATCCGGCATTGTGATGCCCCCAGCTTTGTTTTTCCTTTTCAACAGTTCCTTGGAGATTCGGGGCCTTTTCTGGTTCCATACAAATTTAAGGACTATTTGTTCCAGTTCTTTGAAAAATGTCCTCGGTATTTTGATCGGGATAGCATTGAAAGTGTAGATTGCTCTGGGTAGTATGGACATTTTAACTATGTTAATTCTTCCAATCCATGAGCATGGAATATTTTTCCATCTTTTTATGTCTTCCTCAATATCTTTCAAAAGTGATCTATAGTTTCTAGCATATAGGTCCTTTACGTCTCTGGTTAAGTTAATTCCAAGGTAACGCATGGTTTTTGGTGTTATTGTAAATGGGATGGATTCCCTAATTTCTCTTTCTTCAGTCTCGTTATTCGTGTATAGAAATGCAACTGATTTCTGGGCATTGATTTTGTATCCTGCCACCTTACTGAATTGTTCTATAACTTCTAATAGTTTGGGAGTGGATTCCTTTGGGTTTTCCATATAGAGTATCATGTCATCTGCAAAGAGAGACAGTTTGACTTCTTCTTTGCCGATTTGGATACCTTTGATCCCTTTTTGTCTTCTGATTGCTGTTGCAAGGACTTCTAGTACTATGTTGAATAATAGTGGCGAGAGTGGGCATCCTTGTCGTGTTCCTGATCTTAAGGGAAAGGCTTCCAGCTTTTCCCCATTGAGAATAATGCTTGCAGTAGGCTTTTCATAGATGGCTTTTATGAGATTGAGAAATGTACCCTCTATTCCTACACTCTGAAGGGTTTTAATCAGGAAAGGATGCTGTATTTTGTCAAATGCTTTTTCTGCATCAATTGAGAGGATCATATGGTTCTTGAGTCTTTTCTTGTTGATATGATGTATCACATTGATTGATTTGCGAGTGTTGAACCATGCTTGCATCCCAGGTATGAATCCCACTTGGTCATGATGGATAATCCTTTTAATGTACTGTTGGATTCTATTAGCAAGGATCTTGTTGAGGATTTTGGCATCCATATTCATTAGAGAAATCGGTCTGTAATTCTCCTTTTTGAGGGGGTCTTTGCCTGGTTTGGGGATCAAGGTAATATTAGCCTCATAGAATGAGTTTGGTAGCTTTCCTTCTGTTTCTATTTTTTGAAATAGCTTTAGGAGAATAGGTATTATTTCTTCTTTGAATGTTTGGTAGAATTCCCCAGGAAAACCGTCTGGGCCTGGAGTTTTATTATTTGGAAGGTTGTTTATCACTGACTCAATTTCTTCATAGTTAATTGGCCTATTTAAGAAATCTATTTCTTCCTGTTTCAGTCTTGGTAGTTTATAGGTTTCCAGGAAGGCCTCCATCTCTTCCAGATTGTTTAGTTTTTTGGCATATAGCTGTTGATAAAAGTTTCTAATAATCCTTGCAATTTCAATGGTGCTGGTCGTGACCTCTCCCTTTTCAGTCATAATTTTAATAATCTCAGTCCTTTCTCTTTGTTTTTGGACAAGTTTTGCCAGTGGTCTATCAATTTTATGGATTCTCTCAAAGAACCAGCTTCTAGTCCTGTTGATCTGCTCTACTGTGGTTCTGGTCTCTAATTCATTGATTTCTGCTCTAATCTTGGTCAACTCCTTCCTTGTCAGTGGGTTAGGCCTGTCCCTCTGTTGCTGTTCCAGTTTCTTGAGGTGAGAATATAGAAACTGCATTTTAGATTTTTCTATTCTTTTGAGTGAGGCTTGGATGGCTATGTATTTCCCCCTTAGGACTGCCTTTGCAGTATCCCATAGGTTTTGGACCGTTGTGTATTCATTCTCGTTGGTCTCCATAAATTGTTTAATTTGTTTTTTGATTTCCTGGTTTATCGAGTCATTCTTGAGCAGGATGGTTCTTAGCCTCCAAGTGTTTGAGTTTCTTCCAGGTTTTTCCTTGTGGTTGAGTTCCAATTTCAGAGCGTTGTGGTCTGAGAATATGCAGGGGATAATTTCAATCTTTTGGTATTGGCTGAGACCTGTTTTGTGTCCCAGAGCATGATCTATTCTTGAGAATGTTCCATGGGCATTTGAATAGAATGAGTATTCTTTGGTTCTGGGGTGTAGTGTTCTATATATATCTATGAGGTCCAACTCGTCGAGTATGGCATTCAAAGCCTTTGATTCTTTGCTTAGTTTTTGCCAGGGTGTTCTGTCTATTTCTGATAGTGGGGTGTTGAGGTCCCCTACTATTACTGTGTTCTTATCTATATGTCTCTTTATTTTGGTTAAGAGTTGGCTTGTGTATCTTGCTGCTCCCCTGTTGGGGGCATATATATTAATAATTGTCATATCCACTTGTTGAATACTTCCTTTAAGAATAATATAGTGCCCTTCTGTATCTCTCTCTATGGCCTCTAGTTTAAAATCCAGTCTATCTGATATGAGAATTGCTACTCCAGCTTTCTTTTGAGGTCCATTTGCGTGGAAGATGGTACTCCATCCCCTTACTCTAAGTCTGAATGCATCTTTGGGTTCAAAATGAGTCTCTTGTAGACAGCAAATGGATGGGTCATGTCTTTTTATCCAATCTGCAACCCTGTGGCGTTTTATGGGAGAGTTTAAGCCATTTAGATTGATAGAGATTATTGACAGATATGATTTTAATGATGCCATTTCTCTTTAAAGTCTTTGTATCGGTTGTGACTTGCTGCTCTGTATCACTCTTGGGGCCTTTTTACCTTTATAGAGCCCCCCTTAATATCTCCTGTAGGGCTGGTTTCGTGGTTACGAAATTGGTTAATGATTGGCGATTTTGGAACGTCTTTATTTCTCCATCAATTCTGAATGACAGCTTTGCTGGATAAAGGATCCTTGGCTGCATGTTTTTCTCTGAAAGAGCTTTAAAAATGCCCCCCCAAGCCTTTCTCTCATTCCAGGTCTCTGTAGACAGGTCTGACGTAATCCTGATACCTTTGCCTTGGTACGTGAGAAATTTCTTTGCCCTGGCCGCTTTCAATACTGTATCCTTGGATCTAATATTTGCGAATTGCACTATGACATGCCGTGGCGTAGGTTTGTCCTGGTTGAGCTTGGATGGGGTCCTCTCTGCCTCTTGGACACGAATGCTTGTTTCCCTTGCTAGATTAGGGAAGTTTTCAGCTACAATTTGTTCAAATATCTCTTCTAGACCTCTGTTTTTCTCCACCCCTTCAGGGATGCCGATGATTCTGACATTGGATCGTTTCATAGAGTCAGTAATCTCCCGTAATCTACATTCGTGGGCGTGGATTTTTTTAAGACCAGCTTCTATTTTCGTTTTTTCTTCTACTAACCCATCCTCCAATTCGCTAACGCGTTCCTCTGCCTCGGTGACCCTGGCCGTCAGAGCCTCTAGTTTTGACTGTATTTGGCCCATAGAATTTTTAATTTCTGTCAGATTCGCTCTCATTTCTGCCCTTAGGGATTCTATATTCTCAGCAACGCTTTCTCTGATGCTTTTTTCAAGTTTACTCATCATCTTGACCATTGTTGCTCTGAATTCCATTTCTGATAATTGGGATACATCCATATGTATTAATTCTGTGGCCGAGGCCAATTCTGTGGCAGAGGCCACAGACTCATTATCTTTTCTTTGCTGGGGGGGACTTCTCCTTCTCGTCATTCTGATGAAGAGAGATTGCAGGGTTGTCCAGAGCCCAAGTGTTGACTGGGACCCAGGCCGTGCGCCCTTGTTTTATAGAGATCTTAGGGATGTGGGCTTCTTCCTTAAAGAGTTTATTTATTTATTTGAGAGAGAGAGAGACAGTCAGCAAGAAAGGGAACCCAAGCAGAGGAGTGGGAGAGGAAGAAGCAGGTTCCCGGTGGAGAAGCCCGATGAAGGACTCCTTACGGAGCGTTGTGATCACACCCTAATCCGAAGACAGGTGCTTGGTGACTGCGCCACTCAGGCGCTCCGGGTTGTGGGCTTCTTGATTTTTCAGCCTGCCTTCTGGGGGAGGGGCCTGCCTGCAGGTACTCAGAAAACCCTGTTTGGGTAGAGTCTCTGTGTCCCTTGGGAGGGGGGATGGGGATGGGCACCCTGTGAGCCGGTATTTCCGGGCTTTTGTTCTCTGGCGGCTTTCCCTGGCGGTTTGCTATGCCTCTTCTGAGAGAGCAGCAGCGGCTGAAATTCAGCCTCTGTCTCAGAACAGAGGGATCGCGGATCGTTCTCCACTGATGTTCTGGCCACTTTAACTCTGTTTCTGTTGGTGCTGCTCAACCCTGCAGCATCCCGGGCTGTGCGCCCCACACCCGGCGTCCCAGCCCTCACTTCCAGGGCCGGCACGTCTCTGTCCTTTGTGTTTCCAACCCCGCCCGCCGCCAGCCGCCCCGCGCGGGCTCCCGGAGCTCCCCGTCTCAGTCTGGTGTCTCACGGGTGCTGACCGCGAGTTCGCCTGCTCCCCCGTGCAGGTGGCCCTGTAGCCGCCAGCCGCCCCACGGACGCTCCCGGAGCTCCCGGTCTCAGCCTCGATCCAGTGAGCACACCGGAGCTCCGGAGCTCCGTGAGATGCTTGGTGGTGCACGCTCCCGGCTCACGGACTCAGTCTGCCGTTTCCAGAGTGCGGGTCCGCGGTCCGCCCGCTCCCCGGTGCAGGTGGCCCGCCAGCCGCCCTGCGCGCGCGCTCCTGGAGCTCGCGTTCTAAGTCTGTTGTCTCGCGGGTGCCGTCCGCGAGTCCGCCCGCTCCCCCGTGCAGGTGGCCCGCCAACCGCCAGCCGTCCCGCGTGCGCTCCCGGAGCTCCCTTCTCAGCCTGCTGTCTCAAGCGTGTGGGTCCGCAGTCTGTCCGCTCCCCCTTGCAGGTGGCTACCGCTTCCCGGCGCCCTGACACGGCGGCTCCCTCCCCCTTCTGTTTAGCTTCCGATATCTGTGCGCGGTTTCACGGCTCCCCGCTTCGTACCTCGATACTCAGCGCTGGAGATGTTCATTTGTAGAGATCCAGATGTATCTTCCTGTGTCTCAGGCTGATTCTGTGGATGTTCCTGCTGGTCTGGTACCTATCCAGCTCAACTCAGGGGACCGGCTGAAAAAGGGGTTCCCTACTCCTCCGCCATCTTAACCCGATTCCGGTGCCTGCATTTTAAACATTTACTCCCTAGATGAGAACCTTGAGCCACAGCAAGAATCTGGCTGCAGAAATTTGAAGCCCCATGCCTGCTCTTTAGGCACGTTTTCCTCTTGTTACTCTAACCTGTAAGTACATGATTTCCCTATGGGCCAATGGTCTTGACACAATGAGAACTTTGCCGACTGATTTTCTGATCCTAGGACACTGCATGATAATCCAGGTGAATTCATTTTGATTCCTTCTTCTCCTTTCATCTGCATTCCAGACGGCTAAACCCACAGCACCTCATCACAACCCTGAGTTCAAGTTTTCCCAAAAGTTTAACCCTGAGGAATTCATCTGACTAGTTCCCTTAGGTCTTCAAAGTATTGATTAATGGTGGGGAGACAACCCCTGATCTATCTCTAGAAAGTAACTATTTCCTTTTCAAGAAAGGGGAGACATTTGTTCCTTTACTATAAAATCTTGGGTACTGCACTGCTTGGCTTCATGAAAATTTGGCCAAAACAAATTTCATAGTTAGAGCCCAAGTTAAGATCTGTCACTCAGTCCCTTATTATGAAGAATTTATTAATTAGAAGAGACACATTTAGATTTCATGCAGCATAGACTAGCTTAGCACACTAAAGGGACCCTATGATTTAATTTTTACAAAAGTCCAATCTATGAAGTGGTGCTTTTGTGAGCTCTATTCTCTATCGTAGAAATGGGGCTCAGAAGGACTTAGTGTCCTGCTCGGAGGCATAAACCAAGGAGGGATGTAGACTTAATTAGAATTATGTCAGGAGGCTTCCAGTTCTGAAACTCAGGGGCAGTGGTCCTCGGGCGGAGGTGCCCTTAGGATATTTGGCCATATCTGAAATGAGGCTGTTGAAGACCGTAATCCACAGGACAGCACCCAACAAAAATAATGATCCAGTTCCAAGGGCCAATGGTGAGAAGGTGAGACAACCTTCTCCAACCTCACTGTGCGCACAATTCACCAGGGATTGTAGTTGAAATGCAACTTCTGACTCATCAGGTCTCCAGGGTGCAGGGGCTGCATTTCTAACAAGTTCCCTGTGGTTTTGATGCTGCAGGTCCTGGTCTGTGGAGCACAGTTTGAGAGCAAAGCTGTGTTAGAGGAAATGTAAATTAAAATTTAAAGTTGTCCAGATGGCAATACTGCCCAAAAGATCTACAGATTCAATGACAATATGAATATAAGAAAAAGGGGGTTTTGGGGAAACACTTTTAAGAACCTATCCAAAATTAAATTTTAAATTGAAAACTTCCAAGCATGAACACGGCATGCCATCTCATAATTATGTCTTCTTTAATTTCTTCAGCAATATTTTGTAGTTTTTATTTATAAGTCCTTCGTCTCTAACAGGTTAACGGATCATTCACCCCAGTGAGTAAATCCCCTGACACATTGCCACTGGTATGCCATATTTGGTTGAGAGATGTACATCATGAAAAGAAATGTAATGCATAGCAATACAAAGGACAATTTGAAATTTTCTTTATGATATTCGAGGTCATCTTTGATTCCAGGTCCATATTAAATCATTCTATGTATTCCAGGGGTGCCTGGCTGGTGCAGTCAGGTGAGGGACTGACTTTTGGTTTCATCTCAGTTTGGGATCTCATGGTGGTGAGATCAAGCCCCGCATGGACTCCATGTTCAGCGCCGAGTCTGCTTGAGATTTTCTCCCTCTCCCTCTCCTCCTCTTGCTATTTTTGTCCTCTGGGAATAAATGATTCTTAGAATTCCAAACACTTTGGGGCACCTGAGTAGCTCAGTTGAATAGTGCCTATCTTTGGCTCAGGTTATGATCCTGGGGTTCTAGAATGGAGCCCCACATTGAGCCCTGCATCATGCTCCCTGCTCGGTGGGGAGCCTGCTTCTCTCTCTCCCTCTGCCTGCCACTCCCCCCCAATAGATAAATAAATAATGCTTAAAAATAAATAAATAAACCAACAAAATATTTTTATTTTTTTTTAAAGATTTTATTCATTTATTCAACAGAGATAGAGACAGCCAGCAAGAGAGGGAGCACAAGCAGGGGGAGCGGGAGAGGAAGAAGCAGGCTCATAGTGAAGGAACCTGATGTGGGGCTCGATCTCATTATGCCGGGATCACGCCCTGAGCCGAAGGCAGACGCTTAACCGCTGTGCCACCCAGGCACCCCAACAACAAAATATTTTTATTTTTATTTATTTATTTTAAAAATTTTATTTATTTATTCGACAGAGATAGAGACAGACAGCGAGAGAGGGAACACAAGTACGGGGAGTGGGAGAGGAAGAAGCAGGCTCATAGTGGAGGGCCTGATGTGGGGCTCGATCCCATAACGCTGGGATCACGCCCTGCGCCGAAGGCAGACGCTTAACCGCTGTGCCACCCAGGCGCCCCAACAACAAAATATTTTTAAAAAATAAATAAAATCTTTAAAAAAATCCAAACAGTTCCATGAGATAAATGGGAATTTCTAGTTTTTTCATATGAACAATTGGGAATAAAGTAATAAATAAAGAGTGAAAATGAAGGGAAAAACAGTTGGATATCAAAGAAAGTGAAAAACTTAATAAAATGAATAACTAAATTATACTGAGAAGTTGAAAAAATAAAATTCCAAGAAATGAATGAAAGAGGCAAGTTCTATTTCCACAATCTGCTGAAAAATCATAACTTCTGACTCTAAGGCTTTGAGACCTGCAATTATGGTAAGATCTTCAACCCCAGGGCAGCTGGCCCTTTGATAGCTGCCATCCCAGAGAATCTCATCAGAGCCCCCTTTATGTCTTTGTTCCTCAGGCTGTAGATGAAGGGGTTCAGCATGGGCGTGACCACCGTGTACATCACCGAGGCCACTGCACTTGCGTGGGAGCTCTGGGTAACAGCAGAGCTAAGGTACACTCCTAGTCCTGTACAATAAAATAAGGAGACAACAGAGAGGTGAGATGCACAGGTGGAAAATGCTTTGTACTTCCCCTCAGCTGATGAGATTCTATGTATGCAGGAAACTATCTTAGAGTAAGAGTAAAGGACCCCAGCCAGAGGAGCAATACCCAGCAGCACAGCTGCAAAATACACCACCATGTTATTCAGAAAGGTGTCAGAACAAGCAAGTTGGATCATCTGATTGAGTTCACAGAAAAAGTGTGGGATTTCCACCTCTGTACAAAAGGACAGCTGCAGCACCATTGATGTTTGTAAGAAGGAATGCAAGACACTCATGATCCAGGACACCAGAACCAGCAGTCCACAGAGCCAGGGGTTCATGATGACCGTGTAGTGCAGGGGGTGACAGATGGCCACAAACCTGTCATAGGCCATCACAGACAGGAGATAGATGTCCAACACTGAAAAGATTATGAAAAAGTACATCTGTGTGATGCAGTCTGCATAGGTTATGACTTTGCTCTGAGTCTGGATATTCCACAGCATCTTGGGGACGGTGGTGGAGGTGAAACAGATGTCTACAAAGGACAGGTTGGCCAGGAAGAAGTACATGGGGGTGTGGAGGTGGGAGTCAGAGCTGACGGAGGATGAGGAGCAGGTTTCCAAACACAGTGATCAGGTACATGGAGAGGAAAAGCCCAAATAGGAGGGGCTGCAGTTCTGGGTCTTCTGAAAATCCCAGAAGAAGGAATTCTGATATCCTTGTGTCATTACTTGGTTGCATGTGGTTACATTAACCACTAGGAAAGAGGAAAAGACATCATTAATTTTCACATGAACAGCATTGCTCACATAGTTGAAATGCTACAATTTATATTTTGCTGTCAAGAAGTTAATTTCAGTATCTCGTGTAGGGACTGTCCCCTTTGGAGAGATTCTGTCCCATTTCATCTCTGATTAGGCTTTTTTGTCTCATTTCCCCCATTCCCCACAGAGCTCATGCATTCTACTGTTTTATTAGGAACATCTTTTGGGGCACCAGGGTGGCTCAGTTGGTTAAGGATCTGACTCTTGACTTCAGCTCAGGTCATGATCTCAGGGTTTTGAGATGGAGTCCTGCATCAGGCTTGGCTTTGGGTGTGGAACCTGCTTGAGATTCTCTCTCTCCCTTTCTCTCTGTGCCTCCCCCATTCACTCTCTCTCTCTCTCTCTCAACAACAACAACAAAAGAATATATTTCATGCATTCAAGGAATATGTACTGAGTGTCAAACATGTCCATGTGCTGTCTAGGCAATGAGTACAGGATCCTGAAAACCAAAAGCCACTATAGTCCAATGATGGAGAAAGAACAGAAACAAATAAAACTATTAATAATACATCAGAGGGTGTCATTGCTATAAAGAAAAGAAGAGTAAGTATCAAGAAAAGAGTGGATATGAGTGTTATTTTGTAATTGGTTTTCAGACAACGTCAGTAAACAAGGTGACATTTGAACAGATACCCCAGGGAAGAGAGGACAGGATTCTCAGACATGTCTGGGGAAGTGTGTTCTGGCAGAGAGAATGGCCTCCGCTGAGGCCCTGAGGATTTTACTACTTTGAGCTACTCAAGTTCAAAAAAGGAAGGAGGTGTGGGAAGGGGAATAAGCAGGAGAGCAGTCAGAGATTTTGTTGGGCAATTTCAAAGAAATACGTCGCTTCACTGCGGTTAAACTCCAAGAAAAAGGAGTCACTCACCCACACTATATACTTCTTGTATTTTGTAATCTACTTGCAAAGGTGTCCTGTAAATTGAAATAGAGCCCCTCCTGAGTACCATCTGGTGATTGAGTTCTGGCCTCTCTACTGTAAGAGTCACCTTGGAATATATTAGCCTGTGAACCCGAGCTCTGTGGATTCTTCTCACTCCACAAGGCACACACACACACACACACACACACACCCCACCCCAATTCATTGCTCGCTGGGCTGTGTTCTTTCCATGATTCCTCACCCCCAGCTCCAAAGGTGAAGCTGGATTGGCTGTAACTCAGGCTGGCCAGATCAATTATCATTCCCCTAAACAATGTAAAATGCTACCTGACATTCTAATTAGCAAGCTTCTCATGGATAAATAAAATTGACAAGTCAGACAGACTGGCATGTTTATTTCCTGTTTGTATTTTTAAGAAAACACAAAGAATCTGCTCAAAAACCAGAGAGAGAGAGAGAGAGAGAGAGAGAGAGAGAGAGGATTGAAAAATCAAAGGGAAATCAAACAGAAGTGACAAAAATGGTTCATGCAGTCACTGAAACCTTAGGGACCAAGAGGAAGAACACATCCCTGGTTCTGACAACATTCCAACTCTTGTTATTTCCCCGTTGTCCCTCAAAATAATAGAAGGGCAAAATTAAATTTGGCCAGAAGACAAAGGTAGTGGTATCTTCATGGTTTCATTCACCGTATAGAGTGAATGCGCCTAGAGAAAAGGGTGTTAAGGGGAGAAACCAGCACTTCAGCAGAGGAAACAGGCCAAGCACAGTGTGGCTGGGTGTGTAAGATGAACCAGGTGGACACTCGTTTCCTCTGTACCTGTCACATATTTATTTGACCAATTGGGTTTCCTGGGATCTTCAAGGGAATGGGGGAGTCCGTGTCCCTTTACTTATGTGGCATCCTTTCTTGTTATTGCCTGGGCTTTGCGTTATGGTCTTTTTTTGACAAACACAATGGTCAGACTATGGTCCTGTTTCTGATCTTTGCACAACACCCAAAGGCCCTTCCAGACCTCGCTGTACAAAATTCAGCACATGTTGTGATAATCTGTCTTCTGTCTCTGAATGATCGTCTTCATAAGATTCTTCCTGAGGCTGTCACATGGTACACACTTGTCCTTATTCTGTGACTTCACCATCATTGTGCCAGAACCAAAGGAGCAGGGCCTTCACAGACAATGTCCACTATAGATTTTCAAAATGGGTTGTGGAATATGAACACACATGGAAATGAATTTGAGAAAATGAGAAGTTCTGACATAAAAGGACTGGCAGTGGCACTGAAGCCAGTTACGTAGAGTGGTTTCATGCAACCGTGTTAGACAAAACTGAATGGAGCATTGAAATGAACTAAGATATGATGTGCAATAGTAGTAATTGAAAAAATATCGATATGGATCAGCAATTAACTTAGCGAAGACCTTGACATAAGACAATATAGCATAGAAAGTCCCTAGAACACTCTCGTCTGAGCAGATGCTCTGTTCGTATTGGTCCATCAAATCAGGAACTAGGTTTCAGTGCATATGGACATTTCATATAGGTCAAGGTTGTATTTCAATTTACTTGCTAAGTGTTGTTCCATACAAGCTGGCACGCATGTTAGCCATCTGGAAGAAAATAAATTGGTTCCCAATCTCACACATCTTAAATAATTCAGAAGGATTACAGAACTCCCTGTAAATGGGAACTGCTCATTCAGGGGAAGGTGTAAAATGCTACAGATACAAGCTACAGGTGAACAAAACCATTGTAGTTAAGACGAGAATCAGAAGAAGATAGACATATTTAGCTATATAAAATTTAAAACTTTTTATGGAAAATACATCCAACCAAAAGTCAATGAAGAACTAGTTCTAGGGAAGATGGCAGAAGAGTAGGGGACCCTCGTTTCATCTGGTCCCTTGAATTCAGCTAGATATCTATCGAATTGTACTGAACACCTGTTAACTCAACCTGAGATGTAGAAAAGAATTGCTGCAATTGTACAAATAGAAAAGTGACTACTTTTTGCAAGGTAGGAGGTGCAGAGAAGTGAATCTGTGGGATGTATTGGAAGATAAACCGTGGGGAGAGGAAGCCTCCATAAGCCAGCTACTGGAAGTGATAGAGCAACGGAGTGCAAAATCGGATCTTTTAGAAGTCTGCTCCTGTGAGGGACATCCCTGCCTGAAAGGTGCTCAGGTGGTGAAGCGGGGTAGACTCCCAGGTGGGACAGTGTGGTTTCAGGGTCCCCAGGGTCCCAGAGAGAATGGGGGTGCCTGAATGAGTCAGGGTTCCCAAGTATTGGTGCCAGGAAGCCAACCATAATCCACAAGCCCAGGAGTGGGCTTTCAGCTCAGTGTTGCCATAAACCAGGAACCACAGTGCAATCAGGAAACCACTTTCTGAGAAGGGGCCCAGCAAGTGGCAGAACTGGGGTGAGACCCCTTTCCTTCCCCCAGGAGGAGAGGCACAGGTGCACACTGCAGGAGTCTGAAAAGTCTGGAGACTTGAAATGGGGTCGCGTGCCTGAGATAGAAATGCAGGGTCACAGGCTGGGTGAACACAGCGTGCGGATGGAAACCAGAGAGACAAAAGTGATTGCTTTTCCCTGAGGGTGCACAGAAGAGTGGGGGCTGAAACCTTTCAGCACTGGGGCAGGAGATTGGGATGCCGCCATTTTTATTTTCATCCTCTAAAGACCTGTGGAAATCCTTCAGGGAAAAAAGCCACATAGAGCAACCTGGAGCCATTTACACTGAGCCTGGCCCCCTGGCAAAGGCGGTGCAACTTGGCTGGGTAAAGACACTTGAGAATGGGAGCAACAGACCCCTCCCCCAGAAGACCGGCAGAAACATCAGGCTAATACCAAATTTACAGATCACGAAGAACTGAAAATTTCCCCAGTGCTAGGGAAAATAGTGTATAGAATTCGAGGTTTTTCCTTATGATTCTTCAGTCTTTCAGTTTAAAATTTACTTTTTCTTTTTTCCTTTTTTTCCTTTTCAACTTGTTTCTTATTTTGTCGACTTCTTAAAAAGACTTAAATTTCCATTTTTACATTTACATTTAATAGAGATATTCTTCATTTTTTCTTCATTGTATTCAGTTTTATTTTTATATATATAATGTATTATATATTATATATATATGTTTTGTATATATATACACATATGTTTGTGTGTGTATGTATATATATATATACACACATACACACACATATATAAGTTTGTGTGTGTGGGGGGGGTGTGTGGAGGTATATATATATATACACATATGTATATATATAACAGCCTTGCTGGATTATTCTTGGCTGCATATTTTCCTAATTTATCACATTGAATATATCATGCCAGTCCTTTCTATCCTGCCTGGTCTCTCTGGTTAGGTTGGCTGTCAGCCTATGTTTTTACCTCTGTACATTAAGGACCTCTTGTCCCAAGCTGCTTTCAGGATTTTTGTTTGTCTCTGAAATTTGCAAGCTTCACTATTGTATGTCGAGGTGATCTTTTTTTTATGGATTTTGACGGAGGTTCTCTGTGCCTCCTGGACTTGAATGCCTGTTTCCTTCCCCAGATTAGGAAGTTCTCAGCTGTAATTTGCTCAAATATACCTTCTGTCCCTCTCTCTTTCCTTTTCCTCTGGGACCCCAATTATTCCAATATTGCTTCGCTTTATGGTACTGTTGATCTCTCAAATCCTCCCCTCATGATCCAGTAGTTGTTTATCCCTCTTTTCCTTAGTTTCTTTATTCTCCATAATTTAATCTTCTATGTCACTGATTCTCTCTTCTGCCTCGCTTATCCTACCAATAAGAGCCTCCATTTTCATTGCATCTCATTAATAGCCTTTTTGAATTTGACCTGATTACATTTTTAGGTTCTTTATTTCTCCAGAAAGGGATTCCCTAGTGTCTTCCATGCTTTTTTCAAGTCCAGCTATATCCTAATAATTGTTATTCTGAATTCTAGCTCTGACATTTTACTAATATCCATATTTATTAAGTCTTGTGCGGTTAGTTTGTTCTTTTTTCTGGGAATTTTTCCTTCTGGTTATTTTATCCAGGAAAAATAGAGGAATGAGAGAATAAAATATAGAAATACCAACCACGACCCCAGGGAAATTTACACTAGACAAATCAGGAGAGATCAGAAACCAAAAAAGGAAAAATAGTGAAAATATAATCAAACAGGTGGACTGAAGAGGGTGATACACCAGGTCCTGGGTGTATTTTGGTCTGTTTGTTAGAAGACATTAGATCCCAAAATTGTAAAGAAAGAAAAACTTATGTCAATCATAGAAGACTTGTTTTTTCCTATACCTCCTGCATCATTTTGGGTGGACTTTTTTCTCTGTCGTCTGATAGAGGATGAAGTTAGCCCCTTTCTTTTTTTTGTTGTTTTTTGTTTTTTGTTTGTTTTATAATTTTTTATTTTGTTATATTAGTCAACATACAGTACACCCCCAGTTTTTGATGCAATGTTCCATGATTCATTATTTGCATATAAACACCCAGTGCACCATGCGATACGTGCCCTCCTTAATACCCACCACTGGCCTATCCCAATGAAGTTAGCCCCTTTCTCCCTTCTCTTATGTGGTGTCTTTTGTTGCTATTCTTGGGCTTTGGGTATTGCTCTCTCCTTTGACAAACCCAATGGGCACACTCTAATCCTTATTCTAGATTTCATCCAATGTGCAAAGGGGTCCCCAGACCATGCTCTATAATCTGCCCCACCATAAAAATTCTATAGTTTTGTACTGAATAATCTCCTTCATATCATTCTGTCTGTGGACACCATATAATACACACATTTATTTCATTGTGGTCTGTCTTCATGATTCAAAAGTTCAGGGACTGTTTGTTCCAGCTCTGTGAAAAATGCCAATGGTATTTTGATAAGGATGGCATTGAAAGTGTAGATTACTCTGGGCAGCATAGACATTTTAACATTTGTATGGAACCAGAAAAGACCTTGAATTGCAAGGGGAATGTTGAAAAAAAAATAAACCTGGGACATCACATTGCCTGACTTCAAGCTATATTAAAAGCTGTGATCATCAAGACAGCATGGTATTGGCCCAATAACAGACACATAGATCAGTGGAACAGAATAGAGACCCCAGAAATGGACCATCAACTCTATGGTCAACTAATCTTCGACAAAGGAGGAAAAAAATATTCAATGGAAAAAAGACAGTCTCTTCAATAAATGGTGCTGGGAAAATTGGACAGCCACATGAAGAAGAATGAAACTGTGTCATTCACTTACACCATACACAAAAATAAACTAAAAGTGGATGAAATACCTCAACGCAAGACAGGAATCCATCAAAATCCTAGAGAAGAACGTAGGCAGTAACCTCCTTGACATTGGCCATAGCAACTTCTATCAAGTTACATCTCCAAAGGTAAGGGAAAAACAAAAGTGAACATGAACAAAAGCAAAAATGAACTTTCGGGACTTCATCAAGATAAAAAGCTTCTGCACAGCAAAGGAAACAGTGAACAAAACAAAGAGGCAACCCATGGAATGGGAGAAGATATTTGCAAATAGCATTTCAGATAAAGGGCTGGTATCCAAGATCTATAAAGAACTTCTCAAACTCAACACCCAAAAAACAAAGAATCCATTCAAGAACTGGGCAGAAGACATGAACAGACACTTCTCCAAAAAAGACGTACAAATGGCTAAGAGACACATGAAAAAATGTTCAACATCCCTAGCCATCAGGGAAATTCAAATCAAGACCCAACATTTGCATCAACATGGATGGGGCTGGAGGAGATTATGCTAAGTGAAATAAGTCAAGCAGAAAAGACAGTTATCATATGGTTTCACTCATTTGTGGAACATAAGGAATAGCAGGGAGATTGGTAGAAGAAGGAAGGGAAAAATGAAGAGGGGGTAAACAGAGGGGGAAATGAACCATGAGAGACTATGGACTCTGGGAAACAAACTGAGGGTTTTAGAGGGGTGAGGGTGGGGGGATAGGCTAGTCCAGTGAAGGGTATTAAGGAGGGCATGTATTATATGGAGCACAGGGTGAGTTATACACAAACAATGAATCATGGAACATTACATCAAAAACTAATGATGTGCTGTATGGTGACTAACATAACATAATAATAAAAAAATAAAAAATAAGTGAAATAAAATAAAATAAAATAAAACACAATGAGAAACCACCTAATACCAGTGAGGATGGCAAAAATTAACAAGACTGGAAACAAGTATTGGCAAGGATGTGGAGAAAGGGGATCTCTCCTACATTGTTGGTGGGAATGGAAGTTGGTGCAGCCACTCTGGAAAACAGTATGGAGGCTCCTCAAAAATTTAAAAATAGAGCTACCCTGCAACCCAGAAGTTGCACTACTGGGTATTTACCTCAAAGATACAGATGTAGTGAGAAGAAGGGGCAATGCACCCCAATGTTCATAGCAGCAATGTCCACAATAGCCAAACTGTGGACAGAGCCAAGATGTCCTTCAGCAGGACACATTGTCTGGACCACATTTTCTTAATCCAGTCATCTGTTGAAGGGCATCTCGGCTCCTTCCATGATTTAGCTATTGTGGACAATGCTGCTATAAACATTGGGGTGCAAGTGGCCCTTCTCTTCACTACATCTGTATCTTTGGGGTAGATAACCAGTAGTGCAATGGCTGGGTCATAGGGTAGCTCAATTTTACTTTTTAAGGGACATCCACACTGTATTCCAGAGCAGCTGCATTCCCACCAACTTGCATTCCCACCAACAATGTAGGAGGGATCCCCTTTAACTTTTAAATTGTTAGCCAAGGGGTTGCTCTGAATTTGCTGGCAGAAAAGTAAGTGTTGCAAGATTGAAGGCATAACCTCAAGGAAGCTGTGACCCAAATACTGAAGTTCTTTCCCCCGGGGTTTCTCTGTCTCTGCACCATGGACATTCTGGTCAGAGTCCGCCCTGGGGTGAGGGGTGTCCTGTGGATTGTAGGTGTTTAGAGGTTCCTGTCCTCCACTCACCCCTCTCCAGTGTGACAGACAAAGCTGATTCCCGACAGTGATCACTGACTTCCAGGGCACAAAATCACATCCAGTTAGAACCACTCATTGAATTTAACAATCTCAACATACTTTTTCTAGCATTGCTATAATAGCAATTTAATAATCAAAAATATGAAAGACCTTCAAAAGTGTGAGTAGCAGTCACTTTGTGAAGTTTATACTAAAATAATGATACATTAATTACTTAATCAAGCAAACAAACACAGTGATCACTTGCTCTGGGCTAAGTTGAATTGGCTCTCGGGTGGTGATGGGTCAATGTTCTTGGCTTCCATTCTCTCTGACCCTGTCATCCATGCTTCACTGGGGTGTTGGACTCACCTGGCTGGGTGTGTGACAGGAAGGTGTCCTTGTGGAAGTCTGAATTCCTCCCTGGACAGCAGATGACAGAGACTAAAGCTCTGACCTCAGCCGAGACAGCAGGATGGAGTGAAGCATTGAACTCCAGCCAGCATTAGGACTCAGAACAAACAGATAAGAAGCATGACCCTTCCCGTCCAAGGTTGCGCCAGATAATGGACTTGGGTCAAGGAGGTGTTTACAGCCCCTGTGTTTGCTCATTAGACACATTTCCCTCTTGTGATTACAACCGCTAAGCACATGATTCCCAAGTGGAGAAGTCCTCTGGGCAGAAAGGATGTTTCCCTAGTGAGTCTTGGTTCCCACAAGACTAGGTTAAAGGTCAAGTGAATCCAGTTCTTCTGTTTGTTTCTTTTACTCTTTTTCCATGACCTTGCCCCCTTCCTGATGTGTGAATCTCCTAGCACCTTACCTCAGCTCCGACTTACAGTTCTTCAAGTTTATGTCCTGGGAACCTCCCTGGATTAAGTCTCTTTATCTTCAGATCATTGACATGTGGTGGGGACCCTTCTCTCTCCAGACAGGGTCTATTTTTCTCTTCAATAAGGCAGAGAAGGGAGCTCTCCTGATAATAAGCCTTGGCCACTACACACATTGGCTTTCAGATACGTTTGCCATTACAATTAGGGATTTCTTACTTCATCATGAGTTAAAAGCTGTCCTTTAGTCCCTTTTTATAAAATGGTTGATAGTTATAACAGATGTATTTATTTATTTATTATTTTTTTATTTTTTTAATGATAATATTTTTTATTATATTATGTTAGTCACCATACAGTACAACCCTGGTTTTTGATGTAAAGTTCCATGATTAATTAGTTGCATATAACACCCAGTGCACCATGCAATACGTGCCCTCCTCACTACCCATCACCAGCCTATCCCATTCCCCCACCCCCTCCCCTCTGAAGCCCTCAGTTTGTTTCTCAGAGTCCATAATCTCTCATGCTTCATTCGCCTTTCTGATTACCCCCCCTTTCTTTATCCCTTTCTTCTCCTACTGATCATCCTAGTTCTTATGTTCTGTAGATATGAGAAACCATATGATAATTGTCTTTCTCTGCTTGACTTATTTCACTTAGCATTATCTCCTCCAGTCCATCCATGTTGCAGCAAATGTTGAGAAATCGTTCTTTCTGATGGCTGAGTAATATTCCATTGTATATAGGGACCACATCTTCTTAATCCATTCATCTGTTGAAAGGCATCTTGGCTCCTTCCACGATTTAACTATTGTGGATAACAGATGTATTTAGATCTTTTTACGTACTATAATGTGTGCTTGCATCTCTTAGGGACTGATTGATTCAATATTTATAAACATCTTATCCCGAAGTATGTACGTTTATGAACTCTGTTATATATTGTAGAAAATTTCTTTGGCATGTCTTGTGATCATTCTGTGTCATTCTGTCAGGATGCTTCTGGTTTTCAAGCTCTGGGGCAGTGGTTCTCAACCAGAAACGAATTTGCCCCTGGGGATGTCTGGCAATGTTGAGGGAATGTTGCTGAACACTGACAACCCAAAGGAAAGCACTTAGGCCAGTGTCTCTTCAACTTCAATGTGCCTGTGAATCCACATGGATCCCACTACAAATGTAGAATTTGATCACAGGTCCCGGGAGGCCCAGAGATTTTGCAATTCTAGCAAGCTCTTGGGTGATGGTGATGTGCGGGTCTGGGTTTGTGGGCCACTCTTTGATTAGCAAAAATGTGATCTTGTGTTAGAGATGGTGTAGGGAGTTTAAATCTTCTGCACCAAATATTGTCATTGCACAAAATCTTGAAGAAATAGTGAACTCAGTCATTCTTGAGGCTGTGTAAAGTCTGTGTTTCTTGATTTCATAAGTACCTAAAATAATACACTTATGAAAAAGAATTTGTAGTAGTAAGTTGAAGAAGGCCTTCCCAAATATGTCCACATTCTAATACTTGGTGCCTTTAACATGTTATTTGTTATAGCAGAGAAGGGTTAAGGTAGCCGACTGAATAGGGTTGCTAATCAGCTTCCATTTAGATAAAAAGATTAGCTGTGATTGTCCAGTGGGACGAAGGCAATCACAACAGTCCTCCAAATGTTGACGAGGGAGGCAAAAGAGTTGGTGTCAGAGAGACTTTGAAAATGCTACCTTGCTGGATCTGAAGGTGGAGGAGGAGCCAGGAGCCTAGGAATCAGGCAGCCAGCTAGAGAGACTGGAATTGGAAAGCAGATTCTTCCTTGAGCTTCTAGAAGGAACTTAACCCTGCAGACATCTTGCTATTAGCCCATGAGACTCCTTCCAGACTTCTGATTCCAGAACTGTAAGAGCACATATGTGTTTGTTTTAAGCAAATAGTGTGGGGATATTTTACAGCTGCAGTAGGAATCTCATGGACATAGTAAAATTATTCGAGGAAACTCAGTTTAAGCCTCTCAATTCACTCATCAGCTTCCCTTGGAAAAGGGCAAATGCATTTTCAGAACCCACTTTAAGTAGAAAAAAAACTAAATCTACTTGAAGATATTCTGCCCCATCAGCTAGTGCAGCAAATTCCTCTGGCTTAAATGTGAGTGTGGTCTGACTACAAGGTCTTTGGGGCAGTGACATAGGAAAGGAACTCATAAAAATTTACCCGTTATAATTTACAATTTTGTGTCTACATTTCTGCATCCTTTTATTTCATACTGATTCAAACATTCATTCTTCCCACAACCCACTTGAATGTTTTCTTTGGAGTAAAAAATTAATTTCCACCTATTTCATTCTATTCTTACAACAGTCATATCAAGTTATGTTTAGTATTCCACACTGCCTTCAGAAGTAAGGAAGGAGGCTCAGGGATCTGAAATTTTTAACACTTCCTTAACAACACAGGTAAAATGTATATAACAATCTTAATTATACACAAATGGAAACTTGTACTATGTACTCTTCATTTTCATGTGGCTCCTTTAATTCATCAAATTGTACACTCTAAATATGCGGTTTATTGTGTGTAATTATACTCCAATGATTTAATTAGGTGGGGAAGTATCTATGGTGCATGGCTAAGGGAAGGATCTAGAGCACAGGTGGCTGATTCTCCATTGGAGGTTTGGGAGAGAGCTCTTCTAACAGGGAAGGAAAGCAAGTGTTATATGGATGTAGGAACAGTGGGATGAAATTAAAAGAATTCACATAAATTCATTTAATTTGTAATAGAAGAATACATCGCATATAGAAATGTAGTAATAAGACCATGAGTTGACTGAGACAGAAGAGGACTACACCACTTACAATACCATGTGTGAGCCTTAGAAACACAATTTAGAGATTCACTCCCGGAGGAGTCCAGCAGAGATCAGAGATGCTTCCCAGAATACAATGTCATTTGATTGTAGAGACATCATTGATGAGGAGAACAAAGGCAAGAGAAATGTACAAACTGAGGGCTTCAGAGGGGAGGGGAGTGGGGGAATGGGATAAACTGGTGATGGGTAGTAAGGAGGGCACGTATTGCATGGTGCACTGGGTGTTATACGCAACTAATGAATCATGGAACTTTACGTCAAAAACCAGGGATGTATTGTATGGTGACTAACATAATATAATAAAAGTCAATGTTAAGGAGGGCACATATTGCATGGTGTACTGGGTGTTATATTCAAATATTGAATCATGGAACATTGCATCAAAAACTGGGGATGTATTGTATGGTGACTAATATAACAAAATAAAAATTATAAAAAAATAAATAAAAGTCAATGTCCTTACAACCTGCAGCTCCTGATAAATCCCTGAGACATGCAGAGTGTGACACTCCTCCAGGAACTCATGGCTGCCTCAATGGTGATGTTTCATCAGAGTCTAAAAGCAACCACATCTTGACAATACTCCAACTTGAAAGGTCCTGCAAACCTAATTTTCAGCACACAGAAATTCCTTAGAAACTTACATTATCTTTACCCCCCTCCCTCCACAAACTCCAAAGTATAGAATCAGCCCCTCTCCACAATCCCGATGCACCTCTTTCTGCCCATATGTCTTGGCCCAGTGCTATAATAAAAGCACCTTTTTGCACTGTTAAATGTCTTAAGAATTCTTTCTTGACTCTGGTGTTTGACCACCCCACATCAGTATGCTATCCCATTTGACAAGGACAGCCTGTTACACAGCGAGAGCTGACTGACACAATCATCTGAGTGAACAGACCTGAGGCAGTTAGAACATGTACTGTTTTTATTTGTGGCACAGGATCTGACAAATGAGGACAGTGGTCATGATCGTTCTGTTATTCATGTTTATTTCTGATGGCTTTGTGAACAAGTGCCTACATGTGGGCTTCCTTCCGGGTCACTGGGAGAGTTTGAAGGACGTGCATGCTGTGCAGAAGAACTGGTGATTCTGAGCCACACGACCAGCAGGAC
This sequence comes from Ailuropoda melanoleuca, assembly GCF_002007445.2. Lineage (NCBI taxonomy): Eukaryota > Metazoa > Chordata > Mammalia > Carnivora > Ursidae > Ailuropoda > Ailuropoda melanoleuca. The sequence continues at coordinate 10,262,602 of NC_048221.1, forward strand.
ATCCAGCTCTCCTGTGAAGTGTCCTCTGATCACACAGTTAGAAGAGATTTCTGAGCAGGAAGGAGGCACAAGATGGATGATACTGATACTGTTCATTCACCATCCTTTAGCATTTGTGACAAATATTGGGAATTATTTCATGAACAATAGAAAGAGTCATATTACCATGTAGCATTGTAAATTTTCAGTAGAAAAAGGAACATGCAATGAATTAACCAACACTTCACCTGAATGAATAAACCCCCTCAGTTGTGGACACTCATTTTCCTCACTCCAATAAGTAGATGCACAGTATGAACTCAGGCGAAAAAAAAAAAAAAGAAAAGAAAAAGAAAAAAGAAATTTCTTGAGTAGTAACAAAATGACTGTTTTGAAATTTTGCTTCATCATATTTATGGTCGTCCTGACACTAAGATCATATCAGGTGGATCTGTTTAGTTAAATTTGTCTTTCCATGGAGACGCCGGTGGGAGAGACATGTTTGCAAATCAGTGCTTGCCAGGGGCTGTGGGAGGCTTCCTGGACACCGGCTGAATCACAGAGTAAAAGCAGGGGACTGGTTAGGAAACACAGCAGCATGTTTGTAGAGTGAGTGCCTGACATTAAGCTTTTGATTTCTGAGGCATCCATTTCAAAGACAACCATGGTGAATAAACACATTGTCAGTGTGGGACACAATTACCACATACACACTCAGCCTACCCCAACCATGAAGTACGTCCTCGGAAAGCCCTGGGTAACCTCCATACTGACACCTGAGTGACCCTGTTTTCCCCTTCAGCAGCTGAATTCTACTCATATAACATTCTCCACTAATGTGTGAACCCACAAACCCTTGACCATTCTGACCATGAACCTAATAAAGGCAGATCCCTCAGCTGTGCTCATTCTCTCTCCCTCTCAATGCATCTCTCCACCTCTGAGACCTTCCAGAATGGTGTTTGGGATCCCCTGTGCCCTCCAGGACCTGTGAGGAAAAAACCTGGTTTTATTAGAGTTCTCTGATGGGTGCTGCTGAGGCCTGTCTTGCAGTCACAGTGAGAACCCAAGGGCTGGTGCAGCCACAGCAGAGGCTCTGGTCAGGGAAGCATCTGTGGGAATGTCCACAAGCACAGGACACAGGGGGTGCCTGGGCTTTCCTAGCCTGAGCATCCCTGTCAGGAGCCTGAGACCTAAACAGAACAAGGTTAGAATCAACATTCTCAGGAAGACGGAGTGAAGGTAGTGATGGAAAAGATTAACAGACTCTAGGTGAAAACTGGAGTTTTGTATTCTCCTCTACAATAAAGTCATGTGAAGGGCTTCGTGGCCAAGTGTACCTTCTTCTATATGAAAAATACAACTCATGAGTATTCTTGGGAAATCTAGAGAAATTTATATTGCATGGTATAAGTCATTTGAAATGAAATTAGTTTTAGGAATAGAACTTTTCCCATTTAAGATACAGACAAAGTGATTTCCTAAAGTGTGTGTGGAAGGGGCAGATTCTATTTCCACAGCCTAACTGAAGAATGATAGTTCCTGGCTCTGAGGATGTGAGCCCTGCAATCACGGGCACTTCTTCAGCCCCAGGACCCCTGGCCCTCACATCACTGGAACCCCAAAGATTAGGTTTTTTTTTTTAATTTAAAGTTATTCAACATACAGTGTTGTATGAGTTTCAGGGGTAGATTTCATGGCTCATTAGTTGCATATAACACCCAGAACTCATTACATCAAGTGCTCTCCTTAACACTCATTCTTTTCAGAGCCCTTGATATGTCTCTGTTCCTCAGGCTGTAGATGAAGGGGTTCAGCATGGGTGTGACCACTGTGTACATCACCGAGGCCACTGCACTTGCGTGGGAGCTCTGGGTAGCAGCAGAGCTAAGGTACACTCCTAGGCTTGTACAAAAAAATAAGGAGACAACTGAGAGGTGAGATGCACAGGTGGAAAATGCTTTATACTTGCCCTGAGCTGATGAGATCCCAAGTATGGAGGAAACTATCTTAGAGTAAGAATAAAGGATCCCAGCCAGGGGACCACCAACCAGCAGCACAGCTGCAAAATACATCACCATATTACTAAGAAAGGTATCAGAACAGGCAAGTTGGATCATCTGATTGAGTTCACAGAAAAAGTGTGGGATTTCCATCTCTGTACAGAAGGACAGCCGCAACACCATTGATGTTTGTAAGAAGGAATGCAAGACACTTATGACCCAGGACATCAGAACCAGGAGTCCACAGAGCTGGGGGTTCATGATGACCATGTAGTGCAGGGGGTGACAGATGGCCGCAAACCTGTCGTAAGCCATCACAGCCAGGAGGTAGATGTCCAACACTGAAAAGATCATTAAAAAGCACATCTGCATGAGGCAGCCTGCGTAGGTTATGACTTTGCTCTGAGTCTGGATGTTCCACAGCATCTTGGGGACAGTGGTGGAGGTGAAACAGATGTCTGCAAAGGACAGGTTGGCCAGGAAGAAGTACATGGGGGTGTGGAGCTGGGAGTCAGAGCTGGCGGCCAGGATGAGGAGCAGGTTTCCAGACACAGTGATCAGATACATGGAGAGGAAAAGCCCAAATAGGAGGGGCTGCAGTTCTGGGTCCTCTGATAATCCTAGAAGAAGAAACTCTGGAATTTGTGTGTCATTACTTGGTTCCATGTGGTGGAGGAGACTTCTGGGAAAGAGGGAAACAACATGACTGATTTTCACACAAACTGTATTACTCATAGATTTGAAATGTTACTTTTATATTTTGCAGTAGAGGAATTCCTTTTAATATTTTGTGCATGGATATGGCCTCCTTTAGTGTCTCCCCTCTGTCATGTCTGATTTAGTTTTTTTCAATCAGCTTCTTCCCTAAGAATTCATATATTCTACAGATTTACTAAGAAATTCTTCAAGTGTTTCAGGAATATAAATTGACTGTTGACTGTGTTTCAGGCACTACCTAAGCAATGAGCATAGACTGTTAAAGAACAGAAGTCCCTACAGTGATGGAGAAAGAATGTATAAGAAAGTAAGAGAATTATATAACTTTGCTGATGGCGAGGGGTGCTAGGAAGAAAAGGAAAACAGGGATAAAGCAGATCGCCAATCAGACACTATACTTTTTGTGGGTATTTAGGCTAATTCTGCAAACAAGGTGACACTAGAACACAGAGCTCAATTAAGACACAGAGGTTGATGCAGGATTATGTGTGGAAGTGTGTGCCTAGCAGAGGGAATGGCCAGTGCAAAGGCCCTGAGGAAGGTACTTGTTTCCAATGTTCAAGTCAAAGAAGCAAAGCCAGTGCTGCAAGGGGAATGAGCAGGAGGGAGACTGAGGAGAGATGCTGTCAGACATGCTGAGGAGGGAAGTGGCCTCTCTGCTACCTCTGAACCCTCGAGGCACAGGGACTTCCTTGTCCACACTGCCTCTCCCACTGCATTCATTGTGTTGCAAAGGCATCCCAGGAATCAAACAAGATCCCCTTCTTAGTGGCCTCTCTTGATCAAGTTCTGGTCCCTGTGTTGTGTCACCTTGGAACTTATGAGTCCTGGCACCCTGTTGTGGGGACATCTCACACTCTACAAGTCCCACACACACAGGACACTGTGGCCTCCTAGGTTGTGTTATTCCCCTGTCTTTCTTGGATTCAACCCAAGTAGGCAGATCACCAATCTTTCCCCTACAAAATGCAGAAATGCCAATTCTTTAGCTTCCCAAGGAGAAATAAACCTGGGGCTCCATATTGGGATGGCCATTTTCTGCTGTGATTTACACAAACATAAAAAATCTGGTCAATAAACAGAGAGAGAGAGAGAGTGAGACAGAGTGGGGAATGAATGAATGAGGGAGAAGAATGATCTAATAGGCTCAGGTGGTGCCTGAGAGCCTCTGTGGAAGAATAAGCCCCCTGGGTTCTGGCAGCTTTCCGTCCCTGATTACATCCCCCGATGCCCAGCAAAAACAAGAGAACAGAATCAACTTGTTCAAAAGACATTTAGGGATATCTTTATGGTGTATTCACACAAAACTACCTTGATAAAAATATAAACATATGCAGATATTAACATGTGTATATTTCTATTATACATCCAAGACAAATGAGCAAATGGATAAACCAACACTTGACCAAAGGAAGTATACACAACACAGGAAAAGGTGGGCATTTTTACATCAAGCATAGAAGACTTGTTTTTCCTGTCCCTCTTGTATCATTATTTGACTAATTCATTTCTATGTGGTCTGATAGGGGATGAGGTCAGCCCCTTTCTTTCTTCTCTTCTGTGACATTTTAGCCTTGATATTCTTGGGCTTTGGATATTGATCTTTTTTTGAGAAACTCAATGGGCACACTGTAATCCTCATTCTGGATTTCATCCCAAGTGCAAATGTGTCCCCAGACCATGCTCTATAAATCCTGCCAACACCATGACAATTCTATTTTAATACTGAATACCTTGCTTCGTATGATGATGCCATATGATTACACACATGTATTTCATTGTGCTCTGTCCTCACTGAGGCAATGCAACACCCCAAAAGAGCAGGGAATTCACCTTCTGCATTCATTTTTGTTTTTTCACGAAGTTATCTGTTTGTATGTTTAATATAAAAAGATGTAAGAATATGAAAAGTTATAGTTGAAAAGAATGAAGGGATCACAAAACCATCTTAGAATGGGTAGTTTTGAAACAACTGTTGCAAGCCAGATTCTATGAAAAATCAAAATGAACTGAAATAGATATAAAATAGCAATAATTAGTGATAGGAATAAATAGAACTAATTAGTGATTAATAATTAAATTGGGCAAGGCCTAGACATGAAAGAATACACAATGTAATGTTCCTTGAATGTTCTGGCCCGTGGCAGATGCTCAGCTTTTATTTGTGGAAGAGTCAGGAATTGGGTCTCCATGTATGAGGATATTTACCACGTGGCAAGGTTGTATTTCAATTTTGTTGGAAAAGGTTGAATTGCTAAATAAATGCTGGTATAGAGGGACATCTATTTGGAAGAGTATGAAATTGATCCCCTCTGCCAGACATGTCATGAAATTCGGGGGGTGGATTATGAACCCAGTATGAGCATAACCATATAATATAGTAGACTGTCAGGAAAACTACATATAAAATTTACAAGTGGGAAACATCACTTAAATATAGCAAGAAACTCTGGTTTCTTTCTTTGTCTCTCTCTCTCTTTCTTTTTCATTTTTTTTAAGATTTATTTATTTGAGAGGGAGCAAAAGCACAAGCAGGGGGGAGGAGCAGAGGCAGAGGAAGAAGCAGACCTCCTGCTGAGCAGGGATCCTGAGGTGGTGCTAGCTCCCAAGACGCCGAGATCATGACCTGATCTGAAGGCAGATGCCTAACCGACTGAGCCACCCAGGTGCCCCAAGGATAAGTATATTTAGATAAAATTTAATATTTTTTGGTCAAAGTATGTACCAAAAGTCAACAGAGAAGAAATGATCTGAGGAAATCATTTGAAATCCTGGTAAGTGCAAAAAAAAAATGGTGGAGGGGAGTAATATATGGGCATATAATAATAAAGTCCAAACAGAATTGTCATCAAATATATGATGTGTGCTGAAACTGAGTTTAAGAAAACAACAAGAAACATCTCTATCACCAGCAGCCTGGGGAAAAAAACTGACAGAGTTGTTACGTTGTGGATGGAACTTTTAAACTGGTAGCCAAGGGTTTACTCTGAATTTGCTGGAAGAAAAGTGTTAAAAGATTGAAGGCAGAGCCTGAAGGCATCTGTGTTCCAAATACTGACATTATTTAACTCAGGGCTTCCCTGTCTCTGCACCATGGACATTCTGGCCAGAGCCTGCCCTGGGGTCGGGGTGTCCTGTGCATTGTGGAGTGTTTAGACATTCCTGTACTCCAGGCACCCCTCTCCACTGTGACAGACAAAGCTGGCTCCAGACAGTGAACAATGATCCCCCAGGGGACAAAATCACACCCAATTAGAATCACACATTGAGTGTAACCATCTCAACATACTTTTTCTAGGATTGCTATAATAGCAGTTTAATAATAAAAAATAGGAAAGACCTTCAAAAGTGTGAGTAGCACTTTGTGAAATTGATATTTGCACTAATAAGTACATTAATTATTTAATCAAGCAAAGAAACGGTGATCGCTCACTTTGAGCTAAGTTGAATTGGCTCTCAGGTGATGATGGGTGTAAGTTCTCGGCTTCCATTTTCTCTGACCCTGTCATCCATGCTCCACTGGGGTGTTGGACTCACCTGGCTGGAGTGTGTGACAGGAAGGTGCCCTGTGGAAGTCTGAATTCCTCCCTGGACAGCAGATGATAGGGCCTAAACCTCCATCCTCAGCCAAGACAGCAGGATGGAGTGAGGCATTGGCCCCCAGCCAGAGTTAGGACTTGGAACAAACAGACAAGAAGCATGGTCCTTCCCATCCAAGGTTGCACCGGATAATGGACTGGGGATGAGGAGGTATTTACAGCCCCTGTGTTTGCTCATTAGACACATTTCCCTCTTGTGACTCCAACCTCTAAGCACATGATTCCCAAGTGGAGAAGTCCTCTGGGCAGAAAGGATGTTTCCCTAATGAGTCTTGGTTCCCACAAGACTAGGTTAGAGGTCAAGTGAATCCAGTTCTTCTGTTTGTTTCTTTTACTCTTTTTCCATGACCTTGCCCCCTTCCTGCTGTGTGAATCTCCTAGCACCTTACCTCGGCTCTGACTTACAGTTTTCTTCAAGTCTATGTCCTGGGAACCCCGTTGGATTAGGTCTCTTTATCTTCAAAGCATTGGCATGTGGTGGGGGCCCAACCCTGCTGTCTCCAAACAGGGTCTATTCTTCTTTTCAATAAGGCAGAGAAGAGGGTTCTCCTGATAATAAGCCTTGGCCACTACAGACATTGGCTTTCAGACACAACTGCGTTACACCTGGGAATCTTTACTTTATACAAGTTAAGAGCTGTGATTTAGGATCTTATTATAAAATGGTTGTTTATTATAACAGATGTATTTAGATCTTATGATCTTCACATCTCATAGGGATTCATTGATTTAATATTTAGAAGCATCTTATCCCCGAGGAAGTACATTTATGAACTCCAATGTACGTTGTAGAAATAGTACTTGGCGTTGCCTAGTGATCTGTCTAATTTAATATCCGAGTATGTTGTGGGTCTTGAGTGCCATTCAGGATGCTTCTAGTTCTCAAGCTCTGGGGCAGTGCTTCTCAACCAGAAATGAATTTGCCTCAGGTTAGGACTGATGATGTCTGAGCAGATGCACTGAACACCTACAATCCAAAGGAATAGCGTGGAGGACATTAGGAGAAGGAAGGGAGGAAATCAGAGGGGGAGACAAACCATGACAGACTATGGACTCTGGGAAACAAACTGAGGGTTTGGAGAGGGGAGGGGTTTGGGGGATGGGTAGCCCGGTGATGGGTATTAAGGAGGGCACATATTGCATGGAGCACTGGGTGTGATATGCAAACAATGAATCATGGAACACTACATCCAAAACTAATGAAATACTGTAAGGTGACTAATATAACACAATAAAAGTAAAGGAAAAAAACAAGAAAAACAAAAACAAAAAGAAAAATATCCCTAAAAAGTTAAGAAAAGAAGGAAGCACCCTAAAATATTATTATCCTGCCACAAATGTCAACCATAAAAGGTGAGAAACCTACCTAGACCAGCATCAATGTGCCTGTGAATCCACACGGATCCCACTACAAATGTATAATCTGATCCCGGGTCCTGGGAGGCCCAGAGACTGCATTTCTAGCAAGACCCTGGGAGACATTGATGTGCAGGTCCTGCTGTGTGGACCACTCCTTGATTTGCAAGGCCGTGATCCTGCGTTAGTGATGGTGTAGGGAGTTTTAAGTCTTCTGCACCAAATATTGCCATTGCATGAAATTTTGAAGGAATAGTGTGCTCACTCATTCTTGAGGCTGTGTAAAGTCTGCGTTTCTTGCTTTCATAAGTCACCAAAATAATACACTTACGAGAAAGACTTGGTAGTAGTAAGTTGAAGAAGCCCCTACCAAACATGGGCTCTCCCACCTTCTAATCCCTAGTTCGGTTAACGTGTGATTTGTTACAGCAAAGGGTTAAGGCAGCAGACTGAACAGGGTTGCTAATCAGCTGCCACTGAGGTAAAAAGATTAGCTGTGATTGTCCAGGTGGGAGGCAGGTAATCACAATGGGTCCTTGGAATACTGAAGAGGGAGACAAAAGACTTGGTGGTAGAGAGAGATTGAAAATGCTGCCCTGCTGGGTCTGAATGTGGAGGAAGGGCCATGAACCCAGGAATGCAGGTGGCCAGCAAGAGAGACTGGAATTAGAAAGGAAACACATTCTCCCTTGAGCTTCTAGAAGGAACTCAACCTTGCAGACTCCTTGCTATTAGCGCGATGAGACACCTTCCAAGCTTCTGCCTCCAGAACTATAAAAACACATATGTGTTTGTTTTAGGCCAGTAGTGTGCGGATACTTTACAGCAGCAGAAGGAATCTCATATGAACAGAGTCATAAAATTATTTGAGGGAACTGAGTTTAAGTCTTCCAATTCATTCATCAGCCTCCCTTGGGTAAAGGTAATTTACATTTAAAGAACCCACATTAAGTATAATACACTCTAGTTTCATCTATGTGGTTGCAAATACCATATGATTTCACTAATATGTGGAATTTAAGAAAAAGAACAGATGAACATAAGGGAAGGGAAGGAAAAATAAAATGAGATAAAAACAGGGAGGCAAACTGTCAGAGACTCTTGACTACAGGAAACAAACTGAGGGGTGATGGAGGGAAGTGGATGGGGGATTAGGTAACTGGGTGATAGTTCGTAAGGAGGGCACTTGTTGCGATGAGCACTGGGTGGTGTATTTAAGTGATGAGTCACTAAATGCTACCTCTGACACTAATAATACACTATATTTGAACTAACTTGAATTTAAATAAAATCTTGAAAGAAAAATAAATAAATAAATAAGTAAAAAGGTAAAAAAATGAAAGTAGGCATGTCTTAAAAACCCACATGAAGTAGAAAGTAAGTTAAATAGATTTGCAGATATTCTGCCCAATCAGCTGGTTCAGTGAATCCCTCGAGCCGTAAATGTGAGTGGTCTGACTCTGAGGCCTTTGAGACAGCGACATAGGAAAGAACTCATGATCAAAATTAAGGTCACTCTCTGTAATTTACAATTTGGTGTCTATATTTCTGCACCCTTTTATTTCGTGTTGATTCAGCCATTCATTCTTTTCAGTCCTATCCCCTCCCACTCTTCCTCAAGTTTCCTTTTAACATAAAGGATGAAATCATAAATTGTCTCTGTGTGTACGCATGTTGGGAGTGTGCTCATTTGAAAGAAAAAAATATGAAACACACACACACACACACACACACGACACAGCCACTACACTGGAATGTTTCTTAGGAGTTAAAAAATTAATTTCCTTGCATTTCATTCTTTTCTTACAAGATTCATTTATTTTTTAAAAATTCTTTATTTAAATTCAATTTAGGTAAGATGTACTGTACTAAAAGTTTCAGGGGTAGAATTTAGTGATTCATCAATAGGATGTTACATCCAGTGCTCATTACATCAATTACTCTCCTTAATGCCCATCACCCAGTTACTCCACCCACACCTGCCTCCCCTCCAGCAACCCTCAGTTTGTTTCCTAGAGTTCAGTGACTCTTACAGATTTCCTCCATTTCTGTTTTCATCTTATTTTATTTTTCCTTCCCTTCCCCCATGTTCACCTGTGTTGTTTCTTAAATTTCACATAGGAGTGAAATCATATGGTATTTGTCTTTCTCTGACTGACTTATTTTGCTTAGCATAATGCCCTCTAGTTCCATCCATGTCATTGCAAATGGCAAGATTTCATTCTATTTGATGGCTGAGTAATATTCCACTGTGTATATATCTATACCACATCTTCTTTATCCATTCATCTATTAATGGACCTCTGGGCCCTCTCGCAGTTTGGCTATTGTGGACATTGCTGCTACAAACATTGGGGTGCAGGTGCCCCTTTGGATCACTGCATTTATATCTTTGGGGTAAATACCCAGTAGTGCCTTTGCTGGGTCATAGGGTAGCTCTATTTTTAACTTCTTGAGGAACCTCCATACTGTTTTCTAAAGTGGCTGTAAGAGCTTAAAATCCCACCGACAGTGTAAGAGGGTTCCCCTTTCTCTGCATCCTCGCCAATATTTTTTGTTTCCTGACTTGATCATTTTAGTTATTCTGACTGGTGTGAGGTGATATCTCATTGTGATTTTGATTTGTATTTCCCTGATGGCAAGAGATGTTGAGTAATTTCTTCATGTGTTGTTGGCCATTTGTATGTCTTCTTGAAGAAATGTCTGTTCATGTCTTCTGCTTAATTCTTTTTTAAAATTTATTTTTATTTTTTATTTTATTTTTAAATTTAATTTAATCTTATTTTATTATGTTCAATTAGCCAACTTATAACTTCTGCCCATTTTTGACTGGATTTTTGGTTTTTGAGTGCTGAGTTTGATAAGTTCTTTATAAATCTTGGATAGTAGCCCTTTATCTGATAAAACATTTGCAAATATCTTCTCCCATTCTGTAAGTTGCCTTTTAGTTTTGTTGACTGTTTCGTTTGCTGTGCAAAAGCTTTTTATCTTGATGAAGTTTTTCTTTTGTTTTGCTTTTGTTTCCCTTGCCTTTGGAGACATGTCTAGCAAGAAATTGCTGTGGCTGAGGTCAAAGAGGTTTCTGCCTGTGTTCTTCTCTATGACTTTGATGGATTCCTGTCTCAACTTTAGGTCTTTTATCCATTTTGAATTTATTTTTGTGTGTGGTGAAAGAAAGTGGTCCAGTTTCATTCTTCTCCATGTGGCTGTCCAGTTTCCCCACCCCATTTGTTAAAGAGACTGTAAGTGCCTGACACTAAGCTTTTGATTTCTGAGGCATCCATTTCAAAGACAGCCATGTTGAGTTAACACACTGTCAAGTGTAGATAATTACCAGAGAAGCCGTCAGGCAGCCCCAGACACGAAATACCCAGAAAGCCCTGGGTAACCTTGATATTGACACACAAGAGACCCTGATTTCCCCTTCAACACCCACATTCTAATCATATAAAAATCTCCAATATAGTGTGAACCACATACCTGTAACCACTCTGGCCATGGACCCTACTAAAGGTTGATTCCTCAGTGGCACTCTCTATCTCCTCTCAAACTCTCTCTCTCCCCCTTTGAGACTGTCTTGAATGGCCTTTGGGATCCCCTGTGCCCTCTAGGACCTGTGAGGAATAAACCTGGTTTTGTTAGAGTTCTCTCATGGGTGATGCTGATGGGTGTCTTGCAGTCACAATGAGAACCCAAGGGCTGGTACAGCCACAGTGGAGGCTCTGGTCATGGAAGCATCTGTGGGAATGTCCACAAGAAGATGGACACAGGGGGTGCCTGGGCTTTCCTAGTCTAACCATTCCTGTCAGTAGTTTGAGACTTAAAGGGAACAGTGTTGGAGTCCACATTATCAGGAAGAGGACTGAAGGTAGTAATGTAAAAAGAATGAAAGGCTCAAGGGGAAAACTGAGGTTTTGTATTTCCCTCTACAGTAAAGTCATGTGAAGGGCTTAGTGGCCAAGTGTACCTTCTTCCAATTGAAGAACACAACTCATGATTATTCTTGGGAAATCTAGGGATAGTTTATGTGATATGGTATAAGTCATTTGAAATGAAATTATTGTTAAGAAATCGAACATGTCCCATGTGAGATGCAGAAATTTCCAGGCATTTGAGATCCAAGGTTGGGGAAAAAGTTAGGAATGTATGAAAATGGACAAAAGAGAAACTGTGTATCAGAGCAGAAGCTTAATAAAGTGAGTTACTTAATTGAATGGAAAAGTCGAATTCAAACAAATGGAAATTCCAGAAAACATATAGAAGGAGCAACTTCTGCTTCCACAGGCTGATCTAAGAATGGCAGTTTCTGGCTCTCAGGCTGTGAGCCCTGCGATCATGGGCACTTCTTCAGCCCAGGACCACTGGCCCTCACATCACTGGAAACCCAAGGATTTTTTTCAGAGCCCTCTTTATGTCTCTGTTCCTCAGGCTGTAGATGAAGGGGTTCAGCATGGGCGTGACCACCGTGTACATCACCGAGTCTACTGCACTTGCCTGGGAGCTCTGGGTACCAGCAGAGCTAAGGTACACTCCCAGGACTGTACAATAAAATAAGGAGACAACTGAGAGGTGAGATGCACAGGTGGAAAATGCTTTATACTTGCCCTGAGCTGATGAGATCCCACGTATGGAGGAAACTATCTTAGAGTAAGAGTAAAGGATCCCAGCTAGGGGACCACCACCCAACAGCACAGTTGTAAAATACAGCACCATGTTATTAACAAAGGTGTCAGAACAGGCACGCTCGACGACCTGATTGAGTTCACAGAAAAAATGGGGGATTTCCATGCCTGTACAGAAGGACAGCCGCAGCACCATTAAGCTCTGTAACAAGGAATTAAGAGCACTGATGATGCAGGACATCAGAACCAGCAGTCCACACACCTGAGGGTTCATGATGACCATATAGTGCAGGGGGTGACAGATGGCCACAAAGCGGTCATAGGCCATCACAGTCAGGAGAAAATCATCCCAGCCTGCAAAGAGTAGGTAAAAGTATATCTGTGTAATGCAGCCAACGTAGGTTATGACTTTGCTCTGAGTCTGGATGTTCCACAGCATCTTGGGGATAGTGGTGGAGGTGAAACAGATGTCTGCAAAGGACAGGTTGGCCAGGAAGAAGTACATGGGGGTGTGGAGCTGGGAGTCAGAGCTGACGGCCAGGATGAGGAGCAGGTTTCCAGACACAGTGATCAGGTACATGGAGAGGAAAAGCCCAAATATGAGGGGCTGCAGTTCTGGGTCCTCTGATAATCCCAGAAGGTGAAACTCTGAAATTTGTGTATCATTCTCTGTTTCCATTTGGTGGTGGAGACTACGAGGAAAGAAATGACATGATAATTTTTCATTTTAAAATTTTTATTTAAATTCCAGGTAACTTACCTACAGTGTAATATTTGTTTCATGTGGACAATATAGTCATTGAACACTCCATACAACACCCAGTGGTCATCACAAATGCCCTTCTTCATCCCCATCACCTATTTCACCCATCCCCCCACCAAGTCTCTTCTGGTAACCAGCAGTGTATTCTCTGTAGTTAAGAGTCTGTTTCTTGTTTGTCTCTCTTTCTCTCTTTTTTACTCCCTTGCTTATTTGTTTTGTTTCTTAAATTCCACATATGGCTGAACTTGTATGGTATTTGTCTTTCTCTGACTGACTCCTTTCACTTAGCATAACACACTCTAGCTCCATTCATATCGTTGCAAATGGCATGATTTCATTTTTTTTATGAATGAGTAGTATTCCACTATATATATATATATATATATATATATATATATGCACAGATACACACACACATACACACACACACACACATATATCTATCACATCTTGTTTATCCATTCATCTATTGATGGACACTTGGGCTGTTTCCATATTTGGCTATTGTAGACAATGCTGCTAAAAAGATTTGGGAGCCTGTCCCTTTGAGTAGCATTTTTGTATTCGTTGGGTGAATACCTAGGAGTGCAGTTGCCGGGTCACAGGTAATTCTTGTTTTAAATTTTTGGGGAAACTCCATACTGTTTTCTGAGGGGCTGCACCAGCTTGCATTCCCACCAACCTTGCAACAGGGTTCCCTTTTCTCCCCATCCTCACTAACACCTGTTGTTTCCTGTGTTGTTAATTGTAGCCATTCTGACTGGTGTGAGGTGATATCTCATTGTAGTTTTGATGTGTATTTCCCTGATGATGAGTGATGTTGAGCAGCTTTTCATGTGTCTGTTGGCCATCTGGATATCCTTGGAAAAGTGTCTATTCATGTCTTTTCCCCATTTATAACTAGATTATTTGTTTTTTGGGGTACTGAGTTTAATAAGTTCTTTATAGATTTTGGATACTAATCCTTTATCTATATGTCACTAGCAAATATCTTCTCTCATTCTGAAGGTTGCACTACTAGGTGCACTCAAGGGGCACGAAAATATTAATTTGAAGGGTTACAGGCACCCTGATATTTATAGCAACAATGTCAACAACAGCCAACCTCTGGAGAGAGCCCAAATGTCCATAACTGATGAATGGATGAAGAAAATGTGATATATACAATGCAATATTATTCAGCCACCGAAAGAATGAAATCTTGCCATTTGCAATGATGTGGACAGAGTGTGTTATGCTGAGTGAAATAAGTCATTCAGAGAAAGACAAACACCATAAGATTTCACTCATGTGTGGAATTCGAGAACAAAACAAATGAAAACAGTTGGGGAAAAAAGAGAGGCAAAGCAGGAAACAGACTCTTAACTGTGAACAAACTGAGGGTTGCCAGAGGGAGGTGGTGGGGGCTGGGTGAAAATAATGATGGGGATGAAGGAGGGCACTTGCTGTGATGAGCGCCAGGTGTTGTACAGAAGTGCTGGATTGCTAAGTTCTACCCCTGAAACTAATATTGCTCTGCATGTTAGCACACTGAGATTCAAATAAAACCTTGGAGAAAAAAAGAAAATCCAATAAGATAATGATGAAGAAAGAATGTACTAAAAAAATTAAAAATAATATACCATGTTAGATAGTGACAGGTATTATGAAGGAAAAAAAAAAGGTCAGTGTACAGAAGAGTGGCTGGTGAGGGTGCTAAGTTTTAATAGGAGTTCAGGAAGACCTGCCAAGAAGGTGACATTTTAACAGAGGTTCCAGAAAGACTGAGCAGGAGGCAGGAGGATATCTGGGGGAGGTGGGTGCCCTGCAGGGAAAGCAGAGCAAAGGCCCTGCAGAAGGCACTTACTGCAGATCTGCAGATCTCAACATGCAGTCAGTGCGGTAAGGGAATGAGCAAGAGGGAGAGAGAGAGGTGGTGGCAGAGAATGTTGAGGACCGAGGGGGCTTTCCTGCCACTGATGGGACTCCTAGACACAGGGAGTCCTTCCTTCACATGGTGTTCTTTGCATTTTATTGTGTTCCAAATTGTTCTGTGAACAGAGATGGATCCCTTCCTTATTTCCATCTGTTGGTGAACATTCTAGCATTTAAGGGTCACATATTGGAGTACATGAACTCGGGTACCATTCCCCTGAGGACTGCTCATGCCCCCCAACACACACACACACACACACACACACACACACACACAGTGAACTCTGACCTCCTGGCATTGTGTTACTACCATGTTTTTCTCACCTGCAGCCACAATAATTTTGAAAGAAATGTTAGAAGGCAAGCAGTCAACATGAGATTACCTTTACCCAGAAGAATATGTAAATAGTACTTAAGTTCTACTTAGTAAACCTCCCAAGGACATGGAAACATGGGTTCCACTTTCACAGGATCACCTTGTGTCCTGTGTTTAAAGAAATATAAAAAACAGTTTCAAAAACACAGAGAGGACAGAAATGGACACAAGGGGGAAAGGAGAACTAATATGCTCAGATTTTCCCTGAGAGACTGTGATGAGCAGAGAGCATCCCTGGTTCTGGCAGCATTCCAGCCCCAGTCCACATCCCCTGATGCCCAGAATAATTAACAATGCAGAAAAATAACAATGTATCTATAAATAAGGAAGGAGTGATATTTTTATGATGTCAAGACATTCTACTGATTGACTATCCCTCTAGAAAAATGTACAAAGGGAATAAACCTGCAATTTACGACAGAAAATACACAGTGTATGACAATAGAAGGGGATTTTTAAAGATGAAATAGGAAACACTCTTCCAAATGATTTTAAATGAAAAACATGTGAAATCAGAAAACCAGGTTTTGAATGTCAGATGTACCACATATAAGCTGTTTGAACTTCAGAGAGACAACCAATCCAATCCAAATATGAAAATCCATAGTCCGGTAGTGGGGAGAGCAGCACCCATCCTCCTCGGGTGGCAGACGGCGTTAGTATCAATAAACGCTTACAATACAGTTCCTTCCTGTGAGTAAATGAGTGATTCTCACTGGTGAAGGGATTTGGCTGAGTTTCATCTACCTCACAAATCTCTCCATCATTTTCACACCTCCTTGTAATGAAGTATCACAAAGTAAAGCTAGTTAGCATACCCCTATTTGCATATTAAATACAATTTTTTTACGTCAACACAGTGTGAGAGAAGATACTGAGAACGTATGTCTCAGGAACTGTTGTTGCAAGGGACTGGCTACCTGCATGGTTCTGGGTCTTTCTATAAATACAGAACATGCTGAAAAACACCACATCTTAAGAAGTTCACCGCACACATCTACAAGCCCAGTACTCTGTTTTCCTGCTCCTCTCAGCTGCAAACCCTTTGGATATGTTCTGATTTCACTGGAACCACTTTATGTCCCGCATTCCTTTCTCTGTCGCATCCAACCGGAGGTCCATTCCCAGCACGTGTTGTCAACAATGATGCCTGTATTGCTGAGTCCAAAGGGCACTTCTCTTTTGAACACACCACATAAATTCCTTATAAATGAGTCTATCTAGTCTCAGGTAACCTCAGGTAAAATTTCTGTTTCCATCCTTTCTGATCCTTTCCTGAAATACCTGCTGAGCTCTCAGACTCACCTGGGTGGGATCTATAAGACGAATGTCTCAGTGTGGAGGTCTGAATTCTTCTTGGGTGCTTGATGATGGAGACCGAAGCTCTGTTCCCAAACAGGACAGGAGGAAACAATGCAGCATGAGTCCCCCAGCCAGACTTAGGAACCCCAAAATAACAACCATGTCCCGGCCAGTCCAAGGATTCACATGCTGGCGTTCTACAGCAGAGGAGATATTTACAGCTCCCTGTGTCTGCTCACTAGGCGCTGTTTCCATTGTTGCTCCCACCTCAGAGTACTGCATTCCCCGTGGGCCACTGGTCTGGACACAAAGGAAGCTTTTCCTGCTGAGAATCTGTTCCGGGGAGACCAGAGTAGAAGTCAGGTGAATCCAGTTTTGTATTCCTCATTCTCATGAAATTGCCTGCCTTCCAGAGGTCTAACCTCCTTGCACATTCCCTTAACCTTGAGATGATATTGCATTTATTTAGTTGATGATTTGATGGTTTACTTTACCCTTTATAGCTTTGGGGTGATGTTACTAAATGAGCCATGTGTTCCTCTTCATGTGTGGTTTTGAATCAAAAGTCAAAGTCTTCATCCTGGAGTCTTAAATTCTGTATTTGATTCCTCAAAGCGAGGTCCCCTGAGTTGACATGAAATATACCTCTGCAAAAGACTTTTAGTAGCAGAATAATGTCCCCAAAATATTTCCACATCTTAATCTACAGACTCTCTGGGTATGTCTTATGTCATGGCAAGGGAGAATTAAGGTTGCAAATTATATTAACATTACTGGTCAGCTGACACTAGGATAAAGTTATTCTGATTATCCAGGTGGCTCAATAGGTCACAAGCGTCCTCCAACAGTGGAAGAGGGAGGCAGAATTCTTGGAATTGGAGAGAGATTTTGAGGTGCTATGTTGCTGACTTTGAAGATAAAAGGAGAACATATGAGCCAGGGAGTATAGGTGGCTCTGAAGCTGGAATAGGCAAGAAAAATGTATTCACGCCCAGACCGCCAGAATGAACTCTTCTCTGCAGACAGAGGGATTTTACCCCACGGAGACCTATTTCAGCCTTCCGACTTCCAGAACTATCAGAAAATAAATAAATAAATAAATAAATAAATAAATAAATAAATACTTTGCTTCATCATCCTTAAAGTCAAGTGTGAGTCTAATGTCAATCCCTTTTTTCCATATTTGTTTTTCTGTATAGATTTCCCCTGGAGACATGTATTTTATTATCACTTTTTTTTGCCAGTGACTATGGTAGCCATGATAGACACAAGCTGTGTAACAAAAGGATCCCAATGTGTAGAAAAGTCCCCATGATCAGCTAAAACCACCAGTACGTCAAAGTCTGCATTCTCAGGAAGAGCAGTGAAGGTAGTGATACACAAAGGAATGCTGTTCACATAAGTGAAGCACATGGTTTCAGATTTTTCTCTGTTATAAACTTACATAAACTGCTGTGGTGGCCAAGAGTAGATTTTCCATAGGAGTAGTATGAGTCAAACAAAAGATAAAATACTCACTATGATATATTTTATTTGAGAAGAAATTATTCTTAGCAGATTCATGTCATTCTTTGAAATAAGTGAGCATTTCCAAATATTTCACATCCAAGGTTAGGAATAACTGACAGAGTAGGAAAAGGATAAACGGAAAATCTCTTGCATATTAGAGATATCACAAAGCTTTATAAGTGTGTTACATAAATTATACAGAGAGGTCCAAATAAAACAAAAAAGAAATTCCAAGAAAAAAATAGAAGAGGCACGTTCTACTTTCACAATCTGATCAAAGTATCTCAACATTTGGCTCAGCCTTTGGGCCCTGCAATCGTGGACACTTCTTCAGCCCCAGGAAGATTGGACCTTTAAGAGCTGCCATCCCAGAGAATTTCCTCAGAGCCTCTTTTACGTCTCTGTTCCTCAGGCTGTAGATGAAGGGGTTCAGCATGGGCGTGACCACCATGTACATCACCGAGGCCACTGCACTTGCGTGGGAGCTCTGGGGAGCAGCAGAGCTAAGGTACACTCCTAGGCTCGTACAAAAAAATAAGGAGGACAACTGAGAGGTGAGATGCACAGGTGGAAAATGCTTTATACTTGCCCTGAGCTGTTGAGATCCCACGTATGGAGAAAACTATTTTAGAGTAAGAGTAAATAATCCCAACGAACGTACCACCTCCTAGCAACATAGCTGCAAAACCCATCACCATGTTATTGAGAAAGGTGTCAGAACATGCAAGTTCTATCATCTGATTGAGTTCACAGAAAAAGTGGGGGATGTGGAAGTGTGTACAGAAGGACAGCCGTAACATCATTAAACTTTGTAACAAGGAATTCAGGATGTTCATGATCCAGGACACCAGAACCAGCAGTGCACAGACCTGGGGCTTCATGAGGACCATGTAGTGTAGAGGGTGACAGATGGCCACTAAACGGTCATAGGCCATCACAGCCAGGAGAAAGGCATCCAATCCAAGAAAGAGTATGAAAAAGTATATCTGAGTGAGGCAGCCTTCATACGATATGACTTTGCTCTGAGTCTGGATGTTCCACAGCATCTTGGGGACGGTGGTGGAGGTGAAACAGATGTCTACAAACGACAGGTTGGCCAGGAAGAAGTACATGGGGGTGCGGAGGTGGGAGTCAGAGCTGACAGCCAGGATGATGAGCAGGTTTCCAAACACAGTGATCAGGTACATGGAGAGGAAAAGCCCAAATATGAGGGGCTGCACTTCTGGTTCCTCTGAAATTCCCAGAAGAAAGAACTCTGAAATTCCTGTATAGTTTCCTGGGTCCATGTGGTGGAGGCAACTACCATTACAGGGGAAAATAAGATGACTAATTTTCACACAAATGGACATTGCTTACATTGTGGAAATGCTACAATTTGTAGTTTGCAGGCTAGAAACTAACTTTAATATTTTGTGAATGGATCTGGACCCCTTGAGGGGATCCCTATGTTCTCTCTGATTAGCAATCCCCATTCCAAGATCAGATGTAGCTCCAAAGGTCAGGTATTTTACGTTTCAGTAAGAAATTATATCATGCATTTGAGGAATACATAGAGTGTTGGCTATACTTCCAGCATTTCCTAGTCATGAAAGTAGAAAGCTGTGAAAAACCAAAGTCCCTATAATTCATTGATGGTGACAAGATATAAGCAGATATAAAGATTAAATAATGGACAGATGCTATGAAAAAACAGAACCATGTTAAAGGAGAGAGTGGGTGGGGTGTTATGTTGGGTGTGCAGCCCAGATTGGTTAAGAAGGTGACATTTGAACAGAGACCTCAAGGAAGAGAGGGTGGAAGACAGGAGGTCTTCCTGGCAGAGGGAACAACTGGTGAAAAGGCCTAGAGGAAGTGCTTCTGTCAGATAATCAAGGCTCAGAAGGAAGCCAGTATGTTGAGGGGAATGGACAAGAGGGAGAGGATGAGATATGGTGGTAGTGAATTTCAAAGAACCATGTGGCACCACAGCTTCCTAAATTTCAAGACACAGCGACTTCCTCATCCACACTATGTATGTCTTGCACTTTATGATCTTGTTGCAATAGTGTCCTGTCAATTGTACATCCCTCCTTAGTATTTTCTGTTGATTGAGTTTGGGCTGTGTATTATAAGGGTCACCTTGGAATAGAGGAGTCCATGTATCCCTGCTCTGAGGACTGCTCTCACTCATCAAGGTCCCCTCACACATGTGTGCGCGCACACACACACACACACACACACTGTCACATACACAGAACACAGCACACCATGTCCTCCTGGTGTGTGTTACTCTATGTCCTTCTCACCTTCCACCCCATGCCTGCCCCCATGCACTGTTTAGGATATGAATGCATACACATCACATTACCTTTTCCATACGGAATGTAGAAATATACCCAGAAATTCCTATTCATAGCCTCCCAGGTCACATTATTTTAGGGCTCCATTTTGGAATGGTCACTTTTTGACCTCTGCATAAAGAAACATAAATAATTGTGTTCAGTAGAAACAGAGAGAGAGAGAGGGAGGGAGGGAGGTGGAGGGAGGGAGAAATGAGATGGACAGAAAAAGTAAAATGATCTAATAAGCTCAGTTGTCCTGGAGACTATGAGGAAGGAAAGCTTCCATGCTGCTGGTGGCATCCAATCCTGGTTTTATCACATTTATACCCATCAAAAATAATAAAAGAGCAAAAAAAGAAGTTGTCCAAAAGAAAAAGTAGTCAAGTCTTTATGGTGTGAAATACATTACAGATTGGACATCGCAAGAGAAAAATGAGTAAAGAGAATAAACCAACGCTTCACAAAATTTGGGCATTTTTATTACCAGATAGCAGACAACAGAAGACTTGTTTTCCTGTGCCTATTCCATATTTATTTGACCAGTTGGTTTTTGTTTGGTCCAATAGAGGACGAGATGAGCCCTCTTATCACTTTTTTTTATGTGACATCTTTTTTTGTTTATTTGTTATTCTTAGACTTTGGGTTTTAGTCACTTTCTTAACAAGTCCAATGAGCACAATTGCTCACAGTTCTGTTCCTTGTCCAACATGCAAAGACCTCCCCGGACTCTGTAAAATCCTACACACCCCGTGGTAATCTATCGTCTTACTCTGAATACTCTTCTTGCGACTTATCCAAGGACATTATCTCGTGCTCACATTATCTCACTGCCCTCTTGTCTGTCACTCTGACATAAGGACCAAAGGAGCAAGGACTTCACCTGCTCTGTTTATCTTTTTCTTTATGGGTGTGGATGTATATGCACTTATATGGAAACAAATTCAAGAAAATGAGACATTACGAAGCACAGGGAATGACAGAAGAGACAAAACCAGGTTAGAGAGAGCAGATTCAGTACAACCGTATTCAACAACCTCGAAGGGAGTTCAGAGAACTAACTGAAACGGGATGTACAGGAGCGGTAATTCCACAAAACCAACATGGACGAATCGTAAAATTCCCCATAACCTTGAGATGAAAGAGTATAACATATAAAGTTCTTAGAAATTTCTGGCACTAGCAGATGCTTTTTTAGTATTTGTTGAATGAATCAGGAATCAGGTCTCATTATATACAGAGATTTAATACATGATAAAGCTGCATTTCAATTTAGTTGGAAAAGACTGGATTGTTGGTGGAAGTTGGTGCAAACAGCTTTCTACGTGGAAGGAAGTGCAGTGGCTCCTGGTCTCACACATCTCACAAAAATCAGAAAGAGTAAACCCTCAGTGTAAGAGTAACCATCCCATTTTAGATGCACATCCAGATGACTACACAAAAAATCCACTGATGAGAAAACCATCATAATTAAGACAAAAAATTCAAACAAGATAGAAATATTTAACTAAATAAAATTTAAAACTATTTTGCGGTCAACAATATTTAACTAAAAGTCGATAGAGAAACTGTGATTTACAACAATTATTTGAAATGCTGCTAATTATAAATAGGCATATCATATGTGGACATAAAATAATAATAGGTAAATGAACATGGTGATCAAATATATGGATCTTTGCTGGGACTCACTAATAGTTTAAAAAATCAACAGAAATCTCTTTCACGCCCACCACCCTGAGAAAACATTTAAAGAGGTCTCACATTGGTTGGGGTTGGTATTTTTAATCAAGTAGCAAACAGGTATTCCCTAATTTTGCTGTAAGAATTGTGAAGTACGACAACGTCTTGGAGTGGCTCCGAAGACACTTAAGAATTTTAAAAACACGTATCTTCTTAGGGGCGCCTGGGTGGCACAGCGGTTAAAGCGTCTGCCTTCGGCTCAGGGCGTGATCCCGGCGTTGTGGGATCGAGCCCCACATCGGGCTCCTCTGCTATGAGCCTGTTTCTTCCTCTCCCACTCCCCCTGCTTGTGTTCCCTCTCTCGCTGGCTATCTCTATCTCTGTCGAATAAATAAATAAAATCTTAAAAAATCAATAAATAAAAAAAAAATAAAAACACGTATCTTCTTTGGGGTGCCTGGCTGGCTCAGTCAGTAGAGCATTCAACTCTTGAAATTCGGTTGTAAGTTCAAGCCCTATGTTGGGCGTAGAGATTACTTGGAAAATGAATATTTAAAAAAATACAGATATGCTTTAACTCAGGGTTTCTCAGTCTTGGTGCTATGGATATTCTGGGCCAGAGCCTTCTCTGTGGGGGGCTGTGTCCTGTGCAATTGTAGGGTGTTTAGGGCTTCCCCACCCTCCACACATCCCTTCACAGAGTGACAGCCCAAAATCTCTTTGAACATTGTTCAATGTCCCTTGGGAAAAAATCACCTAGGTTGAAAAACATAGTTTTAACTACTTAAAAAGTATTTTGTAGCATATATATTCAATACTATTTCTCATTAAATAGTAATTTAATGAGAAAAAATAGGAAACACCATCAAATGTGTAAACAACACAGCCACATCATGACATTTCATGGTAATGTCATTGAAGTAATGAATCAGCATTACACTGGTTGACTAGAGGGACCTGTAGAAGGTACTCCTGAGTCAAAAGGACTGGGAGAGAAAAGCTAGAAAAAAAGATTGTTCCAGAACGTGAAGAGTACTTATGATATGCATAGGTGTCTTTGTATACATTCAAATTGAAAGTGTGCTAATGTGTATATGTGCATAGCATAGAATAGTTTTAAAAGAAATTTAGACTTTTGAAAGAAAGAGTATCGGTGAAAATGCACTTAGGTGAAGCAGAGTGGCTCAAAACAACCATCTGAAATGAAATTGAAGGAGGACCTAAAACCAACTTCTGAACAAAAAGATTTGAAAGAGGTGGGTGGGGATATGGGGTAACTGGGTGATGCATATTAAGGAGGACACGTGATGTGATGAGCACTGGGTGTTGTATACAACTGATGAATCACTGAACTCTACATATGAAACTAATGATATGCTATATGTTAACTCATTGAATTAACATAAAATAAGTATAAAAAATAAAAAAGTAATAATTTAGTGAACTCAACATGGGTCCAAATCTACATTAGATTGTCAAGGACTTGGGAATAAAAGAATATGAAAAAGTCCTTTGATATGGAGAGAAAGTGAAATCTAAAGTTTTATTTCCATCTCACATAAAGAGATGTGGGACAAGTGTGCTTATGGAAGGTAAAAGTGATTCGTGGTCAAACAAAAAAAGATTCGCTTCCAAGTGATGGAATTGTATTTTACAAATAGATCCAATAAGAAAAGGCCACAAGGAACAATAAAGACTACAGAGACGTGAACACTAGTTGGAAATGTGTAAAATGGGTGATTTGTGAGCACAAAGTATGCAGAACAACATTTGCTTTCATTTTTTGGAAAGCTGATATTCACAAGTGAAGAATATTAATGTGACAGATCAATTTTTTCAGAAAAAAAAACCCTAGAAAAAGCAGTGGAGTGAATACATTATGATTAACTCACAGACTTTACCACACAAAATTTATACACTCTCACACATTCTGCACAAATATGTCTACCCATACATGAAAAAGCCAAATGACAAGTAGCTAAATTGGTGAAATGAACAACAATTCTTTGCTCAAAATAATGTAACAAAAAACGGGAATAAAACTACTCTGACCCCACTATGCAGATACCAAAGACACCCACAGACATTTTTAATGGGGAAAGTGAGTGTTATGTTCAGGCTCACAGGTAATGAGGTAATTGTAAAGGAAGCTCATTAGCATACCCCTTTTCACATAATCCATGTAAAACATATCATTTGAATACTTGAGAGAGAGAGGAGGTACCGTGATATGTATGTTTCATGAACTGCTCTTGCGAGGATGTACCTCGGAGAATTCTTTCATCTGGATTTTCTCCTCACTATGGAAATGTAGTCTAATATGTCCCATCTTAAAAGACAAAAGACATACACTCACTTCATTGTATGTCCCTCCCCAGCTAATACTTCACTTTTTCACTCTGGTTAAGAGCAAAGATCCCTGGGCTCGTGTTCTACTTTCATGCTTCCCATCCCCTGTCAGTTGGGTTTCTATTATTATCATTTAGTAGTTAAGTTTGAACCTTGCATTTCTGAGTTCAATATTCACTTCTATTTTCAGCATCAGCAATACATAAATGAATCCATCAATAAATTTCTTAATCAAGCCAGCAAACAGCCACAGCAAACTCTCAGCTCTGGGCTGGGCTGGACTGGTCCTCAGGTGACCTCAGGTAAATGTTCATGACTTTCATTCTCTTGACCTTCTCCTGCAGTCCCTACTTGGCAGTGAAACTCATCTAGATGGGGTCTCAGAGAGGAAGGTCTCTACATTGAAATCAAAATACCTGTCTGGTTGGTAGATGGTGGAGGACGAAGCTCTGTCCCCAGACAACAGAGCAGGAATGAGTCAGACTCCAGTGCCCCATCCAGACTTAGGACTGCACAAAAGACGACCAGGTCTTGTCCAGCCCGAGGTTGCCTGTGCTGCGGGACTGCAACAGAGGAGTATTTACAGCTGGTTCGGTCTGCTCATTAGGATCATTTCCCTCTTGTTCCTCCCACCTGTAGGCACATGATTTCTCCGAGGGACACTAGTGTGGACAGAAAGGAGTTTTCCTGTTGAGTTTTTGTTGCTAGGAGAACGGGTGAGAAGCTATGTGAAGTCAGTTTTTCTTACTCTTTTTCTGTGACTTCTGCCTTTCAGAGATCTCAACTCCCAGCACCTTATCTCACTCCTGAGTGAACATTTTCTCCTGTTTGAGACTGAGGAATTGGTCCTGACTAGGTCCCTTGGGTCCTTCAAAGCATTGACTTGTGGATGATACCCTGATATCTCTAGAAAGTTACTTCTCCCTTTTCAAAAAAGAGGATGAATTTATTCCTTTAATATAAAACCCTGGACACTACACTCCTTGGCTTCATGACAATTTTGCCAAAACAATGAGGAATTTCACACTTCTATCACAAGTTCAGAGCTATGGCTTAAAATGTCATTATACAATATTTGTTAATTGTAAGAGATAAATTGAGATATTTTATGCACTATACTCTGAGTTTAGCATCTTATAGGAGTTGTCTTATTTAATTTTTATAAAAGTTCATTCTGTGAGGAAGCACTAGTGTGAACTCCATTCCCCATGGAGAAATGGGGCTTGAGGAATTTAGTGAGCTTCTCAAAGTTATCGCTGCAGAAAGGGATGGGTGTGGATTGCATTCTGTCAGGATGCTCCCAGTTTTCAATCTCTGTGCCAGTGGTCCCAACCAGAGGTGGTTCTCTTCCCCTGGGCACATCTGGCAATGTCTGAGGGACGCTGCTAAACACCTCCACTGAGCAGGACAGCTCCCAACACAGATAGTGACCCTGCCTCAAAGGTCAGATTGAGAGTGTGAGAAAATGTTCTCTAGGCCAGCACTTCGCCAGATTCAAAGTGCATGTGAATCACCCAGGATTCTGGCTCAAATGCAGATTCCGCTTTAGCAGGTGCTGGTGGGCCCAGGAGTTCAGCGTTTCTAACATGCTCCTGAGTGATGTTCATCCTGCAGGTCGTGGTCCTCATAGAATGTCTTTAGCAAAAAATAAGACAATCTAGATAAGACTTTAAGTTCAGCCCATGGTGCCTTAAAAGGTCTAACTAGATATCTTTTTTTTTCTTTTTGTCTTTTTTTTTAATAATAATTTTTTATTATGTTATGTTAGTCACTATAAGGTAGATATCTTATACTTACCAAAAGTTTTCTAAGTGAAGGACTAAATGTCAACTTTTAACCTGTATTAAGAACACAAAGCTCCTAATTGATTTGTCAAAAGAATTATGAATCCAAGGATTGTTATATCCATGCTTTTCTAGCGAAGGAAGACACTCTTGCTTGTTGAAGAAGAAAGAGCAATTTTCTAGAGCTATCAGGAGTTGTTCTCCCACAACAAGTCAATGTTTTGGAGACCAAGGTGGATGGTCAAAACAGGTTCCTCAGTCTTTGGGGAAAAAAATTTTCACTCAGGCCTATGGAATGTTTCCATATTAGAGCTCTAGAAACCCAGCAAGTTCAGGGAGGAGTAATAAACACTGGATGCACCTGAATTCTAACCTGGTGTCTTGGGAACAGAGAATCAACAGGAAAGAATTCCGTTCTGTCCAGATAAGCTCCCTTTGGAAGATGTTCTCAGGGGTTGGAGTAGTAATGGGAAACATGTCTAATGAGTAGGTATAGGGAACAGATACAGCAAACATAAGGAGCTATAAATATCTCAACTGCTGCAGCCCCTGGGAATGTTCAACCTTGAGCTGGAGGAGACATGGTTTTTGTGTTTGGATTCCTAAGTCTGCTGGGGGACCCATGCTTCACTCCTTCCTGCTGTCCTGTCTGGGAACAGAGCTTCAGTCTCCACCATCAACCATCCAGGGAGATAGACAGGAAGTGAATAATCCCTAATAGACCAGTGGGTGACTCCAAGCAGAGAGCAGCAGGTGTACGGAGACTCCGAGCCTGGAGACTGGGGTTCTAAGGTGAAACTACAACTCAGGTTCAGTGTTTGTGACATGGATGTGAGCAAGGCGGCATGAGTGGGAAGCTGGTGGGTTGGTCAGGGAAGGGAAGACAATGTTGGAAGCTATGGAATTTGGGGTTCAGTCTTCAGTGAAGAGTCCCAGGGCAGGAGTTACGGTGGGGAGTTGGAGAGTAACTTAAATGCAATACAGAAAGAACTCTCTGGGTAAATGTGAATATTGGCTACAGGACCCTCACCTTCCTGTGGTAGGTGTAGAGATGACAAGGGATTGAAATAAGGGGGTGCAACTGGGGACCCAGAGGTTGAGAAGCGATGGGGGCATTGGAGAGAAGAGAAAACTCAGCCAAATCTCACCAGTGATAAGCACTCATTATTAATAGGAGGGAACTAGGCTAAGCTTTCTCCATATATTCACAAAATCCGTCAGCCACTTTAGGGGGATACACGCCTCTAGTGTCTATTTGGGGGATGATATTAACATTTGGAAGAGTTTAGTTGGCACTCCAAGTTCAAATAGCAAATATGTGTAGATCCAAAATTCAAAACCTGACTTTCTATTATGAAAGTTTTGCATTTTATAGCCTTTAGAAAAGTTCTTTTAGCAAACCATCTTTTAACATCCCCCACTTTTGTTGTACTGTCTGTATTTCCTCTTGCAAATTGTGGTGTCTTCCCTTTGCTTGTTCTTCTGAAGGGATATTCAATCAGTCAGATGTCTTGATAACATAAAAACATTCGTACTTTTTCTTTTGGATAAATTGCCTTTTGCTGCTTTATTGTTCTGGGCATCAGGGCACTGTAACTGGGGTTGGAGTGTTGCCAGAACCGATGACATTTGCTCCTCCTCGGCATCTCTAGGGCCCCCCTGAGCTTATTAGATCTTTGTCCCCACTTTTCTTCCTCAAAGTTGTTGGAACTGATTTTTTATGTTTCTTTGAATACTGAACACAAAATGATCCTATTGAAATGGAGACCCATGATTACATGCATGGTGCACTGGGTGTTATATGCAACTAATGAATCATCGAACTTTACATCAGAAACCAGGGATGTACTGTATGGTGACTAATGTAATATAATAAAAATATTAAAATAAAAAAAAGCAGCATAGAATACATGAGTACTTGGGGAAAAGGCCAAGTGTGGGATGTGCATTCGTATTCAGAACAAGCATAGGGGATCCAGACAGGGGACACATTCCATACAAAAACTATTGATATTGACTCTTTGAATGTAAAATAAAAATTGTAGAATTACAATGATATTTGTAATGTTCATTATTGAGAAAAATAGTCATGTTAATTTTTGTTCCCTGGTAGTGACCTCCACCACATGCAACCAGGAAATGATACACAAATTTCAGAGTTTCTTCTTCTCGGCTTATCAGAGGAACCAGAAGTGCAGCCCCTCATATTTGGGCTTTTCCTCTCCATGTACCTGATCACTGTGCTTGGAAACCTGCTCCTCATCCTGGCCGTCAGCTCTGACTCCCACCTCCACACCCCCATGTACTTCTTCCTGGCAAACCTGTCCTTTGTAAACATCTGTTCCACCTCCACCACCGTCCCCAAGATGCTGTGGAACATCCAGGTTCAGGGCAAAACCATAACATATGCAGGCTGTATCAGCCAGATTTTTTTTTTCAGTGTGTTTGGATTAATGGAGAATTTACTCCTGACTGTGATGGCTTATGACCGCTTGGTGGCCATCTGTCACCCCCTGCACTACACAGTCATCATGAACCGCCAACTGTGTGGACTGCTGGTTCTGGTGTCCTGGATCATCAGTGCTCTGAATTCCTTATTACAGAGCTTAATGCTGTTGCGGCTGTCCTTCTGTACAGGCATGGAAATCCCCCACATTTTCTGCGAACTGAATCAGGTAGTTGGGCATGCCTGTTCTGACGCCTTTGTTAATGACATGGTGATGTATTTTGGAATTGTGGTGCTGGGTTGTCCTCCGGTGGCCGGGGTCCTTTACTCTTACTCCAAGATTGTTTCCTCCATATGTGGAATATCGTCAGCTCAGGGCAAGTACAAATCATTTTCCACCTGTGCATCTCACCTCTCAGTTGTCTCCTTATTTTATTGTACAGGCCTAGGAGTGTACCTTAGCTCTGCTGGTACCCAGAGCTCCCACGCAAGTGCAGTGGCCTCAGTGATGTACACGGTGGTCACGCCCATGCTGAACCCCTTCCTCTACAGCCTGAGAAACAGAGACATAAAGAGGGCTCTGAAAAGAATCATTGGGGTTCCAACGATGTATGTCGCAATCATCCTGGGGCTGAAGAAGTGCCCATGATTGCAGGGCTCACCCTCAGAGTGAGGAACTGCCATTCTCCCATCAGGCCGTGGAAGTGGAATCTGCTCCTTCTACTTATTTCCTGGAATTTCCATTTGTTTGAATTCAACTTCTCCGTACGTTTAAGTAACTCACTTTTTTAAGCTTCTGCTCTGTCTGATATATAGACAGTTTCCCATTTATCTATTTTCTTACACTTCCAATATTTTCCCCAACCTTGGTCACAAATGGCTAGAAATTCATGTATCTTAATAGGCCAAGTGGATTTCTTAAAAATAGTTTCATTTCAAGTGAATTATACCATGCCAAGTAAATTTCCCCCGATTTTCCAAAAGTATAATCATGAGTTATATTTTTCATGTGGAAGAATCTACACTTGGCCACTGGCCTTCCCATAACATGTTTGTAGATGAAAATACGAAACAATAGTTTTACCCTGAGTCTGTCAGCCTTTTTCATATCTGTCCTCATTACTCTTCCTGATAATGTAGAATTACAATGATATTTGTTCTGGTTAAGTCTCAGGCTCCTGACAGGGATGCTCAGGCTAGGAAAGCCCGTGTACTCCCCTGCGCCCTGTGCTTGTGGACATTCCCACAGATGCTTCCCTGACCAGAGCCTCTGCTGTGGCTGCACCAGCCCTTGGGTTCTCACTGTGACTGCAAGACAGGCCTCAGCAGCACCCATAAGAGAACTCTAACAAAACCAGGTTTATTCTTCAAAGGTCCTGGAGGGCAAAGCGGATCCCAAAGACCATTCAGGGAGGTCTCAGAAGGGTGAGAGAGACATTGAGAGGAAGAGAGAGTGGTGCAGAGGGATCTGTCTTTATTGGGGAGCATGGCTGGAGTGGTTAAGGATTTGCGGGTTTCACATTTTGTAGGACAATTACATATGAGTAGAATTTTGGTGCTGAAGGGGAAAGCAGGGTCACTCACATGTCCGTATGGAGGTTACCTAGGAGTTTCTGAAGAGGTACTTCATGGCTGGGGCAGTCTCATGGCTTATCTGATAATAGTGTCCCAGGGCTTATCTGATAATTGTGTCCCACACCTGACAATGTGTTTATTTAATTTGGCTGTCTATGAGATGGATGCCTCAGAAATTAAAAATTAAAGTCAGGCACTTACTCTATAAACATTCTCCTGTATTTCCTGACTGGTCCCCATGAGTTTTTTCTGTGATTCAGCTCAGTGTCCAGAGAGAATATGGTAGTCACCAACAAACACTGATGAGCAAACATTTTTCTTCCAGTGGAGTCTACATGGGAACGCAAATTTGAATAAACGGATGGACCTGATATGTTCTTAGTGTCAGGATGACCATAAATATAATGAAGCAAAATTTCAAACATTCATTTTGTTACTAAACAAAATATTCCTTTTTTCATTTTTTCTTCTTTCCCATCAAAGTTCACACTTTCTTTCTGTTTATTGAAGCATGGAAGATTGGTGTCCACAACAGAGGGGGTTTATTTATTTTTTGAGTTGAAGGGTTGGTTATTGTCTTGTATGTTTCATCACTGAATTATCTTCCTGTTTCTACTTGAAAACTTCCAATGTTACCTGCTATTATGACTTTATTGTTCCACAAAAAATCTCCCTTTTCCTAATATTTGTCACAAATGCTAAAGGATGGCGAATGAACAGTATCAGTATCATCCATTTTGTGCCCCCTTCCTGCTCAGAAATCTCTTCCACCTGCCTGATCAGAGGACACTTCACAGGAGAGCTGGATGTCCTGCTGGTCGTGTGGTTCAGGGTAACCAGTTCTTCTGCACAAACATGCACGTCCTTCAAACTCTCCCAGTGACTCAGAAGGGAGCCCACATCCAGTCACTTATTCATAAAGTCAGTGGAAAGAAACTTGAGTAACAGAACGATCATGACTGCTGTCCTCATTTGTCAGATCATGTGCCACAAATAAAATGTAGCCCTTGTTTTAACTGCCTCAGATCTGTTCACTTGGATTACTGTGTCAGTCACCTATGGTGTATAACAAGCTGTCCTTGTCAAATGGGACACCCCTATCATGTGCGTGGCCAAGTGCAAAGGTCAAGAGAGAATTCTTGAGACATTTTACGGTGCAAAAAGGTGCTTTTACTTTAGCACAGGGACAGGACCTGTGGGCAGAGAGGTGCACCAAGATTGTGAGCCATGACTGATTCTGTACTTTGGAGTTTGTGGAGGGAGGGGCTGGAGATAATGTAAATTTCTAGGGAATTTCTATATGTGATGTTTACAGTACCTTAGAGGTTGGACTATTGTCTGGACAACATTGCTTTTAGTCTCTGATAAAACATCAACATTAAAGCAGCCATGAGTTCCTGGAGGAGTGTCACACTCTGCATGTTTCAGGGTTTTACCAGGGGCTGCAGGTTGTAAGGAGATTGACTTTTAGCTACAGTTTCTCTTGTCTTTGTTCTCCTTATGAATAATTCCTTTACAATGAAATGGCATTGTATTCTGGGAAGCATTTCTGATCTCTGCTGGGCTCCATGGGTCTGGAGTCAGGAGTGAATCTCTATGTTGTATTTCTAGGGCTCAGCAATGGTGTTGTATGGGGCAGTTGTGATCTTCTGTGTCAGCTAATTCATGCTCTTATTACTACATTTCTATATGTAACGTATTCTTCTATTTATAATTAAATGGACTTATGTGAATTATTTGAATTTCATCCCACTGTTCCTACATCCATGTAACACTTGCTTTCCTTCCCTGTTAGAAGAGCTCTCTCCCAAACCTCCAATGGAGAGTCAGCTACCTGTGCTCTAGCTCCTTCTCTTAGCCATGCACCATGGATATTTTCCCACCTAATTAAATCATTGGAGTGTAATTAGACACAATAAACTGCAATTTTATGGGGTACAATTTGACGATTTAAAGAAGCTACACAAAAGTGAAGAGCACATGGTGCAAGTTTCCATTTCTGTCTAATTAGAGGCTGTTACATAATCTTTATCTGCTTTTTTGGGTAATTGTTAAAAATGTCAGATCCCTGGGTTTCCTTCCTTATTTCAGAAAGCAGTGTGGAATACTAAAAATAACTTCATATGAATGTTACAAGAAAATAATGAAATGCAATGAAATTAATTTTTACTCCAATGAAAATATTCCAGTGTAGTGGTTGTGAAAAGAATGAATAGTTGAATCAACAGGAAATAAAAAGATGCAGAAATATACACACAAAATTGTAAATTGCAATGGGTAACCTTAATTTGATCATAAGTTCCTTTCCCATGTCACTGCTTCAAAGGCCTCCGTGTCAGACCACACATGCCATGGGGAATTCACTATACCAGCTGATGGGGCAGAATATCTCCGAATTGACTCAATTCTCTTTTTCTATTTATTTGGGTTCCTTAAATGCAAAATGCCCTTTTCCAAGAGAAACTGGTAAGTGAATTGAGAGGCTTAAACTCTGTTGCTTCAAATAATTTTATTGACTCTGTCCATATGGATTCCTCCTGCAGCGGTAAAATATCCCCACACTAGTTGCTTAAAGCAAACACATATGTGCTCTTATAGTTCTGGAGTCAGAAGCTTGGAAGGAGTCTCATCAGACTAATAGCAAGATGTCTGCAGGGTTGAGTTCCCTTCTAGAGGCACAAGGGAGAATCTGTTTTCTTTCCAATTCCTGTCTCTCTTGATGGCCACCTGATTCCTAGGCTCCTGGCTCTTCCTCCACCTTCAGAGACAGCAGGGTAGCATTTTCAAAGACTCTCTGACACCAACCCTTCTGTCTCCCTTGTTGACATTTGGGGGACTGTGTGATTACCTTTGTCCCACCCGGACAATGACAGCTAAGCTTTGTATGTTAACGCAGCTGATTAGCAACCCTGTACAACCTGCTACCTGAACCCTTCTTTGGTGTAACAAATAACACAGTAAAGGCCCTGGGGATTAGGATGTGGACATATTTGGGAGGGCCTTCTTCTGCCTACTACAAAGTCTTTATCATAAGTGCATTATTCTGTTCAGTTATGAAAACAATAAACACGGAGTTTACACAGCTGGAAGAATGAGTGAATATACTATTTTTTCAAAATTCTGTGCAATGACAATACTTGGTGACAAATACCTAAAACTCCCTATACCTACCTCTAATGCAGGATCACAGCTTTGTTAATCAAAAGTGGTCCACACACCAGTGTTACAGGATCTCTATTCCCTTAGTTCCCTGCAGTTCTTGGTCACATCACTTTCAAGAATGAAAAGGTAGACTAGACGAGGAGTGGTAAGCAGCAAAGCAAAGTTTATTGAGCAACAGTATAAAGCTCCCAGAGAGAGGGGGAGCCCAAGAGGCTGGGCTGCAGAGTTTCTAAGTTTAGCGGTTTTTATGAGCTCTTCTGCAGAACTATCTTATGTAATCAGGGTGTGGTGAGTCATGCCAATCAGGCCTTGGTCATGTGTCTGTCTACCTATTAGGTTATTGTCTCTATGATAATGTTCTTTTTTAACATATTATTTATTTATTTATGTATTTATGTATGTATGTATTTATTTATTTATCTATCTATTTATGAGGTAGAGAGAGGGAGTGGGTCCATGTGAACAAGCACAGTGGGAAAGACAGAGGGAGAGGGAGAAACTTAAGATGGTTCCGCTCCCAACACAGGACTCATTCTCAGGACCCTGAGATTATAACTTGAGCCAAAATCAAGAGTCAGATGCTTAGATGACTGAGTCACCCAGGACCCCCAAAAGTCTGCATTTTAATTCATGGTCATTCCTTTCTTCTCACAGTGCCCACAATAAGCCTACATCATTAATGGAATGAGATAAAATGCAGGCAATATTTATCAAGAACTTACAATGTTCCAGGTCCTTGTATCTCCTCTCCCTCCCCCACCCCCGACAGAGGGAGACATTCTTTTCCTAATTTTGCAGTTATAGAAGTACATTCAGCAATTTTAACTAAGCTACCCAACACCACACAATTAATAAGTATCCAAAAAAGCATTTGAACCTAGGTCACTCTGAATCAAAAACCATATTTGTTGAAAATTACCCTTAGTTGGAAAGGAAAACATCAATCGCTCTCTCTCAATCTCTCTGTCTTTCTCTCTCCAACTCATTTCCTTTTCTGAAGTACTATCTTAGTATCACCAGAATGCATATAGCATATACTAGAATTTGGAGTTTTTATTCTTTAAATTTTATTTTCTTTAAATTCAATTAATTAACATAAAATGTATTATTAGTTTCAGAGGTAGAGTTCAGTTATTCATCAGTCTTCTAAAAAACCCCGTGCTCATTACATCACAAGCCCATCTTAATGTCCATCAACCAGTTACCCCAATACCCAACCACCTCCTCTCCAGCAGCCTTCAGTTTGTTTCTTATACTTAAGAGTCTCTCATGGTTTGTCTCCCTCTCTGATTTCATCTTGTTTTTCCTTCCTTTCCTCT
This sequence comes from Ailuropoda melanoleuca, assembly GCF_002007445.2. Lineage (NCBI taxonomy): Eukaryota > Metazoa > Chordata > Mammalia > Carnivora > Ursidae > Ailuropoda > Ailuropoda melanoleuca. The sequence continues at coordinate 10,297,378 of NC_048221.1, forward strand.
ACTCTTCCTGTTCTGAGCCTTAAGTTCCACGTATGAGTGAGATCATATGAGATCATATGATAACTGTCTTTCTCTGATTGAGATATTTGGCTTAGAATAATACTCTGTAGTTCTATCCACGTCATTGCAAATGGCAAGAACTCATTTTTTTGATGGCTGAGCAGTATTCCATTGTATATATGTACCACATCTTCTTTATCCATGCATCTGTCAGTGGACATTTGGGCTCTTTCCACAGTTTGGCTATTGTGGACACTGCTGCTACAGACACTGGGTACAGGTGCCCCTTCAGATCACTACATTTGTATCTTTGGGATAAATCCCTAGTAGTACAATTGTCAGATCATAGGGCAGCTATATTTTCAAGTTTTTGAGGAACTTCCATACTGTCTTCCAGAGTGGCTGCACCACTTTGCATTCCCACCAACAGTGTAAGAGGGTTCCCCTTTCTCCACATCCTTGCCAACATCTGGTGTTTCATGATTTATTAATTTCAGCAATTCTGACCAGTCTGGGGAAATATCTCATTGTGGTTTTGATCTGTACTTGCCTAATGACAAGAGATGCGGAGCATTTTTTCATGTGCCTGTTAGCCATTTGCAGGTCTTCTTTTGAGAAGTGTGTGTTCATGTCTTTTGCCCATTTCTTGACTGGAATATATGTTTTTTGGGTGTTGAGTATGATAAGTTCTTTATAGAACTTGGATACCAGCCCTTTCTATGTAGTCATTTGCAAGTATCTTCTCCCATTCTGTAGGTTGCCTTTTAATTTTGTTGAGTGTCTCCTTTGCTGTGCAGAAGCTTTTTATCTTGATGAAGTCCCAAAAGTTCATTTTTGCTTCTGTTTCCCTTGTCTTGAGGGATGTGTCTTGCAAGAAGTTGCTGTGGCTGAGGTCGAAGTGGTTACTGCCTGTGTTGTTCTCTGGAATTTGGATAGATTCCTGACTCACATTGAGGTCTTTCATCCATTTAGAATCTATTTTTGCATATGGTGTAAGAAAATGGTCCAATTTCACTCTTCTGCATGTGGCTGTCCAATTTTCCCAACACCGTTATTGAAGAGACTGTCTTTTTTCCATAGGATATTCTTTCTTGTTTTGTTGAAGATTAGTTGACCATAGAGTTGAGCCCATTTCTGGGTTCTCTATTCTGTTCCATTGATCTGTGTGTGTTTTTGTTCCAGTACCATGCTGTCTTGATGATTGTAGTGTTGGAATACAGCTTGAAGTCAGGCAGTGTGATGCCTCTGGCTTTGGTTTTCTTTTTCCACATTCCTCTGGCTGCTCAGGATCTTTTCTACTTCGATACAAATTTGAGGATTATTTGTTCCAGCTCTGTAAAAAAAAAATTGATGGTATTTTGATAGGGATTGCATTGAATGTACAAATTACTCTAGGTAGCATAGACATTGTAACAATATGTATTCTTCCAATCCATGAGCATGTAATGTTTAACCATTTGGTTGTGTCTTCCTCAATTTCTTTCATGAGTGTTCTACAGTTTTTTGAGTACAGATTCTTTACTTTGTAGGTTAGGTTTATTCCTAGGTATCTTATGGTTTTTGGTGCAACTGTAAATGGGATCGACTTCTTAATGCCTCTATCTTCTGTCTCATTGTTAGTGCATAGAAATGAAACTGATTTCTGTGCATTGATTTTGTATCTTGCCACTTTGCTGAATTCCTGTATGAGTTTTGGGAATTGGGGATGGATGCATCCTTAGACACATATAAACTACCAAAACTGAAACGAGAAGAAATAGAAAACCTGAAAATCCCATAAGTGGCAAGGAGATTGAAGCAATAATCAAAAATCTCCCAGCAAGTGGGAGTCCAGGGCTGGAAGGCTTCCCAGGGGAATTCTACCAAACATCTAAAGAACCATTACCTATTCATCTGAAGCTGTTTCAAAAAATAGAAATGGAAGGAAAAATTCCAAACTCTTTCTTGAGTCCAGCGTTACCATGATCCCAAAACCTGAACAAAGAACCTACAAAGTGGATTACAGACCAATATCCCTGATTATCCTGGATGCAAAAATTCTCACCAAGATACTAGCCCATAGGCTACAACAGTACATTAAAAAGATTTTTCACCCCAAACAAGTGGGATTTATTCCTGGGTGGCAAGGGTGGTTGAACATCTGCAAATAAATGTGATCAGTATACTAATAAACGAAAGGAAAATAACCATATGATCCTCTCAATAGATGCAGAAAATGCATTTGACAAAATATAGCGTTCTTTTTTTTCAGATGAAAATATTTTTTATTTCTTGAGAGGCATGAACCCTCCCAGGCTCTGATAATACTTTTTCACATTCTGGAACAATTCATTTGTATGCACTTTGTAATTACAGGTATTTATTTTTTGTGTGTGGTCCACCATCTTTCTTTAATTTTTTGGTCTTTCTCTGCTTCACTTATTTCACTCAGCATAATCCCCTCCAGTTCC